>NC_090450.1:166277485-166597947 GCF_031143425.1 Pleurodeles waltl
GTCCAGACCGAACTGCCAAGCCAGGTCCTCACTGGACCGGAAACAAGCATCCTGGGACCGGTTTCGGGGTTTCACCCCTCATCAGCCAGGCTAGCTTGAATCCAGTGGCATGGGAAGCACGGGACCCACGTCTGGGCATACCCTTCCCACTTAGGGCGACAAAGCAAAAACAACAAGTGATGGACGGAATGCTGAACATTGTCAAACACTCACCCCCAGTCACAGATCTGGGTTTAATCCATCGTTCTTTTGCTCATCATGCCACCCCAGTTTGGACCCAGCCATATGCAAATCAGTCTTGACCCTGTTCCTCATGGGAACAGTCCAGACCGAACTGCCAAGCCAGGTTGTTAATGCCAGCTGATAATTTCTCCAGGATGGGAGAGACTTTCCTCATCTTCAGACAATTGGAGAACACACCATGGGTAAACAAGCTATTCACCTAAGTGGCCCACTATGGTGGCACATGAATAGCCAGTTCTTTGATATTGTTGCCAGGTACTGCATCAGTGAAGTGAATGGATGGTTTAACTTTGGTAAAATTTGTGAAAACTGAAGAGCGAAAATTTTGGTGAAGTGAGATAAGGTCACCTTAGCATTCAGTAGATTGAGGGATTGGTGCCTCAGGTAAGTCAAAGTTGAATTTCTTTCCTTATTCTAATTCATTTTTGAACAACCTGTAAATAATTTCTGGAGTGTAATGGCAAACCTGGTTTATATAACCAATAAAATTAAATGTGAAGAGCACGAAGTCAAACAATTCGGCGAGTTGACTTCATGCTGTAGAGGGCTATGTGTAGGAGCTCCCAGGGATGAGATTCAACAAACTAAGAAACTCATGATTACTGCCCAGTAAATGTGGGTTGTGCGCCCACTAATAACTAGTTTGGTGGGGCGCAATAATTAGTGGATCTGCTTTTGCACCTGATTTAAACTCCCTGGGCACAGACATTTTACATTAATTCAGCAGTTCTGGTGTGCCCAAATTAGTATTCTGCTCAATTTGCCACACTTACTTGCACTACATTTTACCTTCGACACATTGATGGGAAAACTTGTGATAGAGAAATTTTCATCTGATTTATAATCACGATGATTGGGCAGATAGAATACCTATTACTGATTTAGCAATTAGGACCTCAAACATTCTTTCTGCCAAGGCTGATAAAAGAGACTACATCTCAGGTTGTACATGATACATATTCCTTAATTCACAAAGAAAATTTGTGTTGGGTATACGCTGTATATATCATTACAAATACTGGGCTCGTTTTAGATGGAAATGGTTCGACATCAGTGAAAGTGTAAAGGAAATATGCTTATAGCTCTGATGTGGAAACACACAGGACGTTTTAGTACAAGAATAAACATGAATATTAATAGCAAGTGACATCAAACTAATGAAGGCATGAGCCATGAAACATGAACGTAAATAATGATTGCTACTATTCCCATTGATGCATGTACTGAGTGAGGTCACTGATGCTTGCTACTAGCCCCATTGCTGTATTTACTGTGTGTGACCACTGAGGATTGTTTTATGTCCATTTACACCTATACACACTGATGAGTGTTACTAGGTCCATTGATGCATATACTGTGTGGGATAACTCATGTATGTAGCTCAGCCTAGTGGTGCATGCACCATGTGGGAACACTGGTGCTCATCACTTAGCTCATTGATGATAGCACCATATGAGGCAACTGATGCTCCTCAATGGCCCATGATGGATGTATTCTGTGGGATCACTGATGTACATTCATGATATTTTTGGGAATACTGAGCAATAATATTTGCCTGGGATCATTGATGTGTATTGCATCCTGAATCCACTAATTTTTAAATTGTGTGTAATCATTGCCACCCTGCCTTGGGCTACTGATTCGCATTACTGCATTGACTCACATTACTGACAGGGGCCACGGGTGCATATTACTGTCTAAATCCATCGATGGAATTAAGGACTGTGTCAATTGTTCCCTATAATAACTGAAGATTCAATGCATATGCCAGTAAAGATCCCTAATGCATCTTCAGTATATGACCACTTGCCTATGTCATGCAACAATCAATGTAAAGCACCTGCACTTTAAAAAAAATCAGAGCTATTGGCTTTGCCAATGCTTATTCTGTTGTGCAGTTACTCAGCTATAGAATTATTTCCAATCATCATTTTTTTGCTGACTCTTATGGAGTAAATGTAAGGGTGTTGCACAAAACCTCTGCACAACTCTTGTTGAAGTAGGATTGAAGTGATAGTCAAACATGGGCACAGCATATAGAACCCGTACACACTTCAGGAAATCATTTGGATGGAATTGTTGCTCTCCTACCATTCTGCTTGTGTCTAGCAAGGGACAGAGACCTTGTTATGTTGACACTGCATTACACACAGCCTTTGAAGCAAGGTGCTTGCAACCTTCACACACAGCCTCTGTTACCAGTGTATGCCACCCTGCATCTCCAGTCTGGACATGGAGTTCATCTCAAAACAGTGAGAATTCAAAAAATGTCCTTTCTACACTAGGAAGAGGCCAGAAGTAGACAGGCCACCCTTTGTAGGAACTATCCTTTACCTTGAAGCTTGATGTACTTAAATTTATGAGGACATGGCCCTCACCCTGTTGGTGAATTGACTTTCCCTGTCCTACAACAGTTACCATGAAGTGCCTTGTTAGGACAGGCCACTCAATGTCCCCACACCACACTCTTGCATCTCTCTCCTGGGTCTCCCTGCGGGCAGAGAATACTAAACTAATCATCAAAATGTAGTATTCGGATCAGCAGGAGTTAGTACCTTAGTGGACCCTTTCCCTAGACGGTCAGTTTCTGAACTTTACGGCGATGACAAAAGCAATTCAGCCTCCAGGAGGGACAACTTCTTACCTACGTTTGTGGTATTTGTGGCAGCCTATATATACCTAGAGATAGTTACCTGATCCCCAACCAACTCATTAATACCTAATACACAATGGGGAACGGGCAGAGAGTCATCTCCTAGCTGTCCAGGGCCCTTGTCACTCATTATCAGATCTCTCTGCAACCCCTTAGAGACAGTAAGTAATGTTTTCAGGGAGCCAGTGTACACAAAAAAAGTAAATAATTTTTTATTAGTCTTGATAATGAAAAAACAATTTATTCAGACTTGATTCATTTTGAAGAATCTTTTCAAAGTGTGCATGTTTCGCCCCTTGTTGGCATGCAATCCATGGGCTTCTTTAAGGCTTTTCGAAGGTAACACATTAAGGGGGTCATTTTGACCCCGGCGGGCAGCGGTCACCGCCCGCCTGGAGGGAACCGCCATATGGCCGCTCCGCGGTCTGAGGCCATTCTGGCTTTCCCGCTGGGCTGGCGGGCGACCGCCAGAAGGCCGCCCACCAGCCCAGCAGGAAACCCCTCCCCACAAGGAAGCCGGCTCCGAATGGAGCCGGCGGAGTGGGCATGTGCGACGGGTGCAGTTTGCACCCGTCGTGTATTTCAGTGTCTGCTAGGCAGACACTGAAATACACAGTGGGGCCCTCTTACGGGGGCCCCTGCCATGCCCATACCATTGGCATGGGCACGGCAGGGGCCCCCAGGGGCCCCGCGGCACCCCCTACCGCCATCCTGTTCCTGGCGGGCGAACCGCCAGGAACAGGATGGCGGTAGGGGGTGTCAGAATCCCCCATGGCGGCGCAGCAAGCTGCGCCGCCATGGGGGATTCCAAGGGCAGCGGTAAACCGGCGGGAGACCGCAGGTTTACCCTTTCTGGCCGCGGCAGAACCGCTGCGGTCAGAATGCCCTTTGGAGCACCGCCGGTCTGTCGGCGGTGCTCCCGTGGCCGGTGACCCTGGCGGTCACCGGCCGCCAGGGTCTGAATCAGGCCCTAAGTATTACACAAAATTAGAAATAAACCATACAAAATTTCTAGAATTAATAATTAAACAATAAGGAATTTTGTGTAGTGTTGTAGAGTGGTGTATCATAGAGTAGAGTATTGTACTATGGAGTGCTGTCGACTAGAGTGTCGTGGAGTGGGGTGTTGTGAAGTGGAGTGTTGTCTAGTAAAATGTCGTAGTGTGGTACAGGATGGAGCAGAGTGTTGTAGAGTGGAGTGGAGTAAACTGGTAGAGTAAAAAGGCATACAGTGTTATAGAGTGGAGTACAGTATTGTCTAGCAAAGTAGGGTGGAATGGCATAGAGTGGGGTGTTGTACAGTATTGTGTTGTTGAGTTTTCTATCATAGAGTATCATGGCATACAGTGTCAAGGCATTGTGTAGAGTGGCGTGGCGTACAGTGTTGTGGTGTACAGTGGTCTGCAATATAGAGGAGTGGCGTAGAGTTGAGTGGCATAGAGTGGAGTGGTGTATTAGAGGAGAGTATTGTGACTTAGAGCAGAGTGGTGTGTCATAGAGTGGAGTGTCATATCATACAGTGGTGTGTTGTGAAGTGTCCTCCAGTAGAGAGTCATAGAGTGGAGTGGCACAGATTGGAATGGCTTAGAGTGGAATAGTGTAGAGTGGAGTGGCATAATGTGGAGTGATGTATTATAGAGGGAGACTGGAGTGTCATAGAATAGAGTACAGCATTGTGCCATAGAGCGGCACGTTACAGTGGAGGGGCACAGAGCGGTGTAGAGTGGAAAGACATAGAGTGGAATAACAGCGTGGCGTGGCATAGAGTAGAGTGGCATAGCGTGGAATAGCATAAAGTGGACTAGCAAAGAGTGTTGTGGCATAGAGTAGAGAGGCGTAAAGTGGATTAGCATAAAGTGGAATAGCGTAGAGTGGAATAGCTGACTGTAGTGTGATGTGGTTTTAAGTTTTTTAAAAAAGAAACAGAGTGTTGCAGTACTTTCTTGGAATCACCCCGATACCTATTGAAATAAAAAAAAGGATTTATGAAAAATAATAAAACAATACTTTTTATTTTTTTATTATTGTTTTATTGTTTGTCATAAATCTTTGTTTTATCATTTCAAAAGATACCACTGTGCTTCCTAGATAGTACTGCAGTACTCCGTTACCTTTTTTTAAAATATATTTAAAAAATACATTTTCTTCACTACACTTTGTAAAGTGCCTCATTTCTTCCTAAATGTGAAAAAACATAGATATATGGTATATATATATATATATATATATATATATATATATATATATATATATAAAACGCACAAAGAACACAGCCAAAGAGTGGTATAACAAACATGGCTGCCTTTTACTTTTTTTAAGGGCTTTAATTAGCCAGTTATATATTACATTGTCATCGCCATGTATTGTGGTGTACCTCGGCACAACAGGTTTTTGTGCCTTATAACTTTAACTATACTGACAAAATGTACAGATAGTATCAAAAAGGGCCCTTTCCACCCTGTTGGACTTTTTTGCTTATGCAGGGTCATACCCAACCTTTTTGCCTCCTGCCTCCTATCTTTTCTGAACTGTTGCTGTTGGCTTTTGAACTCTGAGCACTTTACCACTGCAAACCAGTGCTAAAGTGCATATGCTCTCTGTGTAAATTGTATGGTTGATTGGTTTATCCATAATTGGCATATTTGATTTACTAGTAAGTCCCTAGTAAGGTGCACTAGAGGTGCCAGGGCCTGTAAATCAAATGCTACTAGAGGGCCTGCAGCACTGGTTGTGCCACCCACATAAGTAGCTCTGTAATCATGTCTCAGACCTGCCATTGCGGTGTCTGTGTGTGTAGTTTTAACTGTAAATTCGACTTGGCAAGTGTACCCACTTGCCAGGCCTAAAGCTTCCCTTTTTTTTTACATATAAGACACCCCTAAGGTAGGCCCTAGGTAGCCCCAAGGGCAGGGTGCAGTGTATGGTTAAGGTAGGACATATAGGCGGTCATTACAACATTGGCGGTAAAAGCCACGTACCGCTGTGCAGAAGACCGCAAACACACCGCCGCGGCCGCGGAAAACTGCGACAGCTATTATGACCCACAGCACAGAATCCTCCAAAATTCAGACACCCACACAGGTCTGCCACACCAAAGGTCAGTGATAAACTGCCGATAACAAAACCTCCACTGTCATGCCAACAGATATACGCCCACACTATCACGACACACAAATCCCCGCTGCGGTCTTTCAACCGCGTTATTCCATTGGCGGTACACACCGCCACGCTCAAAATACACACACATACAAAACACAGCCACATTGGACAATTTGAAACACACACACCTGATACACATACACACACCACTCCCACACACCCAATAATATATAAAACACACACCCACATCAACCACAAACCCTTACGACAACAAATCACGAACAAAGGCCAGAGAGAGACACCACCATCAACAATACAAGTATCCACAGGCACACAACACCATCACCCACATAACTTCCATGCACCACACACTACACACCACTACATATCACTTATCACCCCACACACCACCCCACACATCACTTACACCACCCCATGGCACGGCAACGACACCCCAGGTTCTCGGAGGAGGAGCTCAGGGTCATGGTGGAGGAAATCATCCGGATAGAGCCACAGCTATTCGGATCACAGGTGCAGCACACTTCCATTAAAAGGAAGATGGAGCTATGGCGAAGAATAGTGGACAGGGTCAACACAGTGGGACAGCACCCAAGAAATCAAGAGGACATCAGGAAGAGGTGGAACGACCTACGGGGGAAGGTGCATTACGTGGTTTCAAGACACCACCTGGCGATTCAGTGGACTGGCGGACGACCCCCACCTCCTCCCCCACAACTAACAACATGGGAGGAGCAGGTCTTGGCGATTCTGCATCCTGAGGGCCTCGTAGGAGCAGGTGGAGGAATGGACTCTGGTAAGTCAAATCTTAACTATTACATCCCCCACCCTACCTGCATGCCAGCACATACCCCCACCCTCACTCTCACCCCCATCACTCTAACTCCTCACAAATGTCCCAACATCACAAACCACACATCCTAACCCCAAGCCCTGCATGCAACACAAAGCATGGACACCCATCACTAAAGCATGCCCACTGCACATACCCATACACCCCCCTAAACCATCATCACACAAGGTCCCACACAGGAATGCAAGCACTGGGGTACACAGTCACCCACCCATTGCACACCATGGCACACACAGATGTAATAAACATCCTTTTATACCCCTGCAGGACCCCTACCCAACGTCACCGGACAGGAGGGTCCACACATGTCCACACCACCAACAGTAGAGGCCCACAGTGATGACAGCAGCTCTGTCCAACTGGATCTAGATGACCAGCCCGGCCCATCGGGGACCTTGGGACAGTCGGTTCCCAACACCCAGTCACAGGCCACCACCGAGCTTCTCCCCTCTGGAAACACCAGCACAGCACCCACCCAGCGGGCCCATACCTCCGTCCCCAGGACACATCAATCAGCAGTGTGTCCACCACTACAGGGAACCCAGGATTACCCACCACCCCAACAACAACAGGGACCTGGGGGCAGTGGTAGTGGGCACACGGTCCAGGGGACGGAGGCCCAGGAACACAGGGGAACTGGGAGGGCTGCTGTGCGACAGGGCGCGGACAGGTCCAGGGAACCCACTCTCCACGAGGCCCTCTCCTCCATCATGGGAGCCTACCACCACTCCCAGGAGACGATGGCAACGGTACTGGCCAAGTTTCAGGAGACCCAGCGCCTGCAGGAGGAACAGTATATGGGTTTCAGGGAGGAACTCAGAACCTTCAATTCCACCCTGGGCACCATCGTAGGGGTGCTGAAGGAAGTACTCAACACCAAGATGGACACTGTGGCACTACAAGGGGCCCCTGACTCTAGCCTGGACAATGAACTGCCCACCACCTCCGCCGGCGCTAGTGGACAGGAGGCACCGCCACAGGACCACCACACCAGCACCCCACCCCCTGCAGAGGGAGAACCACCTCGCAAACGATCCCTGAGATCCAGGAACAAGACAGAGAATGATGCCAAGACCCCCGCCAAGAAATGAGACCACCCTGATTGTCATCCTACTGTCCCACTTTGTCACCCTGTCCATCCTTAAACTGCCCCAGCTCCACTTCCTATGCCCATTTGGGCAATGCACCTGTGAGACTAATAGACTGGACTCTGCCATGGACATTCCTCCGCCATCACCCCTCACCATTTTGCTACCCCCTCCAATTTTGAGCACTAAAATAAACACCCTTAAAGCACAAAACAATCTGGAGTTAGTCTGTGATTTCGAAATACTGGATTAGCTATAACTGTGGCAAAAAGCTCTTTCATTTGTAATGTCAACATACCTATGTCACACAGCTCTAGTCCATGAGGAATCAAAGCAGATGTCACACTGTGGGACCCAGATCTGTGAAATCGTAAGGGAAAGTGACAACTCAGTGACCAAAAACTGGGTGAAAACGACAGACAGTGGAGAGGAAGTAGTATTTAAGTACATGTAGTTGGCTTTTTGTATTCTTACCTGTGTTTCACTGGAAATATTGCTGGATCACTGAGTCCCTGTTGTCCATGTCTTCTTCCTCTGCTTCCTCGTCTTCATTGCCCAGAGGCTCCACAGCTGCAACAACACCGCCATCTGGACCATCCTCCTGCAGAAAAGGCACCTGTTGTTGCAAAGCCAAGTTGTGAAGCATACAGCAGGCCACGATGATCTGGCACACCTTCTTTGGTGAGTAGAATAGGGATCCAACTGCCATATGGAGGCACCTGAACCTGGCCTTCAGGAGGCCGCAGGTCTGCTCAATCACCCTCCTAGTTCGCCCATGGGCCTCACTGTAGCGTTCCTGTGCCCTTGTCCTGGGATTCCTCACTGGGGTCAGTAGCCATGACAGGTTGGGGTAACCAGAGTCACCTGCAAATGGCGAGGGACAACTGTTAGACACACACTAACCTGGAGGGATATCCCCAGACCCAGACAACCTTTCCCACTGACTAGCTTCCAGGTGCTCACGTAATAGCCACACATGGTGCCTCTGGAGTTGACCCATCACATAAGGGATGTTGCTACTCCGCAGTATGTAAGCGTCATGCACTTATCCAGGGAACATGGCATTCACATGGGAGATGTACCGGTCTGCCAAACATACCATCTGCACATTCATGGAATGATAACTCTTCCGGTTTCTGTACACCTGTTCACTCCTGTGGGGGGTACCAAAGCCACATGTGTCCCATCAATGGCACCTATGATGTTGGGGATATGTCCAAGGGCATAGAAGTCACCTTTCACTGTAGGCAAATCCTCCACCTGAGGGAAAACAATGTAGCTCCGCATGTGTTTCAGCAGGGCAGACAACACTCTGGCCAACACGTTGGAAAACATAGGCTGGGAAATCCCTGACACGATGGCCACTGTAGTTTGAAATGACCCACTTGCAAGGAAATGGAGCACTGACAGCACCTGCACTTGAGGGGGGATTCCTATGGGATGGCGGATAGCTGGCATCAGGTCTGGCTCCAACTGGGTACACAGTTCCTGGATTGTGGCACAGTCAAGCCTGTATGTGATTATAACATGTCTTTCCCCCATTGTCGACAGGTCCACCAACGGTCGGTACACCAGAGGATGCTGCCATCTCCTCACATGTCCCAGCGGACGGTGCCTATGAAGGACAACAGTGAGCACAGAGTCAAACAACTCAGAGGTACATACCCACAGCTTACACAGAACACCATTCATAATCTAAAAAGTAGCCTATTTGTGTTTTGAGTCTAGGCCTACGGATGTGGGATGCAGTTGAAAATGAAGGCATGTGGGCCCCTGAAATGGCGGCTGCCTGACCTGTAAAGTGGGACAATGGGATGTGAGGTAACTGCGCTGGCGTTGTACACCGTCGCGGTAGGCGGTCGAAGACGGCAGCGCAATGCTGCATTGGTTACCATTGGACCCTATGGGTCCCAGGAGCCAATGACGATGTACGCCAGCGGTGACGGTACGCACCGCCGCGGATGTGACCGCCATTTTCTATCTGTTCAATCACTCGATACCTGATCTTCGACAGGAGAGGACCTACACTGCAAGTGCTGCTGTGACTTCGGTTTGGAAGAGACAATGGCTCGAGTGTCTGGGGAAAGGGCCCCTGCCTTCACATCGGAGGAGTTGGAGAAACTCATGGATGGGGTCCTCCCCCAGTACACGCTACTCTACGGTCCTCCAGACAAACAGGTAAGTACACTGGGAGCATGCTGTAAGGGCTATGCCTGTGTGGAGAGGGGTGGATGTAAGAAGGAAGGGGGGAGAGTGCGGCATGCATGAAATGATGGTGAGTGCATGTGCCACATGGCAAGGGTAGGGATGGGGGCGAATCACTTTGACGGCGCAGTTGGTAATAAGGCAGTTGCAACAAACAAATGCATTCCTGGAGGGCATTCATTCTGGTCAGGCGGCCCTTCAGCGAGCTTTTCAGACTCTGGCCTCAGCACTGATGGCAGCCATTGTCCCTGTGTCTAGCCTCCCCCCTCCAACTTCCTCCACCCAGACCAAATCCCCTGTACCCCAGCCTATCACAAGCACACCTACAGACCAGCATGCACACACGTCAACACACAAGGGAAGCTCAGGCAAACATAAGCACCACACATCCCACAGGCACTCACGCAAGCATCACACACATGCAGACACACCAACATCCACTGCCTCCACTGTGTCCCCCTCCTCCTCGTCTCCCTCCTCCCTCCCAGTCTCGTCTACACACACCTGCATGCACTACCTCTACAGCCACTACTACCATCACCAGCACACCCACCACTACGCCCGCTCACGTGCAGTCACTGACCCACTACCATTCACACGTCCCCTGTGTCCTCTCCCAGTGTGTCTTTGACGCCCCCTCCCAAAATACACAAACGCAGGCACACAACCACCCAACAGCCATCCACCTCACGACAGCCTCCAGCCCATGCACCTTCACCCAAAGTCAGAAAACGAACACCTCCTACAACCACAACCTCTTCCTCCACTCCCAAACCCCCTCCAGCTACCCGTCCCAGTGTCTCCCAAAAACTTTTCCTGTCCAACCTTGACCTCTTTCCCACACCTCCCCCACCCGCCTGTCTCCTAGGTCCCGAACTAGCACCTCAGCCACAAAATCTCAGGGACCAGTGGTGCCTGTAGTTACCGGAATCTGGAGTGCACCGGCTACCAGGGCAGCCAGTGTGGCACGGAGCCACAGCACAGATAGTCCCCCACCTGTGAAGCATCAAAAGTTGGCCAGTGCCCGGCGGGAGAGGGGGAAGACTCCAGCCACCAAAGCGGCTCCCGGGGGTACAGGTGGGAGTGTGGAGTCAGCTGCGACACCTTCCAAGGTGGGGAAGGGACACAAGAAACTCAGAAAGTCTGGGAAGAGCAGCACAGCGGAGAAGACCGCCTTCATCCCCGCCACAAGCCCCGCTGGGCCAGGAAGGACCGCCAGCAAAAGCCCCGCTGGGACAGAGAGGACCGCCAGCACAAGCCCCGCTGGGCCATGAAGGACTGCCAGCAAAAGCTCCGCTGGGACAGAGAGGACCGCCAGCACAAGCCCCGCTGGGCCATGAAGGACCCCCAGCACCAGCCCCGCTGGGGCAGAGAGGACCGCCAGCACAAGCCCTGCTGGGACAGAGAGGACCACCAGCACAAGCCCCGCTGGGCCATGAAGGACCGCCAGCAGCTGAGTCACTGCAAAGAAGACCGCCGCTCCAAGCACCACTGAACAGGGCACTGTCGTCTCAAGCACTGCTGAACAGGGCACCGCCGTCTCAAGCAACGCTGGCCCATGAGCGCCAAGGGCACTGACGCTACTGAGTCTGTTACGGGCAGAATGAAGCATGCCCCCTCCAGAACCAGTGGAGAGGTCCATCCACTACCCCTGTCCTTAGCAGGATGAAGCACTCTGGGCACCATGCCCCCTCCAGAACCAGTGGCGAGATCCATCCACTACCTCTGTCCTTAGCAGGATGAAACACTCTGGGCATCATGCCCCCTCCAGAGGCTCCGGAGACTGTTATCCACTTGAGAGACTGTGGCTTTGCACTCCCCAGGATGGAACAGTGGGCAACCACCCACTGTAGAGACTTGAGAGACTGTGGCTTTGCACTCCCCAGGATGGAACAGTGGGCAACCCACCCACTGTAGAGACTTGAGAGACTGTGGCTTTGCACTCCCAGGATGGAACAGTGGGCAACCCACCCACTGTAGAGACTTGAGAGACTGTGGCTTTGCACTCCCCAGGATGGACCAGTGGGCATGTGGCCCTCTCGTGGATTTGGTGTTGTGCACTCAACCGGCTGAGGTGCCCCCCCTTTCCATACCCCTGAGGTGCCTGTTTTGTTGCTCTCTGATGCCCCTGCAGTGTTCTCTCCGTCATGGTCGGGGATCTTGTGTGGGCCTCGCCCATACCGTGTGGGCCCAGTGTTCCATGGACTTAATTGGAGCACTACCTGGACTACTATACTTGGTATATATTTTGTACATGGTGTATATATATATTTTTGCCTACTTGACTTTAATATATTACAATGGTTACACTAATTTTCTATTGTCTTTGCATTCTTCCGGGGAGGTTAGGGGTTGTAACTGTGATGTATCAATATGTATTGGTGTGTGTGTTGTAGTGGGTGAGGGTGGGGGTGTTGCGTGTGTGTGTCCCTGTTTTTTCCCTCCCCCCTCCCCTGTGTCGTAAGTGCAGTACTCACCGTGGTCTTCGCCGCCGGCGTTCGTGCTCCTGGTAGAGCAGCAGGAAGACAATCGCAGGGAGAATTTGGAGTTCCAGGTCCATGGTGTCCTAGTTCCTCGTGGGGTGTGTAGAGGTGAGCGTTTTCCCTTCGAAATCCTGTTTCCGCCGTGTTTTTATCCGCGGTGAATCCACCCCGGAAAGGTGGCGGATTGGCCTCTTGTGATACTGTGGGCGGTACTTTGTCCTCCGCCTGTCTGTTGGCAGTGACCGCTGCGATGTTTGTTTGTACCGCCATGGTGGTCGGAGTGTTAAAGTGGCTGTCTTTGTTGGCGGTTTCCGCCACGGTCGTAATTGCAAAATTTTTACCGCCGGCCTGTTGGCGGTCTTACCGCCGCTTTAACACTGACTGCCAGGGTTGTAATGACCACCATAGTAATATGTTTTATATGTCCTGACAGTGAAATATTGCTAAATTCGTTTTTCACTGTTGCAAGGCCTGTCCCTCTCATAGGTTAACATGGGGGCTACCTTTAAATCTGATTAAAGTGTAGATTCCCTGGGGAGTGGATGGACATGTGGAGTTAGGGGTCTCTGAGCTCAAAATTTAAAAATACATATTTTAGTAAAGTTGATTTTAAGATTGTGTGTTTGAAAATGCCACTTTTAGAAAGTGAGCGTTTTCGTGCTTATACCATTTCTGTGACTCTGCCTGTTTGTGGATTCCCTGTCTGGGTTAGTTTGACAGTTGGGCTGGTTGCACCTCACACTAGACAGTGACACAAAGGGAGCTGGGGTAGAGTCTGCATTTCCTGATGAGCCATCTGTGCTAGGAGGGAGTGGAGGAGGGGTCACTTACACCTGAAAGGGCTGTACCTGTCGTCACACAATGCAGTCTCCGACCCCCTGGTGAGTGTCTGGGGCCTGGCCTGGGCAAGGCAGGATTTCACATTCAAAAGAGACTTTACTTTGAAGTAGCCCTACTTCAAAGGAGAAATTGGGTATAGGAAGGGCACCCAAAACCACAGACTTTAGATCACTTCTGGACATCAAGAGGAACCTCTGCCTGGAGAAGAGCTGAAGAGCTGAGGAGAAGTGCTGCCCTGCCTGTGACTGTGCTTTGTGGAGCTATCCTGCAGTTGCTGCTTCTGCCACAAAAGGACCCCTTTTTTTTGCTTTGTGACCTTTTACTAATCACAATGAAACTTTTCAACATCTGCCAATCTGCCAATGTAGATAAAGGTCTACAAAGTATTTTGGAAATTCATGAAACAGTGGCAAAATTATTACCAAGCGAAGCTCTGAGGAAATCCTATCTCTTGGAATCCTAAGTATGGGCCACTCGATATATGTATAATCTTGGTTTTATGTTTGTGCTTATGTATTTTATTATGCTGGATTGCACCGAATAAAATAAAGGTATTGAAGCTATTGACTGACAGAAATTGGCAGGCAAGACAACTGCTTTGCATTTGAGCCCTAAATAAAACATTAAAAACAGCCTGTCATAGAGAAAAATCATAACACGACATACTGATTTCTGCACTCAATGTATCTCTGAGATGATTCAGAAAACTTTTAAAATGTAAAATAGTCCCTAATACCTTGCAAAGAATTCATTTTGTCAGAGGTGGAATAATACATCAATAGACAACAGCATAAAATATTTCTCTGGATGAAGCCAAAGTCCACTCTTTGTATAGTTGAAATAACTGGTAACAATATGTTATGGAGCCAAATGCGATGTTATGCCAGACCTAAAAATGTGGTTAACTTTTGTGGAGCTTCCAATTCACATCATATAATGAGTGGGCCACGATGATTCTCATCGAAATGGAACTAATGTGGATACCACTTTGAAAATACAAATGGCACCTCGACATAAACTTAGTTCCACCAGTTTTTTCCCCATTACCATGCCAGAAACAGATGTTATTTATAAAATGATATTATTGATAATTTCAGCATAAAATATTGGATGACTCGGAAAGGCTACACACCTCTTAACTCTTTGTAATTTCAGTTACTGACCGCAACAGTTAGTGCCTATAATCTAAGGTTGAACAAATAACGACTCGTTTCCCTAAAGAGGTAATTTGTATGCATTAACATCAGGTAAAGAAAATATAAGTACTAGTTTTGCACATGTAACAATATAGGAACAGCAAATGACTTACTCAACTGACACAACAATTGCATTTAATCTGTTTGCGATCGATCTCGTCAGAAAGTCGTATAAATCTGCAATCAAGTAAAAAGAAATCACTTGTAAAATTCACATTAATATACTGATAAACAGTGAAATTGTAGTGCAAGAACGTAAGAAGATGTATCCACTGGTGTCCTGGACACTGAGGAGACAGACTCCATATAGTTTAACACATAATAATGTATCCATGTGCATTGCGCTGCTAAGCGATTCTTTGGGACTATACATAAACCTCCGTGTTTGCCTAAAATCAAATGTTTGACTATGGATATGCATGTGTACGAAATTGGGTAATAGGTTGGGGGGGACCACTCAGTCAACAATCACATTCCTTGCCAGGGTGAACCACAAAGGTCACTAAATCATTATGTGCTTGAACCTCTGGTAGCTTGGCCCAAAAGCAGTCAGGCTTAGCCTTGGGGCAATGTGTAAAGTATTTGAGTAGCACACAAACAACAATAAAGTAAAAACACAACACAAGCAAAATTGCAAGCCAATTTAGTAAAACAGAGTACATTTTATTAAATAAAATGATACCAGAACAGCAATCCCATTCAGTTTCAAAGTTTTAAGTGAAAATAACACCTATAAGCACAAAGATGCCCTCGCAGCCTTCAGGTCACGCTAGATAGGGAGGAAGTCATAAGTTCAGGCAAACTACAATGGAGCAGATACAGGAACCATCTCAGTCCCAGTGAAGCCCGATGCAAAGAGTTCTGTTGAATGTGGAGGATGCTGTGATGAGCAGGTGGATCGTTGAAGATGGACGTCAGTGTAGATCAAAGAGCAGGCCGGGCAACGTGGGTTGACATCGCTGCAGTGCGAAGAGCCAGGCGGGTGTTGTGAACTGTCATTGCTGTAGCTTTGGGTTGGCGGTTACTACAGGCTGTTGTTGCTGTAGCGCAGTGCGGCTTTCACATTACCAGTTGTTAATCTAGCATGAAGAGTAGGTCTCCCGGAAACGTTGTGGTGTTGATCATCGTGAAGGGTATAGTTTTAGCATGATCTGGCCTGTTCATAGTCACTAGGAGCCCTAACTTCAGTATTTTCATCTTGTCCTTTAGGAGGAGTGCACTTTGATACCAGCCAAGGGTCCAAGACCTAAGGACGCACCTCTTGGAGGTCAGGGACTCACTACAGCAGAGGACAGCAGGACTCAGGAAGGTCCAGTTGTAGGTCCAGGTGCATCCAGGTATCACAGATCTGCTGTGCACTTGTAGGGCAGCCTCTGAATCTTGTTGTGTCCCTTTAGCGCACACAGGAGGCCAGCCAACAGACCCATGATGTCACTATGATTAGCCTGCGATGAAAGCAATTAGGTCAAGGCTTCTTTATCAGACAGCAAGGCAGTTCTTTAGCAGCAGGGCAGTCCTCTGGCAGCAAGGCTGTTTCTTCTAGAGGTCCTGGAGTGTTATGATGTTGGGGAGACTCTCTGTCCTTCCCCCACATCTGTTTATAGAACATTCTTCCCCTGTCAAGGCTCCAAAATGTCTGGGGTGAGAAAAAGGCAGGATAGGTCTGCTGTCAGGTACCTTTATGTGTGTAGGAAGCAAAGCCCTTAAAATTGTAAGCGGGGATGAGTACGGTCCCTTTCCAGGCCAAACAGACTTTTGAAGTGAGCAGTTTTAGAGTATCAATGCCATTGTAGAGTATTCCATATAAAGCAGCTGCCCCTGCCTAAAACTTGGGAACTATGGGCCATATGTACGAACACTTTTTCCCATAGACACAGAATTGGTAAAAACCTTTGCTACATCTGGCCATATATGTATATATTTTTACAGTAAAAAAAAAAGGTCAACCTCTTGTTATGGTTAATAATTGAAGCTAAAAAAGCACTGATTTTCACAACTTATAATTACGACCACAATTCATAGCTCACACAAAAGCCATTCAAACGATAACCCTCACAACACTTGCAATTCTAATGCCCTTACCCTTAAAGCAAGAGATATATAAATAAGCCACTTTATTATAATACATCTCATATTACAATTATCACTTAAAACAGGTTGACTATGAATGTAGGGTCATTTATTGGCTTAAGTATGTGTTGGTACCATTTTACTTTTAGGTGATGTTATATCTTGGTGTATATAATCTTGTAAGGTCATGAGTATTGCACTTGATATGTGAGGTATGGTTTTACTGACTGGATTGCAAATTATAGATTGTGGTCCTAACCATAACTTGAAAATGTCAACTGTTTTTGGTTCTAATTCAAAACCATAAATGCACTATAACTGCATTTTAAGTGAATTTCTAAAGGTTGTTTTTAAACATAACAAACCTGACAACTACTTCACTTTAGTCTGTAGTTTTTCCAGTCATTCTTTTAATCAGATACTACATCCAAAAGATCTGTGCACCCTAACTTCCACAGACATTTGTCCTAGCTGCGCATGGGTAGGGGTTGGCTGGAGGCCATGTGAATTGCCCAACTCTCTGTGTTTGGCCAACTTTTATTGTTTATGGCCATTGGCCAGGCACAGCATGAGTTGACTGCAGTGCCTCATATCTGGCTAAACCGCTAACCATAGTGCTGGTTGGTCACATGGTCTGGCCACCATCCAGACCTTCTTTCCTAAGACTAGATTATTGATACCAGTCTACCTCTGCATGTACCTCGTCCTGTTAACTGCAAATGTAGTCTATCTGAGCCTGATTGACGAAGATAAACTTGCATGTTTGTTTGTTTACTCTTTTTCAGTATTCACAAAACTGTGATTTAATAGCAACTTTATGACTGTGAAGATTCCGCAGTTGGGGCGGAGAACCTGGCATTTCAAAATATAGGCGTGAATGATCTTTTTGTGAGTGGAGTTCTCCATGTAAGTTTACCTCTGTGAATCAGACACCCTGTGTCTATATGTTAACACACAAAAACAGAAAATAATTAGAATTTACTTTTGTAAACTTTTTTTGGACACAAACATTGCTGGAAGAGCTGAAATGTGCTGACATACATGCATGCGTGTCACAGTTGCCCTTTGCAGTTGGCCATGCAGTTTTATCTGGGGCCCCTTGTGTTGTGCCCCAGTAAAAATTACTTCTAGAAACGTCAGTGGATGCAGATGACATCTACATATTGCTGAGCTCATATATGCTCAAAGGTTGCAATGAAAAAATCCTGAACCCTGGGTCCTATGGAACCCAAGCTCAAGTTACATGTTGTGTGGAAGAGAATGTCAACAACTAACCATTGTCTTGATAGACAAATACATAAGGCAACATTCTAAAATGAGTGGTAATAACAAAACAAAAATACTGGTTGCTCTAGGCTTAGAGTTTCTTTCACACCCAACTATTACTTTAGAGGTGACCAACGAGAAATAACCTGTTCCAGGGGTTACTGGCCCTGAGTCTGCATATATGGATATGCCCATTGGACAGTTTTGAATGCAGAATTCCAATCGTGCAGGACCTACTAGTTCATGGTTGACATAATCAGGAGTATTATCATTAACAAAGTGGCATGTACTAACATTCCTGTAGACACCTCCATTAGCACAGTTGTAGCAACCTTTTTGTCATTTACATACCTAATCGTCAATTTTGAAATCACCCTCTTTTGGAAGAAGAGCAGATCCAGATACATTTAAAAAAACCTTATTGGGGACCGTTAAATCATCTGTCAAATGTCGAAAGAAAAGAACAGCAATTTATCCTTATTGCATGTGTCGTACCATATGGCTTGACAGATATTGATCCTTTAAGTATTAACAAATATAAAAAGAATGATTGCAAATTAGAGGCGCATTCAAATAATCTTTAGATGTTGTGCAAAAATCCTGAGTTCAATGTCCCCACTTTTTAAAAAAAAATTCTTAACTCGTTAACTGACACTCCACAGTTAACAGAAAATGCACGTTTTTGCAATTACAATTCTATGCTGTGAATATACTGCGTGTCAGGTTTGGTAAGAAAGATTGTATGATATCTTTAAAATCGAAATGTCCTGCCTCCTAGTACGCCTATTGTCAGTAAATATTGTAGGAGATCTTTAATTGACTTCACTGCTGACATCTAAAAATAGGTAATTGAGGACGAAATGAAAAATTATGGGTTATGGAAAGCAGCACAATGAAATGGAAATACAAAAAATGTGTTTTAAAGGGGATGTATTATGAACAGTTTGAATCATCAAATCACATGAGAATGGGATGACAATTTATGCAGTGAATGAATGGTAACTAATATGGTGGTGTGAACAATAGAAATAGACCAAACCCTCAAGTTGTTGTAGCTTTGTATGAATCAGCCTGGAACTTGATTTACAGTTTTTCTGCAATTATTTGTGAACTTCTAAATGGATTTATTGATGCACATTTCATTGTTGCCAGACATGCAGGAATGGTTTTGATGTTTTCTTTATCATTTAGATTTATTGTTACTTTCTGTAAAATGCTATTTATTTCTGAATAGTACTGGTTGTCAAGTAAAGTTTTATGAGCTGGTTATTATAGGAATGAAAATAATATAGGAAATAGAAAGATATTGTCCGTTAGCAATATTAATTGGATTAAATACATAATACACTGTTACTGTATTGTTCTTTTTGAGCTGTGGATTGGAAAAAGAATATGTTTCCAAGTAACATGAGCACTCTAATGTGCACCTCACTTACCAAGGGAAGAACACAATTGTATGATTGCTGTCAACTATCGTTAAGTTCAGATTTAATTAAGAGGAGGGGGCACTGCCACTATTTGACCTTTTAGTTTGGGATCTGCCTAGATGTTTTCACTATGCATCAGCACTTTAAATATAATGCCAATATTTAAGAAGAGGAAATTGGGAGATTTAAAAAAAAATCATTGTGAGTATGTATTTCTCTCACTGACTTCTGTTGAAAGAGATGCAATTTTAGTCAGGAGTCAGCCAAACTGAAGCCATATTTGGCTAAACAAATTGGGAGTCTCCCACCGGAATTGGGGCTATTGGCATGTTAGTAAGGGATGTCTGTTGTCGGAGGTAACTTAATGACCTTTCTATGGAGAGCTGACTAAAAAATACAATTGTGTAATTGTTATCAATTAAAATTATGTTAAGATCGAACCAAAGGAATATCACTGTTACATTGCTGGAGTTTTATTTTCCAATGTGTTGTAGTTTTTACACCATACTTTGGCACTTTGACAAATTAGATAGATGGGAGTTAGAGGCAATTGGGTGACAGTTCTGAAGAAAATAATTGAATACTTCATAGGACCAACTGATAAAATAGTGGATTCTACATAAAAATTATTATCAATGGAACTAAATGTGCGACGGTCAGTTGCTACCATTGTGATATGAATAACTAAGAAGTTGGTGTAACAGTGATATATTGATTATGCTAATGTTTGTGTTTGAATTAAATCATTAGGCTTCATTAACCAATAATAGTGATGAGAGGAGTGGAGAATAGCAATCAGAATTTGGAATAATTAGGAGAAGTTAACATGATGAAAAATGGTGAAAACAAAGAGTGCATGGTCTAGTTGCTTTAGCATTGACAGTAATAAGGGACTGACTGGCTATGCACTTATATATGTATAATGTGGGAAGTGGACTCATGGTTCAATTGAAGCAACAGCATAAACGCATCTGCCATGTTATTGCATATGTTTTTAACCTTTTTGTGTGATCAATGAACACAGGTGTTTTTTTCAGCTCTGGAAGGCTGTTGTGATTCCAGTTGGGTATATGCGTTTATAATTATCTATCTAGCTATTTATATATGTATTTATATATATATATTTTACCTACTGGCTGTCATCATTAGGTAGTTATAGTTAGATATTTTTTATAGACGGAGTGTGTTTTGACTTTCTAATAACTTTGGCCCCATTTGATGAATCTTCACAAAACTTTCTAAAAAAAACATTTCATGCACTTAAGCTCCTTCCTGGAAAGTGTCAAGTTGATTTGTCACGCGGGGGCTGGGAAAAAGGATGTGGTTCCAAAATGTAAAGTCCTCATGCATTTCCATAGACTACTTTAGACACTGCTACAGCAAAAACAGCTGAACGAAATTACCCCAAATTTTGTAAGTGCACTACCGCTGGTAAACATATTCTATCAAAAGTTTAGTGAGTTAAAAACTGTTTATAGTAGTGCATGTTTTTTTATATAGGTTTTCAGAGGTAGAGTTTAGAATGTAGGGCCAGATGTAGCAAAGGGTTTTTCCCATTCTGTGTCAATGGGAAAATGTGTTTGTACATATGGCCCGTAGAGAGATATCACCATTTGGACATTGTGTTAAAAAATAAATGTTCAATCTGTATGTACCTGTAAGTAAAAGAGGCATTGCTTCTGAATGTTGGAAAGTGGATTGTTGGTAAGGACAGGCAAGTAGCTGCACTTAGCAACAGACTACAAACCCCCACTAGGCCCAGTCAAGGTCTCAATAAATCAATCCTTGTTCAACCCTTGGTAGCTTGGCCCACAAGCAGTTAGGCTAAACTTATGAGACAAGTGTGTAAATATCAACAAAACAATAAATAAGCAAAACACAACACACAATAAAAATCCAACACCACTTAATAAAATAGAAAATATTTTTATCTTTAAAATGGCACCAACATGACAAAAATCCAATGTAGGGAACCAGAGATATTACATTTTTAAAGTTTAAAGGTAAAAACTGCTTTCTAGCACCAAAAACCAAAAACCAAAAGCGCCAACCTGGGACATCTGTCGTACTCGACCGGGGCAAAGTCAAAAGTTGAGGCCGACCACTATGGAACTCTCCTCAGATACACTGCCCGGGAGGCGCAGTCAAGATTTTACCTTCTGACTTAGAAACTTTTTCAGAGCTTTTCTTCCACAATGTTTGGCGGCCTCCTCAACAAGCCAATTTTGATGCAACGTCATCAGATTGCCTTTCCGCGAGTCCCCAGTCAATTACTGGATGTCTGGGGCTCCAGAGATATTCAGTGGGATGAACCTGAAATTCTGTCTGGGTAGTGTTTGACGTTGGCCGGCTTGACTCCTGACGTTGGGTTGGTCCACTTATGGAGCTTTTTTTCCAAAATTGCTCCAAACATCTCCAAACTTCTGGATCTTCTTCCAGAAGTACTTTTTTGGGCCTCAAAATGTCCACAAACTCACTCCAAGGTTCCAGAAACTCTGGGTTGCTTGCTCCTTGGAGGTTGGGACTGCAATTCCCAGAATGCACCTGGTCAGAATCCTCAAATGACGGCTAGACACCGGTCAGCAATGCTGTTCTTGCAGGACTTGATGCAGGGGGCTCTGGATGGCTCCTTTGTTCCTATTGCTTACAAGGAGACCTCTCCTGGAGTTGCAGAAGCAAGGCAAAGTCCTTTTCTTGTTGCCGAATGTGTGCAGCTGATACAGTTCTTGTGGGTGCAGCGTCCAGCCACGGGTCAGGGGTCCAGCAGGGTAGTCGTTCTTCTTCTTGTATCTTCTTTCAGCATGGATATGAATTGTGGGGCAGCTCTGCCATATTTATCCTTGCACCTGAGGGTAGAAAGCAGGGTGGGGGGCTCCTGTCACATCAAGTGCAGACTACCACCCTTTTGAGTGACCACTTCCTGGGAAGTGTGGCAAAGATCAATTCCAAGGAGCAACATTCTTCAAAAATACAATATGCCAAAAATTAAATATTAGAATTTAGATCTGGCTCCGTTCACCCACTGGTGTGGCTAAGTTTCCCTTAATGCACCCTTTTCCAGCCCCTCTCTTAATAAAATCAGGGAGCTCCTGGCTGTCTGGGATTGCACTAATTGAGGGAGGTCCATTTTCTGTCTTTCTGTCCCAAGTGACTTTCCCCCTTTGAAGACCAGTTTTGCTTCTCTAGCCCCATCCTGTCTTGCTATCTGCTGTAGCAGTTCTCCGCACACCAGATGCCTCCTTTGTTTCAGCCCAGGCCACTTCATACTTCATCAAAGCACCTAGCTCATGCTGCCAGAGGCTGACCAATCAGGAAAGGGCACTACAAGGCTGAAGTTGGTAACTTTCAGAAAGAGTTCTAGAACCCTTACCCTGGGTTAGTTATACTAAATTCAACAATGGCAAATTGTTGGATTTATTATAACATTTAATTGAATACTAAGCATGCCATATATAGCTTATTTTTATGGAAAATTAGACTATTATTTTAAACTAATGTCTCTCCATGTTAACCTATAAGCCCATTGACTACAATGGCGAAAATGGATTTGGCTGTTTTTCCCTCAAAAGGGCTTATTTTATAAAGCCTTGCTTACAGTTACACTGCACCTAACCATGGGGGGCACTTAGGGCAGACCTTAGGGGTGACTTATATGTAAAAATAAAGTCATTTAGGACTTTGGGAGTACTTTTAATTCCAAAGTCGAATTTGAGGTTATCTTTAACTTAAAAGCACCCAGCAATGCAGGCCTGCCTTTACAAGGACACTGGACACCACAGCAGTGCACCTATGGGTGCACTAGCTACACTGGGGTCCCTAAACCTACATGTCCTACCATATAATAGGGACTGTCAGTTTCTCAGAGCCAATTATAATTAGGTCTCATTTGCATATACCATTTTACACAGAGCACTGGCCCTGGGACCGCTTAGTAGTTCTCAGGGCACACACAGTAAGCAGTTCTCAGGGCACAATCAGAGTCAGTAACCACTAGTATTAGTCCAAACGTTTGAGGGTGATCATGGCGAAAAGGATGAATTTTCCACAATAAAATTATGAAACAAAGAATTTGCCATATGTTTATATAATGCCTAGTGTTTTTTTTAACTTTATGTACACATTTCTTATCCCTATCCTTTACTTTACACATATCTTATTGCTATTTCTAGAGTAAACACTGTGCTCACTGTTAGGAAAGGTGTGCCTAGTGGAAGGTATTACTTTATAAACTGATATGGAGCCAAGTTTGATAGCATGTTATAAGTTAATTGTGAAAAAATGCACTGGTTGAGGTTGTTGAATTCTTTAAGAGAAATTAATATGAGCAGTACATTACATATAACTATATGATTGTGGGTGAAAAATATAAAAGAACTTTAGAGTATATAGTGACATATCACTGTTATCAATTATTGCTCAGTATGTAACTTTACATTTTTTGGTTTTCTTGTCTTTTTTAGGTGGAAATGGAAAACAGACGTTTTGATAAACAGAAATAGCATTTCACAAAATATATGGTGGAGAAAAACAAAAACTGTTTACTTTTGAAGGAAGAAGGGCCAGTAACTGTGTGGAAAGTCTGAAAAAATACTTGAACAGCTGATGTTGTTTTTATTGCCTATGGCAGTGGTTCCCAAACTTTGACTCCTGAGGACCCCCATTGAATCAATTCTGGAAGCCAGGGACCCCCCAAGCACTTTGTATGATATAAATGTCAAACATTAAAACAGTAATTCAAAAAATACACAAACAAGTACACACCGAACAAATACTCAAATTACTAAAGATCTAATTGTTTTATATTGAAAACATGTACAAAAATTGAAACATTTTAATGGGAAGGTTGCTGCTGCATTTCAGCGACTAACTTTTCAATGTTTGGTTTTGCTTAGAAAAGCTGAATTCTGTGTAAAACCATATGGGCCTCTCAACTCTCTATAGCCTCTCTGTCACATGTAATCCATGTGTTTTATAGTACCTCTCAAACCAGTGTAGGGTGACAGAGTACTTTACATGGGACTACAAAGTATATGATTCACACGTCATCAACACTAGTAGGTATTTTCTGAGAGTGCTTGGTCCAGAGAAGCACAAACTCAGGGTTCAGAGCATAACAGTGGTTAGTGCTGACTTTAATGATAAGAATGTATTTCTACTTAAGCAAATTTTTTATAGCAGCATAAGGAAAATTAAAGACTGGGAAAAAAACATAATTTTCTAATTTGTGCCACGCAATTTGCATGAAGCTCTGTGATGGCAGTGCATAGCTCACAGTGTAGATTACGATTTTAACTTATGAACTGCACAGTACCAAAGGAATCTCTATGACAAAAGCAGTAACCCACTGTTCTATTCTTTAAAAATGCTGTTTTTTTGCATGATATGCCTTCTTTGCAGCAGGCATATTAATCATCTGTGCTACGTTAGATGAGTCAAAACTGTCACTAGACAAAAATCCCATCTATCTCCAGCAGGCGCATTTTTAACCAGAGTTACCTTGACACTTTTACTTTTGCCCAATTTGCTTGATGTACATTAAACTTTGCAGGACTTTTAACACTGCTGCACAAAGGAAGTAATAAATAGAAAAACATATATGTGTTTGGAGAGGCCCCAGCTGGAGAAGTGCCTTCCTGTCGGCCCAGGCTTGCGGCTCCTTGGGAATGGGTCAAGGATCCCTGGGGTGCCGCAGACCACAAGTTGAGAACCGCTGGCATACAGCAACATTTGTACCCTTGGACATGCTTGTTCTGTGTAGCTCTACTTGTTTTTGATGACAAAATGGTCTGCTTACTTAAACAGCAAAAAAGTGCTTATTTAGAAAAGGAGGCTTTTTATTTAATTGAGAAGTAAGTACCTGAGGAGAGGTTGTACCTGAAAGAATGTGTAGTCAGGTGAAGAACTGTGTACTTTTGACAGCACAAACCATTGGGTTTTCAGGAAATTTATAGGATTTTTTCAAATAAAAACATATTTATAAATATTTAGAAACTAACTACTCTAACAACGTTTGTGTTGAGAATATCCAACATATTCGTTGTAACTAGCATATTCATAAATGTTACCAGCACACTTTTCATAGTCTGTGTATCTATATTTACATAAACGTCATTTACATATACCTTTTGACTAGTTTGCACATAGAAAGTTTTGGACTGATCAGCCAAGAGGGCTCGAGAAAAAGGGGGGGGGGGACTTCCCAAAATGAATTTTGCTCATTCATTTTACCATGGCAAATTTAGACACAGCTACAGCCCAACCTGCTGAACAGATGTACACCAAATTTGGCAGAAAGTGAGATCTTGGTCCAGAAAGAGTGCTTTTGTGATTTAATGCAAATCCATTCATTAGTTGCTGAACAATTATTGCTAAAAAATAATGTATATTTCACACTGCAGAATGTCTGCTGAGCTGTCAGATTTCCTGCTGAGATCTGATTTGCTGCCACTCCATCTACAAGGAAGTGGTGGCAGCCATCGTAGGATTCAGGACTCAATCCTAAGTCCTAAACAAATATGAAAAAACAGACATTGAGGGCAGGGTATGCAAACCCTGAACAGCTAGGCCTTGTGGTGGGACTACATCTGGGGCCAAAAACATTTTTTTTTAAAACAAATCCTGTGAATTTGCAGGGGATCCGTGAATCTGCAACAAAAATACAGAAATGGCCTGGGCTCTGTAGTTGCTTCTATAAACTCCCCCCGGGTGGGGCACGGCTTGGGGGGTGTGGGGGGCAACACTTTTTATTTTTTAGAGTGTGTAGCTCCCTTCCCTGAGCACTCGAGGGGCTGCAAGGACTCCATTCTCCATGGATGAGGTGAAAAAGAAGAGAGGGGGCACGCAGCCTTCCTCCCAGAGCCTAATTAGACCACAGGGCCACAATCCGCCAAGGACTGAAATGCATTTTAAAGGAAGGGGAGTGCAAGGACCCCCTCCCTGAGCATAAAAAGGCCCTAGGAACCCATCCTTCAGAGTTGTGATATTAACTACAAGGGAAGGGGCCTGCACAGCCCCCATCTCTGAGCCTTTAGAGGTCCTCCGGACCCCATCCCCAGGGGCCAGCTCAGTGACTGTGTTTTCGGGAACCCATTCCGGACACAGGGTTTCCCTGCCTGCACCAACAGAGAGACATATGTTTGCTCCAGCCTGGCTGGAGTGTTTTTAGATCTTCATTTCAAACTGGATTCTCATTCTTTCAGTTTATACTACAGTATCTTTCTTTTTTAAAAGAACTCCCAAGATGTCCCATATGGAGGACACCTTTTTAAACAATCTCATATAGCCTGATAAATGCACATTGCTAGATTGTCTTCTACTGACTAATTCTTTATGGTGAACACTGGATATATTGTAGTTTCCTTTTTGAAATGTTAAAATTATCATCCTGGGGCATGTAGTCTGTGCTGCCCACTCCCTTCCAAGGATGCAAAACTGCCACCTCTTCCAGGTTGGCACTGTCAGCTCTTCCCATTTGGGTCACTGTCTCCAATTTGCTTCACAATGAAATTCAATTCAATTTATTTATCATACAGAACTCACATGGAGATACAGCTAAAACACCATATAAAAGCTATAAAATATATGACTGACAGGACCAACCAAGCAGTAATCCAACCCCAAATCAATAAAAATAATAATGTTAAAACAATTTTAAGAAAACCCTAATATACATATTGATTAAGATAATATTAAGAGTAAGATAATATACTTAGTACAGTTTTAAAAAACACTTAGGAAAGTTAAACATTTCATAGCAGAATAATTCATTTGGTGGAGCATAAAGAGCCAGCAATGTTTCTGATACAGTAAGGAGACTTGAAGGCAGATTGGTCGTAGCCATCTTCGACGATACAACAAAAGAGCCGAGCAACAAAAAGGCAATGGTTGAGATCTTGGCTACCATTCTGACAGTTTACAAATTGATGAGGACCTATGCAATCTAGCCTATAATAAATTAAGCGGTAACAGCCCCTGCCATAACAGAAGGCAAAATCATCTAATCGTGTGTGGCCGGATCCAGATAAAATAGGGTTGCATTTACTTCATTAACACAGATTCTAATACAGGCTGAAGATAGCACCTGTGTGAGCAGGCCTCTCTATCCAAATGAAAGCTTAAGGGTCAAGTTGCTTAAATAAGGCTGTTTTTTTAACTGCTACGTAGAAAGTGAAAAAACAAGGTGGTAGTCTAAAAGTAACAAATAAAAGGCATAAATAAAATTCCTGCCAATAGTTTACTTTGCTCTACCACCAGCCAGAATATCTTTCTTAAGAAGAGACCTTAAAAAATTGCCATCCCTCCTCTCCAAACTGGTCACTCAATGTACCACTCCAGCCAAACCTTGCATGAATGTGCTTCTTAAACCCATCTCC
The DNA here is from genome assembly GCF_031143425.1 of Pleurodeles waltl. Taxonomy (NCBI): domain Eukaryota; kingdom Metazoa; phylum Chordata; class Amphibia; order Caudata; family Salamandridae; genus Pleurodeles; species Pleurodeles waltl. The sequence continues at coordinate 166,305,299 of NC_090450.1, forward strand.
AGCCTTAAAACTGCCACGAGGGAAGTCGAACTAACAGAAGACAGTTTTCTAAGGACCCAGCCTTCCATCTTATCTAAAAAAAACATTTAGAGACTCCAACTTGCTCCAAACCTCAGAGCAAAGAGGGTGAGATCTTTGCCCGGAAACCTCTAAGAGAAATCTAAAATGTCTCCTGCCAGTCACCCTGTAAAGGGCACCCAGGCCGTTAGCTTGAGATTGCACCTTGCTGGAATTATGTTCTATGTACACCCTATCACTGAGTTTCTCACACACTATATTTCCTAAAAAACGGTAGGATTTTACAATTTCTAGCTTTTGTGATCCCAAGGACTAGGTGAATTTACCACATTTAAGTTTCTTCTTATTGTAGAAGCAAAAATCTTACCTTTAGAGCAATCCATCTTTTCAAATGGGCCTCTGTGAACTGGGACAAATCTGAGATACATAAGGAGAACAGCACAGGAGATAACATAGAGCCTTGTTTTAGTCCATTCAAGGTTGGGATTTCATGGGACAAACCTCTATCACCACCTAACAGTACCTTACATGAAGTGGAGGAGTAAGGGGAGATGACCAGATCTAACAGGATACTTGACATACCCAATCTTGCAAGCTTTCTCCACAGCATAGCCCGATCTACATTTTCAAATGCCGTGGAGTGATTTTTAAAGGCTGCATAAGCCACCCCCTCTCATAAAGACATACTTTTCATTAATTACCTGAAGGGCCTATTTGTTATCAATTGTTCTGTTCTTCTTCCTGAACACAGATTGCTCCACTGGAATAATTACGCATTCTTCTGCCCATTCACTAATCTGTGACAGCAAGCATTTTGCAAATAATTTGCCTACTGCATCTTGTAGGGCAAACTGGCGATAGTTCCCAGGACAACTACGATCTCCCTTCTCAAATAAAAGAACAATAATAGTGCCCTTCCAAAATGGGGGGATTTTCCTAAATTAATAGCAACACTGAAAGACCCAGAACAAAATTTCACTCCAATTAAGTGCATCTGATTTTAGAACTAAAATAGGAATTTTGTCCGGCTCCATTGTTGCTGAGCTACGCATGCCTCTACTAACTGCCTCAATCTCTTTCACAGAGGGAGAAGTATATTAAGAAGAATAACCACCATCTAGAGATTGCTCCTCCTGTACCCCATTCATAGCAAAGACCCGAGATAAAGGGGGACCAACTCACATTGGGAGTGGTCTGGTTCTCGAGCCACAGCCTTCAGCCACTAACGACCATACCCACCTAGACAGGCCTTTTACTGATACTTCCTATATATTGACCCAAAATCTGTCACTCGCATCTCTTTTTAGTCGTGCCCTCAGATGCCTCCTTCTTTTTTTTTTAATAAACTGAGTGTTTCTTTACAGAGAATATTCCCTTGATTGTTTTCAAATGAGGGCATTAATTTCTCTATTTGTTAAAAGTAGAGGGTGAGGTTTTGCCATAATATTACCCTTGAACATCTGGTGGGGGCCTACAAGCAGCTGTTGCATAAATTTGAAAAACGTCTCAAACACATTCCCAGCCCAGCTTCCAAGATTTCCCAAAGTGGTTTCTAATTTACTTTTCAAACCCTCAATCAACCAATGGGACCAATGTGTCCTTCCAGTTATATTGTCAAATTTTGATGTATACCTGTCAAAACACCAACATCAATAGTAAGCACTGTCAGGTTGAGGGACCAAACCAGAATACTATGATCACTAAACACTGTCTTTATCACCTTAATATCATGTAACAAGGAAAATGCCTGGTAGCCAGTCACCATATGGGGGTCATTATGACCCCGGCGGTTGGAGATAATGTGGCGGTATTACCGCCAACAGGCTGGTGGTACTTACCTCCACATTATGACATTGGCAATGTGCCACTCTGACCGCCATGGTGGTAGCAGCCACCAGGCTGGAGATGAGAATCTCCAGCCCGGCCGCTGCTATTGTACTGCCAGCAGTATCATGACCCTGCCTACTGCCATGGTTTCCGTGGTGTTCGTAACACCACTCAAACCATGGCGTTAGTCCCTATCAGTGACAGGAAATTCCTTCCCTGTCACTGATAGGAGGCCCCTTCCCCCTCAACAATCTCCAAATGCCCCCACCCCTCCTTCATCCACGCTCCCCCTCCCTTCCAACCTCCTCCCATACACACGCAGACACACACTCATTCACACAGACATACACGCATACATACATGCATGCATCCCTTAATTCACGCACACATCTGTACACACATTCACACCGACACGCAGACATGTATTCACATTTCCAATCATTCACGTACTCACACACATGTATACATGCACGCAAACAACACTACACACACAGTTGCATTCAGGCACACGCACACATAGATGCACACACTTGCCCACCTCCTCCCCTGTCGGAAACCCAACTTACCTGCATCCAGGCGGTCTTCCAGTAGGGGATGTGACAGGGCGCTGATACTGCCAGCAGCGCCCACCAGCAGAATACCGCCAGGCCGTATTATTTGTCATAATACGGCTGGCTGCGGTCTACTGGCGTGATGCTGCTGGTGGTAGCAGTGCCACCTTCCCACCATCTGCCAGTATGGCAACAGCGGATTTCCACCCTTCTTGTGGCGGAAATCCGGCTGTGGTCATATATTGGCAAACGGATGGTAGCCTACGGCGGTAAGCGTTTTTTACCGCCAAAGACATAATGAGGGCCATAGTCTAAAATTGCTGCTCCCTCTGGTGATTTATGTGTGTATTTTGCTGGTAAATCTGAGGGAAGTCTACAATTTGCAATGATACTATCACTTATCTTCAGCTGCTCAAGAAAGATCCTCCATTCCTTATCAATTCTTATATTATGGGGAAAAACTCATAGGGGGATTCAATAGGATTCCTCTCTTTCCTCATCCCAAAATTGGAGGTGGGCATGACTCAAGACTTTGCAGTTTAGGTTCCCAACCAAAATGATTGGAGGGGCTAGCTCCTTATCAGAGAATTAATTAATTATTAAGAATACCTTATATAAGAGGTCATCATGTAAAAGGTTGGGGGAATATACGCATTTACCAACAACAAGGGAACCCCCCAGCCACCCCTTCTACACCGTTCACACATCGTACAAGATTATAGCTCTAAACAGATTACTAGGGTCTGTAAAACATTCATACTGCCATTGGAGCCTATTAGTCAACAGGCAAGCCACCCCACCCTTTGCATGGCCTCTCCTAGAGGGAGTAGCACTGCAGTAAAGTAAATAATAGTTATGACAGTAGAGCTCCCCATCACACCATGTCTCTTGCAAGCAAATTACGTCTGCATTTAATGAATTAAAAAAATAGATTTCTCTCTATTATTCCTTTTTACTGGCAATATTTCAGGAAATGACAGTTAGCTCACTGCTAATTTGATAGTGACAATGGGTGGGGCATTAAAGAGAAAAACAGCCTGTAACCAATTCCAGGTATGAGTGCCGGCACTTGACTCTTGAGAGGGACAATTTGAGGAATCATTAAATATCAGCTGCCAGCCATGCCTTCTTAGGGAAACTTTCAGTCACTGTTGGCCCAAGGGAGGGCCACTGAAGTGGCATGAAGGTTGGAGGGAGGAAACCCACCCACCAATCCCTTCCCCAATTGATCCCAACCAATAGACTGGCTCCTTGTCCCCCTCAATATTGAAACAACATCAATACCCTTACAATGTAACCACTCTGAAATATTTAAAATTTCAATAACTATGAGTTTTGAATAAAAGGACACCCTTGTTTTGGTACCATGGCCCAAGTCCTCTAGAGATACCAGATGAATATAACTGCTTTCAATTAACCTAAATGGGTCTATCTCAGAAAAAACTTTTTAAAAGAAAAGAACTATTCAAAATTCAATCCATATCAAAAAGAGGGACAAAGTCTTATGTAAAAGTGTACGCATAGGTCAGCCTCTGCTTCTTTTTCTCAGAGGGCGGCCGCTCTGGCAGGAAATTATGCCATGTTGAATCCACAAACGACTGAGCTAGGGGGTTCAAGGGCAACATGCTTGAATATGATGTCATATTATAATCCATGATTAACCTATCTTCTCCTATCTCACATGAGAGACTTAGAAGGTCATCTAGTGCACTATTTTCTAGGTTGGTGAGATAGCGGTTTCGAGGGGGCACTTCCAATGTCTGAAATTCTTGGAGGCAGGGGGATCTTCTATGAATCACACTTTTCTCTGACCTTTTTTAGAAATTCTACAATTCTGTTTTTTCACCCCCTCCAATTTGACTTTTTGTTCACAGGTTTTGCACTAGTGAACAAGACTCTCGAATCACTGTATCCACTCTAGGGCTAGCCTTAAAGGATTGGGAATACTTCCTTTTGCAGACTTTGGGGCTTGCAACTGAGCCTGCTCCCTGGTGAAAAGTTATTCACTATAAATCTGATAGAATCCACTGGACTCTCAACAGGGGCTACGTTCGTATGCAGCTCCTTAATCTGTGACTTCCCTGCCTGAGAGCAAAAATCAATCCCAGACTGGACAACTTTATTCCCCCCATACAAGATTGTAGTTAAGTTACTTCTGATGGGACCTGGTTACAGTCACCTCCTTTTCTGGTGACCATTTCTTTCAGAATAGCTATTACTAAGTAAAAAATGAAATCAGACCCTCCAACAAATCTTTCCAATAAATTTAAGGTAGAGGAGAGTAGTCTCGCTAAGCTAAGTAATTATATTTTTGTTCCGGCGTATTACTTGGGAGGTTATCATTTATGCCCAAATCAGGAGCTACTGAAAGATGAGAATACAAGGAAGGATGATTTGAAAGGGTACTACTAAAAGGTTGCAGACCCGTAGACAATAGCTGGGGAAGGCTGAGGGATATCAGCCCTCTGTTGTGGCCCATATCTTTCATACAAATCTATGCACAGGTCTGGAAGCGTGAAGTCGTCCATCCGGGACCCGAAGTCTGACCTTTGTGAATGGGCTTCTTTTTAGGCTGCCAGGGACATGTCTACCCTTTCTAGGGCTGAACCTCCAGGGATACAAACTGGAGGTAGGGAGATGCTATAAAGCAGGGAAGACAATTTTCTCAAGCCATGGTCTTCTATATGGCAATGGGCTATTTGGGAGGAATGAAGTTCCTGAACTGCCTCTCCAGGGGTGTTAGGTAAAACTGACCCCTTGGGGCTTAAATCATGTGGACCTCATAGCTGTGTGACTTTACGAATATATCTCCCCTACTAAACAAATGAATATCAAGTGGCTCTGATGGGGTTTGCTCCTGTTCCCAAAAGGTAAAAATTAGATTTTTACACTTCAAGCCTGGGACTACCCTGTTGGGTAGAGGATTAGATTTAGTTTTCAGACAAGTCCTCCCCGTGAGCAGACAACCTGATCTCAATTTTTTTGCAGTCATTGCACCCTTCTGATGCCTTTGGTAACCAGAAGCCAGTGGCGCTTGCTGCATCCTCAAAATGCTAGCGTGCTTTAACAGTGGACAGATCCTTCTGCGGATAAGCTTCTACACCCTACCAAACTTTAGGAGTAAATTCAAGTTTAACCAAAGGATTAAATAAGTTGGGATCCACTTCAAGCCCACGTGCAGTTCATGGCCCTACATCAGGAAGGGCAATTCCTTCTTTAAGAGGGTCAAAAGGAACTTAATGTCCACAATTCTATGCAAAGGAGATGGGGTGGACACAGAAAAGGAGGGGCGAAGGGAAACATGCTACACCGTGAACTACTGGTGGCCCCCTCCACTGTCAAAAACAGTTCTGCTGGGTCTCCCCTAATAGGGTGCTCCATTCACAAAGACCATTCCCCCATTCTCCGTTTCACCAGTTAGCCAAGAGTCTTATTAAATGTCGACCAAAAGCCAAAAAAAGTATATGCTACAAGTGATACGCTCGGGATTCCAAGCTATTCTCCCCCTCAGATGACAAAAATAGAAGGGCTGTGGCCACAGATACAGGCATTTGAAACAAGCAGAACCAGGCAAGAGTGTTCAGGGAAAGGGGCACGAGCACGCTCTGGCTGATTGCGCTGCATCATCCTTCCCTGCCCTGCTTGCAACCCCTTTTCTGGCATATAGGTAGTGAACGAGAGCGGCAAGGAGTCAGTACAATGCCACATGCACTCTCACAAAAGAAAGGAGCAGGCCGGAGCAGCCAACAAAAACAAAGTCAGAGACAAAACGAGGACAACAGCTGGGATGAGGGGTGGCAAGGGGAAAGGCAAAAATGGCAACAATCCCATGAGCCAAGCCTCATCCCAACCTCCGAGTGAGGCCCCAGTCTCTATGGTCCCCACTGCAATCTCCGGTGCCACTCTTGTTCCTCCGAGCTGCGGACGCAGTCTGTGGCACTTCTGATGCTGTTCTCATTTCTCTGACGCCACTCTCGCTTCTCTGAATGACATGGTCTGCAGCGCGTCAGATGCTGCTCTCATCCCTCAGAGCTATGATCACAAGCAATTTGCAGCCAGCAACCTGCAAAGCTCCTGCAAAGCTCCTCATCTCTCAAACACCTGAAGCTCACAAGGTCAATTTGCTTCACAAAGAGGGTTCCTTTTGAAGATATCCTGCAACCACGACCCAAGCAGCAAAACTACTAAAAATGTGCACATTGGAGAGTAGCCCCAGTTGAATATATTTTGGGGTATGATTGTGAATTCCCTTTCCTCTAGCACAAGCACTGTCATTTGGTGGTGTAACTACTCTTTGATTTTCATTTCATTGTTTAATTACAATGGCAAACAGCAATTTTCTATTTGTTATTAGCAGGGTGAAACCATTTACCCATTAATTTTGGGTGATAAGCTTTCCACTATCTTAGAACATTCAGAATATTTTGATAGCAAGGTTGTCAATCCATTCATGTATAGTATAATTGCACACCATAATCGCATTATCATTCTCTTGAACACACCCACTGCCATTGACACTGTCAATCACACAACACTAATGTCCTATCTTAACGGGAAACAGCCTTTATAACTCCGGCCCTCATTACAACCCTGGCGGTAAATGCCGCCTACCGCCGTGCTGACAGCCATCAACATACCATGACCGCGGTGGTAATCCGCTACGGGTATTATGACCCACACATAGAAATCCTCCACTATACAGACACCCACACAAGTCTGCCAGACCAAAGGTCAGTGATAAACTGGTGATAGCAAAACCCACACGGTTACGCCAACAGGAATACGCCCACAGTATCACGACCCATGAATCACTGCGGCGGTCTTTCAACCGCAGTAAACCATTGGCGGTACACACTGCTGCTCTCAAAATACACACACATTTCCAAAACACCACCACATTGGACAATTCAAACTACACACACCTGACACACATACACACACCACACCGACACACCCAATCCAATATAAAACACACACCCAAATTACCCACAACCCCTTACAGTGAATTTTTTTTTTTGCTAACTGAGAGAGACACAAGGTAGGAGCACCCACCAAATCAGAGACAGAGAACACCATCACCCATACACCATCCACGCACCTGACACCACACACCACAACACATCACCCCACACACCCTCACACATATACTCACACAACAACCATGGCACCCCAAAGACACCCCAGGTTTTCAGAGCAGGAGTTAAGGGTCATGGTGGAGGAAATCATCCGGGTAGAGCCACAGCTATTCAGATCACAGGTGCAGCGGACGTCCATTGCTAGGAAGATGGAGCTATGGCGAAGAATCGTGGACAGGGTCAACGCCGTGGGACAGCACCCCAAAACTAGGGATGACATCAGGAAGAGGTGGAACGACCTACGGGGGAAGGTGCATTCTGTGGTTGCAAGATACCAGGTAACTGTACAAAGGACTGGCGGTGGACCCCCGCCTCCTCCCCCACAACTAACAACATGGGAGGAGCAAGTCTTGGCAATCATGCGTCCTGAGGGCCTTGCAGGAGTAGCAGGAGGACTGGACTCTGGTAAGTCAAATTTTTACTATCATATCCCCCACCCCTACCTGCATGCCATCACAAACCCCTACCCCTACCCTAACCCCCATCACTCCACCACCTCACACAACCCCACCATCACAACCCACCCATCCCAATACCAAGCCCTGCATTCAACACCAAAGCATTGACCCCTTACACAGACCTGCATGGACACCCATCACCACAGCATGCCCATCACAGAGCCTCACCCAGCCCACAAAATCACCACTCACACAAGGCCAAGCGGACAGGGAAATCACTACCATACAAGGAAACACACCCATTCACAAGATGGCACACGCAAATACATTAACACTGCATTTGCATCCCCAAAGGACCCATACTCAATGTCACCGGAGAGGAGGTGCCAGCTACATCCAGAGGCCCACAGTGACAACAGCAGCTCTGCACGCCTGGATCAGGATGACCAACTTGGCCCACCAGGGACCTCTGCACAGTCGGTTCCCCAGCCACAGTCCCAGTCCCAAATCAGGAAACACCACCACAGGACCCACACAGCGGGCCAATGGCACTGTCCCGAGGACACATCAATCAGCAATGTGCCCACCACTACAGAGACCCCAGGCAACCCCACAAACACAGGATGATCCAGGACCTGGGATCAGTGGCAGTGGGCTCACAGTTCAGGGGACAGAGGCACAGGTCAACAGGGAAGCTGGGAGGACTGCTGTGCGACAGGGGGAGGACAGGCAGAGGGAACCCACTGTCCACGAGGCACTCTCCAACATCCTGGGAGTATACCACCATTCCCAGGAGACCATGGGCCAGATACTGGCCAAGCTGCAGGAGACCCAGTGGCTGCAGGAGGGATAGTATCTCGGATCAGGGATGAACTAACAAACATCTACACCATCCTGGTCACCATTGCAGGGGTGCTTGCTGACATGGCTAAGACTATGAGGGAGGCAGTGGCACAACAATGGGCGTCTGACACTAGCCAAATCGATGAACAGCCTTCCACCTCCGTCGGCGCTAGTGGACAGGATGCCCCGCCACCGGAGCCAACAGGCCACCAGTACCCACCCCCTGCTGAAGGAGAACCACCCTGCAAACGGTCCCTGTGATCCAGGCAGAGGCCGGCGAACATTGCCAAGACCCCGTCAGGAAATAAGACTCTGCCCCACTCTGTCACCCTGTCCACCTTGAACTGCCATTACTCCCCTTCCTATGCCCCATTGGACAATGCACCTGTGATACAAATAGTCTGGACTCTACCCTGGACTTTCCTCCACTATCAGCCCAGCCCATTGCACTTCCCCCTATATTTATGAGCACTTAAATAAACACCCTTGGAACAAATACAAATCTGAAGTCTGTCAAATGATTCACAAATGTATTAGTAAAACTTAATCAAAGCATTGCAACTCAAATGTACAGTGAAAAATACTTTCTAATGACCTTTGGATGGGCAGCAGTACACATAGCAGGAGCCACAGTGGGGCACAGGGATCTGAAAATAGAGATGCCAAAGGGGACAGTCAGTGGCCATAGATATAGGGTAAGAGGCTGCCTTGTACAATGTCCAACAGAAGACTGAAATGTAAAGTGAACGTACCATGCTTACCTGTGTGTCACTTGAAGTAGTGCTTAATTATGTAGCTCCTGTTGTCAATATCTTCTGCCTATGCCTCTTCTTCCTCACTGTCCACAGGCCCCACTGCTGCCACAAGACCATCTCCAGGCTCATCCTCTTGAATAAAAGGCATCTGGCGTCTCAATGCCAGGTTGTGCAACATGCAACAATGATCTGGCACACCTTCTTGGGTGAGTAGTACAGGGAGCCACCTGTCAGATGGAGGCACCGGAAACTGGCCTTCAGGAAGCCGAAGGTCCTTTCTATAATCCTCCTTGTACGCCCATGTGCCTCATGGTAACGTTCCTCTGCCCTTGTCCTGGCATTCCTCACTGGGGTCAGTAGCCATGAGAGGTTAGGGTAAACATAGTCACCTGTAAATATCGGGGGATATCTGTTAGCCACACACTCACCCTTAGGGACAACCCCACATCCATACACCAATATATACAGGGTGGGAACCTTGGGCTCACCTATAAGCCACACCCAGTGCCTCCGGAGTTGGCCCATCACATATGGGATGCTGCTATTCCTCAAGATGAAGTCATCATGCACAGAGCCAGGGTATTTGGCATTCACATGGGAGATGTACTGGTTCAAACACACCATCTGCTCATTCATAGAGTGACAGCTTTTTCTATTCCTGAAAACTTGCTCATTTCTCCAGGGGGGGGACAAATGCCACAAGTGTACCATCAATGGCACCTATGATGTTGGGGATATGTCCCAGTGCATAAAAGTCAGCTTTCACTGTGGCCAAATCCTACACCTGGGGGAACACGAAGTAGCAGCGCATGTGTTTCAGCAGGACTGACAACACTCTTGTCAACACGTTAGAGAACACTGGCTGAAACATCCCTGATGCCATGACCACTGTTGTTTGGAAGGAACCACTTGCAAGGAAATGGAGCACTGACAGGACTTGCACTAGAGGGGGGATACCTGTGGGCTGGCGGATAGCTGACATCAGGTCTGGCTCCAATTGGGCACACAGTTCCTGGATTGTGGCACGATCAAGTCTGCAGGTAATGATAATGTGTCTGCCCTCCATTGTTGAAAGGTCCACCAGGGGTCTGTACACCGGAGGATGCCGCCATCTCATACTCTGCCTCAGCGATTGAAGCGTAGGGAAGAGAACAGTGAGCAGAAGGTCTTATTCCCATATCTTTTGCACTAATGCTGATTTATTTACTTTGCAGAAACAAAATGTGATTCCGAAAATCAGTTGCTGTGGCAATGTCTGCTGTGACGCAGTTAGGTGCCATGGCGTGTGCCCCCCTGAAATGGCAGATGCCTGACCTGTGAGGAGTGGCAAGTAGAAATGAGGTAATTGCGCTGACGTTTTGCGTCGTCGCGGCAGGCGGTCAATGAGCGCTGCACAACTTCGCATTGGTTATCATTGGGCCCTATGGGTTCCAGGAGCCAATGGCGATGTACGCCAGTGGTGACGGTATGCATGGCCGCGGACGTCACTGCCATTTTCTACCTATCCACTCTCTTGCTAACTGGCCTTCAACAGGAGAGGACTTACACTGCAAGTGCTGCTGTGACCTGTGTCTTGAAGCAACAATGGCTCATGTGTCTGGGGAAAGGGCCCCTGAGAAACTGGTGGATGGGGCCTACCCCAGTACATGTTACTCTACGGTCCTCCAGACAAACAGGTGAGTACACTGTGAGCATGATGTGTGGGCAATGAATGTCTGGAGTGCTGTGTGTGTAAGCAACATGTAGGGGGGGCAGAGTCATCCTGGCCAGAGTGCTGCATGTAAGGTGGTCAATGTATGTGCGTCAGGGGATGGGAGGGATGTGGTGGGCCATGAGTGTGACGGTCCGAACGGGTGACTAATTCCCTTTTCTGCTGTCTTTTCCTTGCAGGTCAGCACCCACCAGAAAAAGGGCATTTGGCGTGCCATCGCCAAGGAGGTGCGGACCCTGGGGGTCTTTGACAGGCAGAGCACCCACTGTCACAAGAGGTGGGAGGACCTGCGCCGCTGGGCAAAGAAGACAGCGGAGGCCCAGCTGGGGCTGGCCTCCCAATGAGGAATGGATGCCTGTCATGGATAATGTTCTGCATCCTAGCGGTGGCCTATACAGAGTTGGATGGGCGCTTGAAGGTATCACAGCAGCCACAAGGGGGTGGGTACAGATTCAGACTCCTGCTGTGCGCGCATTAGGGGTGGGGGCTATGTGTGCTCCTAGGCCAGTGTGCAGATGGCAGGGTAGGTCTCTTTTTGTGCAGGCTCTGACACGGACCTACCCCAATAGTGTTAGTGGGCATCTACTACTGGGCGGGGTCATTTGGGTTTTTGGGGTGCAGCTGATGGCGTAAGACATTGTAAACCATGGGTTGGTGACTATCTTAGTAACTAGTTGGGCATGGCCTAGTGCATAGGGCTGCTCCCTGTGTGTTGTGTACGTCAACGGTAGTGGTGTTGCTAGCACTGACCAAGTGTATCCTCTGTCTCTTCCCCCTCCTTTTTGTTTTGTCACCCTGTCCTTATGTGCATTAGCCTCATCTGGCGGAGGAGCAGAGGCACCGGCGACTGAGGGAGCTGCATCCCACATGGGCCTGGAGGCCGAATCCACTGAGGGTGAGGGCACCAGTGGGACAGAGGGGAGACCACGACAGGGATAGGAGGGGAGACCACAGACAGCGACTTCTCCTCTGATGGAAGCTCCCTGGTGGTGGTGAACACCTCTGTGCCCACCCCATCAACCGGTACAGCCGCCACTCCCCCTACCAGCACCGCCCTCCCAGCAGCCCCTCAGCGTGTTTCCCGTGCCAGCTCACCCAGGAGAGTGGGCATCTCCTTCGACCCAGGCACCTCAGGCCCTGCCCCAGTCAGCCCTGCTGTCCTCAGTGAGGAGGCTATTGACCTCCTCAGATCTCTCACTTTTGGGCAGTCAACCATTCTGAATGCCATCTAGGGTGTCGAGAGGCATTTGCAACAAACAAATGCATACCTGGAGGGCATTCACTCTGGCCTGGCAGCCCAACAGAAAGCATTTCAGGCTCTGGCCTCAGCACTGATGGCAGCACTTGTCCCTGTGTCTAGCCTCCCCCTCCAACTTCCTCAACCCATTCCCCTCAACCCCAGCCTATCCCAAGCAACCCTTCAGACCAGCAATCACCCAAATCAACACACAGAAGTGGCTCAGGCAACACAAGCAACACACATCATTCCACAGGCACTCACACAAGCACCATACCCATGCAGACACACCAACATCCACTGCCTCCACTGTGTACCCCTCCTCCTCGTCGTCCACCTCCCTCCCAGTATTGTCTCCACTCACACCTGCATGCACTACATCCTCATCCACTACCACTACCACCATCACCAAAACGCCCATCACTACTCACCCCTCACGAGCAGTCACCACCCCCACAACCATGCACACGTCCCCTGTGTCCTCTCCCAGTGTGTCTGTGACCCCTCCTCCTGAAGTAAACAAACACAAGCACCCACCCACCCAACAGCCATCCACCTCACAACAGCATCCAGCCCATGCACCTTCACCCAAATTCATCAGACAGACACCTCCTACAACCACTCCCTCTTCGTCCACTCCCAAACCCTCTCCCTCTTACTGCCCCAGTTGTCAAAAAAACTTTTCCTGGCAAACATTGACCTGTTTCCTACACCTTCCCCCGTCATTGCCCTCTGGCCAGGGTGTCCAGAACCCAGCCCAGCACCTTAGCCACCAAGTCGCCATCCAATGTGGAACCTGCAACTCCCATAGTCTCAAAGGGGGCTCCCGTCAGGAAAGCCAGTGTGCCAACAACCCCTGCAAAGGACCAAGCCATTCTGCCACATGCCAAGGTGAAGAAAATCCAGCTTACAGCAAGGGTAAGGAGCACAACCCACCCAGCAAGGCCTCCTCCAAAACTCCAACTGACAGAGCCAAGGGCACAATAGCATCTGCCAAGGTGAGGAACGGGCAGAAAACCGAAAGCAAGGCATGTCAGCCGACGGAGGATGCAGGAGCAGCCCTGGTGCCCACCAGCAGCCCCGCCGGAAGCACCGCCACCTGCACTGCTACCTGCACCGCCATCTTCACCGCCGCTGCCACCACTACTGTCAGGAGCAGCATCCCCAGTGGGCAGCCGTCCGAGACTGCAGGAGAAGGGCTGAAGCCTCCCTCCACCACTGGCAGCACCGGCACCTGCACCATGGCCAGCAACACCAGCAGCCCCGACGCAAGCACGGCCGCAAGCACCGCCACCTGCACCTCTGACAGTAGGACCAATACCAGCAGCAGTAGCCTCAGTGGGTGGCCGTCCGAGGCTGCAGGAGACGGGCTGGAGCCTACCACCACCACTGGCAGCACCCCCACCAGCACCGGCACTACCACCACTTAGCAGCCTTAGGCACCACAGGATGGAGTCTAGCCCTGCCTCCATGAACTATCACACCTGTTCCCTGCAAATCTCGTGCCTCAGACACCTAGGTGAGGGAATGTGTACTGGCATACCTCAAGTACTGCATCACTGAGCACTAAGCCCCCTCCTGAACCAGTGGAGATATGCATCCACTCACCCAATCCTTGGCAGGATGAAGCACTCTAGGCACCAAGCCCCCTCCAGAACCAGTGGAGATATGCATCCACTCACCCTATCCTTGGCAGGATGAAGCACTCTGGGCACCAAGCCCCCTCCAAAACCAGTGAGATATGCATCCACTCATCCTATCCTTGCAGGATGAAGCTCTCTTGGCACCAAGCCCCCTCCAGAACCAGTGGAAGAAGACATCCACTCTCCCTATCCTTGGCAGGATAAAGCACTTTGGGCACCAAGCCCCCTCCAGAACCAGTGGAGATATGCATCCACTCACCTTATCTTTGGCAGGATGAAGCACTCTTGGCACCAAGCCCCCTCCAGAACCAGTGGAAGAAGGCATCCACTCTCCCTATCCTTGGCAGGATGAAGCACTCTGGGCACCAAGCCCACTCCAGGGACCAGTGGAAGAAGCCATTCACTTGAGAGACTGTGGCCTTGCACTCCCCAGGACCAAGCAGTGGACAAACCACTCACTAGAGAGACTTGAGAGACTGTGGCTTTGCACTCCCCAGGACCAAGCAGTGGGCAAACCACCCACTAGAGAGACTTTAGAGACTGTGGCTTTGCACTCCCCAGGACCAAGCAGTGGGCAAACCACCCACTAGAGAGACTTGAGAGACTGTGGCTTTGCACTCCCCAGGACCAAGCAGTGGGCACACTACCCACTTGAGAGACTTCAGAGACTGTGGTTTTGCACTCCCAAGGACCAAGCAGTGGGCATGGCGCCCCCACAAGGAGTAGTGGCGTAGTACCATCTTCCGGCTGAGGTGCCCCCCCTTCCCTGTCCCCCTGAGGTGCCTGTGTGATTTCGACCTGATGCCCCTGCAGTGTTCTCTCCTTATTGAGGCAGGAGTCAAGTGTGGGTTGCCCCATGATTTTTGGCCTAGTGGGCCATGAACATTTGTGAAGGACAATGTACAGCCTTCTGTACATATTGTATATTTTTGTAAATACAGTTTTTTCTAAATCTATAGTATATCTGACTATTTCTAAAATATCACTAGTTTGACTCATTTCCTTTTGTCCTTTTCAGAGGGTTACGGGATGTAAATGTAATGTTGTTGCATGTGTTTGTGTGTATGGTGTTGTGGGTCAGAGTGGAGGTGGGGATGTTGCGTGTGTGTCACTCTCTTTTTCCTCCCCCCTCCCATGTGTACTAGGTGCAGTAGTCACCGCTGTTGTGACTGCCGTCTTTGATGTTCCTGGTAGATGAGGAGGTAGACCAGCATCAGCAGGACCTGTAACTCGGGCTCCATGGCGTCCTGGTTCTTCATTGAGTGTCGGGAGGTGAGTGGTTTCCCTTCCAAACACTGTTTCCACTGTGCTTTTGATGGCATTGGTACCACCCAAGAAAAGCTGGTGGATAGGCGGGTTGTAATGTGGTGGGCGGTACATTGTCTTCCACCTGTCTGTTGGTGGTGACCGCCGCAGTGTTTGTTGCTACCACCGTGGCGGTCAGAGTGTTAAAGTAGCTGTCTGTGTTGCCCGTTTCCGCTGTGGTCGTGATCACAATTTTTTTACCACCAGCCTGTTGGTGGTGTTACTGCCGCTTTAACACCGTCCGCCAGGGTTGTAATGAGGGCCTCAGTCTTTACTATACAATGCCTTTACCATGCAGGTAAATACCATGCACAAGAGTATTTGTAACTTTAGCAAACAATTCTTTACCACACAGGCAAGTAATTATTATGTTATTTTAAAAAAAAAACTCTTAGGTGGTAGTAGTAGTACGGGGATAAGGGTAATTGTGGGGTTTAGTGGTGGATAGTGGTAAAGGGAGTTAAGGGTAATTTGAGGGTTGAAGGTGTCTGTTGTAAAGGGGGTAAAAGTAAGTTTAGGATTTAGGGGTAGGTAGTGGCCAGAGAGGTTAGAATATTTTAAGTGTTAGGGGGTTGTATTGGTAAATGGAGGTAAGGGTAATTTTAGGATTAATGGCTGGGCAGAGGTAAAGAGAGGTAAGGGAAGTTCTAGTGTTTAGTGATGAACAGTGGTACAGGGAAGTTAGGGTATTTTTAGGTCATATGGGTGGATAGTTGCAAAGGTACGTAAGGGTAATTTTTTAGTTTAGGGGTGAATAGATGTAACAGGAGGTAAAAGTTTAGAGGTGGGGTGGTACAGTGAGATGAGGGTAATTGTACAGTTTAGGGGTGAAGGGGAGAGGATAATTTTATGGCTTTGCAGTGGGTAGTGGTAAAGGGAGGTAAGGGTAATTTTAGTATTTGGGACTGGGTAATGGTGAAGAGAGGTTAGGAGTACATTACATACATGGGAGGGGTGGTCAGGGTGCCTCTCAAACAATGACATATTTATTAATAATATGTACTAAAGAGGGTGTTATGAATGTACCTGAATTTGATTGCTACTATATGGCATAACAACTACAGGGGGTGGCCTGAAAGTGTGAGCCAGTAGGTACTGTTGAATCACCATTTTTTAGATAGACTAGAGCCTGCTGGTAGGCAATTGGTGCTGATGGTGGTCTGTCCAGTGAGGTGTGTTCCATAAAATACTCATTTTTGTTTGGGGGACAAGCATTGCTAGTGTCTGTGTCAGACATGTACGGCTGTGACATGGACAAATGCGTCAGAGGTTCCTCAGTGATAATATCCAGTGGTTAAGAGGTTAATGCCTATGGGATTGATGTCAGCCTGGTGTGAACTTGGGTTAAACCCACTTGGAAATCTTTATGAAGATCATACACTTAGGTTGTTTGATAAGTTGCACTCAACTAATGTATTTTCAGTCTACAATTTGTAACATCTGGTACTATTTTCCCAATTACCAGATGTCTTTGGAAGTGCAGGAATGCAGAACCACCACTGTGTGATACATTACTAATATTGTTAACTCATGGAACAAATCATTGGGCTATAACAGTGTTGAATCGTTCATTAGAGGAACATACCAAAATAAAATTAACACCACTATGGACCAGGAAGGAGACTGATCTTGAGTATTCACTTTACAGACACAAAATGGGGGCAAATCCAGCATAAGATTCTGCATAGAGCCTTTTTGAGTCCCTTTACTGTGCACAAGATGTATCCATTGGTGAGTGATACGATTCCTAGATCTGGTGTTGATGTTGCAGATAGGATAAATGTGTTTTGAAGTTGTGATGAGCTGAGATTATAATGAAGTGAGGTCACATAAGCTTTAAATTGGGGCCGACCGAACCTGTTCCAGGCTAAGGGGTGTATTTTGGGGCTGGGGCAAAGACTTAAGATTGTGAAAGCGGGATCTAAAATGTTATTGGGCCAGGTCTTTATGGGTTGGAAATCAGCACATTATCCTTGCTTGAAGGACTGGTAAATTAGTGACACTGAAACCAAGAACAGACTTCTTTTGTCTGGAAGGATGTATCAAGTGTGGCCTCCTTAGCAAGTGACCACCGTCAGCTTGCTGCATTACTTGAGACTGGCATTGGTGGCATCATGTAATCATTAGTAGTAGACCTTTCCACCTGTGGCTGCCGAATGGAGTGCAGCCTACTGACTTCAGCAAAGCAGAGTTTGGCTCAGTCTCATTTGACTGGGTCCTTCAAAACAGTGTTTGTGGCACGTTGTATAGGTGTGTGCAATAATCCTCATGTGTGTGATAGCATGAACTAGGGGTGTTTGTGTCCTATGTCACTGTGGGGCCAATGAAACCATCATATCTTTGACCTACAGACTTGTATAATAGTGCATTGGAGAATGCCTATTGGCTTTACCATGGTAAAGTTTTGCTCAAGCTCTTTTAAATGGGTCCTTCAGTATATTCAGTGTCTTTGTTGCATGTTGGAGGGGTTTGTGTGTGATTGTTTCTCAAGTTTGTATAGCAGAAGCCAGGAATGTTTGTGTTCTATATGACCAGTGGAACATATCTTAGTTTACACCTACTGACATTCCTTATAATACTGAGGTGAATGTTGCCTGCCAGATATGCATTGTGTATTGTTTTTAGCCCTGAAACATTTGTGTCAAAGAATGGAGACATTTCACTATGTTTTGTTTTTAGGCCTGAAACATTTATGTCAAAGAATGGAGATATTTCACTCTTTAGAAATAAAGGGCCTCATTCTGACCCTGGCGGACGGCGGAGGCCGTCCGCCAGGGTACCGCCGCTGAATGACCGCACCGCGGTCAAAAGACCGCGGCGGCCATTCAGACATTTCCTCTGGGCCGGCGGGCGCTCTCCAAAAGAGCGCCCGCCGGCCCAGAGGAAATGCCCCTGCAACGAGGACGCCGGCTCAGAATTGAGCCGGCGTAGTTGCAGGGGTGCGACGGGTGCAGTTGCACCAGTCGCGTATTTCAGTGTCTGCTTAGCAGACACTGAAATACTTTTCGGGGCCCTCTTACGGGGGCCCCTGCCGTGCCCATGCCATTGGCATGGGCACGGCAGGGGCCCCCAGGGGCCCCGCGGCACCCCCTACCGCCATCCTGTTCCTGGCAGGCGAACCGCCAGGAACAGGATGGCGGTAGGGGGTGTCAGAATCCCCCATGGCGGCGCAGCAAGCTGCGCCGCCATGGGGGATTCTAAGGGCAGCGGTAAACCGGCGGGAGACCGCCGGTATGCCTCTTCTGACCGCGGCCGAACCGCTGCGGTCAGAATGCCCTGCGGGGCACCGCCGGCCTGTCGGCGGTGCTCCCGCCGACCCTGGCCCCGGCGGTCTTAGACCGCCGGGGTCAGAATGACCCCCAAAGTGTTCACCCTGGGCAAGTTGTACCTTTCATTTTTCCTCAAGAATACCACCCTTTAGCAAATCAACATCTTTAGTGAACTGCAGGACAGTGGTCGCTTTAGAAGTTCAAGGCCAGCCCTGTGTCATTGCTCTTCACTTTGTCATTCTCTAGGTGTGACTCACAAAAGGTAGATGGCTAACTATACGTTGACTGTTTCCGTCTGTGTGCACACACTCTGAATGTCTGGATTTGGATGCCTCTGAGGGCCATCACCCTCTGTATCTGAGGGTACCTGGCTAAACCATACACAAATATACAAAGCAGCTGATCTGTGCAGATCTGGTTGCAAAGGGAGAAGTGAAATATATAACTCTCATTTGGAAAATTAGTAAATGAGAAGGACCAAAGCACATAGTTGTTGTTCTATAACTCAATGTCTGCCACTTGAGTTAACACCCAGTAGGGTGGTAGAGAGTGGTGGTGGAGGAATCCTGATGCACTAGTGCTGAAGTCGCTGACAGCCAGTTGATCAATCAGGAAGGACATGGAAAGTCTGCAACAAGCTTCTAGAGAAACTGATATCCTGCTTTGCATGATGAGTCACCCTGATTGCCAAAAAGAGGCAATGTACCTGTTCCTGCCAAAGAAGTCTACCTACCCAGAGAAGAGTCCAGAGGTACTGCACAGAAGGAAGGAAACTGAACAAGCTTACAAGTGTTGCCTGCACTGTGGTATTTGTGGGGGGAAAGGGGAGAGAACCCACTAGAGACCATGTTGAAACTTAGACCCCTGACTACAAGTGTGCATTCCCTCTTGTACCACAGGGCCCTTGGTTGATCCTTGGGCTCCCTATCCTGGAGTCATCACTAGGACTTCCAGTGGAAACAACAAGGGGCTTTAGGTGTGCTAGCATTGCAAATCATGTTGTAAGTGCCCCATAAGTAACTATACCACCTGCTGCAGTTGTACTCTGACACAGAACAATGCCCAGTGCTTCCAAGTACACCTGTGATCTTTGAGCCCCACTGTTGTCTGTGCACTTGGACTCCCCAGAATAACTCCAGGAGGAGATGGGGTCAAGCAGTAACAGTCGAAAGTCTGCTCCAGTTGGTTTCAGTTAATGATATGACAGAAAATGCTACACCAAATAAAGTTAACCCAACTCCTCTGTAAACAAGAATGTGGGACATATCACTAAAAGAGGACATTTTCAGAGTACAACCTCATCCTGAAGCTGTACTCTGAGACTTAACTGGGCCTAGAGCCTGTAAATTATCACTAAAAGAAGACATTTTCTTTACATGCCATTGCAATACAGAAGAGACGTTCACTCCATCAAATGAGCCAGCTTCTGTTCAGATTTCCCTGACTAGCACTGGTAAGAAGGAAATGTAAGTGGGGAAGAGAACTCTGCAAATCCCACCCTGGCAGGATGGCCCTGTTCCACCTAAAACTAGGTCCTATTGTTCACTGCCTGGTACCAATATGCATTCCTGGTGGGGGAGCAACTAACAATCCCAGGCAGCTTGAAAATCTTAAAATGTCCCAGAATAATTAAGGTAGGAAAATGCCAACTTTCTAAAACTGGCATTTTCAAAATTGTAATCTAAAATCCAACTTTACCATTAAAAAGGATTTAAAATTCAATTCATTCGAGTCCAAACAAGACACTTCTACCTGTTCCCAAGCAAAAGTTAGCACTTATTAAATGTAATAAGATACCGTAATGTTATCCTATGGAAGAGGAGGCTTAACAATGGTGAAAACTGTATTTAGGACTTTTTTACTACCTGGATATTTTAAAGGAAAAAGCTCATGCCCTGATTTCTAAAAACAATGCTCCTGCTCTATGTGCTGTTTAGGGCAAAATGTAGGTGGCGCGTATATATGCAGGGCCACTGGAATTATGCAGATGTGTGGCTGCAGCAATTTTCACATAATTGTAGCTGCACTGCATTTGGCACAGAAGCCGTCATCTGGCACAAACATGTCAGTTTCTAGCTCAAACGCTTCAAAAGTTCCTGAAAACGCAGGACATGTGTTGCTGTGGAGTGAAAGGCCTTTCGCAAAGGATAACTGGTTACCTTTCTGTAGCTTATCACTATATTTGGGTGTTAAACTGGTACTCATGAGATGCAATTAATTCTCAGACAGTGTTAAATTTATAAATGACAAAGTAATTAAGTAATAGTATTACAAATTGAGCCACATAATGCTGCACAATTAGCCTTTTCTTGCCACATAATTTACTCAACCCTGTCGCATAATTTGGTCTACCCCTTCTACGTAATTCCTTTGAACCTGCGTATATGTATTAAAACAGAAGGCTTTGACCTGGAAATGGGTTTATTTGCCAGGTTGATTTGGCAGTTTAATATTGCCCTACAGGCTGCAAAGGCAGTCCAGAGCCGTGTACTTTTAATGTGTGGCACAATGAGTGCTTCTGCCCAATAGTTACATTAAATTTACAGGCCTGGTCTACCCATGGTACCATATACGAGGAACGTTCAGGTACATTAAACGTACCACTTAGGTGTAAGCAAATTGTGCCATGTTTTGAGAGAGAGAGAGTACTGTGGGACTGACTAGCAATGGTAAGGTGCACAGATTCCTAAATGCCAATAAAAAGAGGTTCAGAAAACATAATGTTTGGGGGTAACCTTGCAGCAAGAGCCAAGTCCAACAGTTTTGAAGAGATACACCAAGCATTTAACACTGTAGAATATGTTATTAGTTGACACTTCAAAAAGACAAACCATGTGCAGGTTTGCTCAGCTCTGAATTTCAGAATGCAGAATATTATATGTGAAACTCAGTTCTTGACTTACAAAAAAGAACACTTTATCATCCTATACCCTTAAAGATAAAGGAATAAATACAAACACTAAAAAGCAACTAGAACCCTACACCATCAACACGCCTATCAACAATGAAAACATTCTTATTCAAGCATATTCAAGCATAAAGCTCTTCAAAACATGACACGCATGACACCATTATTCAGCCTGATAATGCTTAATAATACTACCTAATGGCATGGACCTATTCATAAATCTCATCTTAAAATTAGAATGGCAAACTCCTTTAAATAAATGTACTAAAGTATACAAAAAAATGGATTGGGATGTGGCCTGAGCGATTGCAAGTGGCTGAGATTAAAACAAGGATTCCATTGAATCCCCTTGTTGTTTTTGCCTTTAAATGAATAGGCACTAAACTTATTCTGACACACCATTTCTGTTCCTGCAGTACCTCATTTTTCTCCCTCATACTTCACCAGCAGTTACATTTTCCTTCACCATATCCATTCCCTTAAACATGAGAACTCTTCTACGTGACCCATTTGACAAGCTAAGTGGGCTGGGTATACCCAGACGTGGGTCCTGGGTTCACTGTGCTACCGGAACCGAGCTATACCTGCTTGAAAAGCCCTAATAAGGATGAACCAGTCCTTGGTTGCTTGTGTTCTAGTTCAGGGAGAACCCTATCTTGGAGGCTCAAGTGGGACTGTTCCTATGAGGAGCAGGGTCAAGACTGATTTGAAAATGTTGGGGTGCTGAGTGAGGTGGCATGGTGGGTGATAAACAACAGATTGGGATGTGGCCCCACATGATTGACATTGGCTGAGATTAATTCAAGCATTCTATCCATCATCTTGTTGTTTTTGCCTTTAAATGAATAGACACAGCCTATCTCTATATATACATCTGACACAAATGCCACTTTAAGCATCGCTTCTATCAATGCAAAGGGTCTTAACAACCTGGTTCAAAGTTGCACAATCCTGTGATAATGACAGTAGGTGGAGAGTGCAGATTTGCCTAATCCAGGAAACTCACCTCCTCTCCACTGACTAGCACCGCCTTAAATCCTATTTATTCCCTTATCAATTTTTTTCATCTAGCTCTTCCAAAAAAAGTAGGAGTGGGGATACTGTTTTCAAATAAATTCAAGGGAGTTATCGGAAACAAGGTATCTGAGGTCCAGGGTAAGCTCCTGGCCTACCAAATACAGGTGGAGGGAAATATCTTTGTGTTGGAATCTGTGTATGCCCCGATCACAGACAGGAGCTTTTCTTACGTAGGGCAATAGAGAAATTTATGACTGATAAATGCAGGGGTTTTTTGATAGGAGAAGGCCTTAAAATAGTATTTAACACCGAATAGATGGGTCTGCCCGATGATTTAGGAACACCAGGGCTTTATCGGAAAGCATGAAAAGGTGGCTCGCGGATATCGACATTGGGAATATCTGGAGACTCCATAACCCTGTGACTCATGCGTACAATTTCTACTCACAGGCACATAAAGCGTATGCCAGGCTGGATCTCTTTTTGGGGACACACAAGGTCGGGACATGGCGAGCTCAACAGATACAGAGGCTCACACTGATTAAGACCATGCAGTGATCACTATAGACTTGAACATCTCACCCCCAAATTCTACGCACCTTGCATGGCGGCTACGTACCACACTCATGCACAAACCTGAGGTGCTCCATCAGATTCAGAGGGCTATAAAAACATACCTAGCACTTAATGACAAAGCTGACACACACGTATCGTACGTATGGACTACCTTAAAAGTGGTAATAAGAGTGGAATTTCTGGCCAAAGCAGCAGCAGACAATAAGATGTGAAGTGAAAAGAGGGAATTACTTATCGGACAGGTGGGGAAACTAGAAGGCATACATTAGCACACAGGAGCCCAGAGGGTCTGGCGACAGCTAGAATCAACTGGGAAGCAGCTGGCAGAGCTAGATATGGACAGAGCAAAATAGGCAATTCTCCGCCTCAAATATACACACTACACAGGAAGCAATAAATATGGCAGGTTGCTAGCAAATCGCCTCAGAGCCCAACGAGTGCAGACACGAGTCAAGGCCATAGAGGGTGAGGCCCATGAAACCCTGACACCAGATGCAGATATAGCAGCATGATTTCAGCACTGCTATGCGGAACTATACACAGCCCTGAGCCTATCAGACCAGGCTCCCTCACAATACTTGCAAGGGGTCTTGATGTACCTGCCACCTCGGTCTCTGCAGAACACCTAGACACCCAGATCTGAATTGAGGAAGTAATAACAGCTATAGCCAAACTCAAACTCCATAAATCACCGTTCCCAGATGGGTTTCTGGACAAATTTTATAAGGCCTCTGTGTAAAGATAGCACTGATACTGACCAGACTGTTTAATAGACTTTTGGGAACCCAGGGTCAATACTGCCCAAAATGACAGAGGCATCGATAGATGTCCTACCGAAGCCCCGTAAAGAAAGAACCCAATGTGGCTCATACAGGCCCATTTCTCTTGTCAACGTCAAGTTTAAACTCTTTACAGGTACCTTGGCAGCCCGTCTGAACCCACCCAAGCCAGGCTTAATTGAGGCAGATCAAACTGGGTTTATGCTACACAGACAGGGTGCTCTGACAATACTAAACAACTCTTACACATAATTGATAAGGCATGCCGATCTGGTAGGCATAGTATGCTTTTCTCCGTAGATGCTGAAAAGACGTTTGATAAGGTTCACCGGCCTTAGTTAATGGAATCCCTGGTCCACTTTGGCTTTGACAACCAATTTTGTGCCTGCCTTTTCAACTGCTACAGTAACCCCAGGGCCACCATATCGGCTAATGGCCTCTCCTCTAAGGCTTTTCCTATCAGAAGGTGTGCAAGACAGGGTTGCCCCCTGTCATCCCATTATATATGGAACTATTTTCACAACAAATACGCGATAACCCAGATATCATGGGGATCCGCTTTGGGGGGGACCTACACACTATCCGCTTGTGCGCTGACAAAGTCCTGCTGACACTGGATGATCCCATTGCCTCACCGCTGGCTTTCTTTGGACAGGTGAGCATTTTTAGAGGCAGCAGGATTTGGCAATAACATACATAAATCACTGGCCCTAATCCTCAAAATCCCCCGCCCTCAAGAGGAGCATCTATCACGCTGTTTCCCCTTCCATTGGGCTGAGCAGCCGATTGCCTAACTATGCATTCAGCTTGTGCCGATGGTGGTGGCCACAGCATCAATTAACTATGGGCGACTTTGCCAATAAGTGACAAAAGACTTAACATTGTGGCACTCCTACCACCTTTCACTTTCATGGCTGGGGAGGATTGCCGCTGTTAAAATGACAATCCTCCCACATATCCTGTTCCTCTTCGAAACCCTCCAACAGTGACCCCCCCACACTGAACTATCCAAACCCTCCAATAGGGACTCCATAAATTTATATGGGCTGATAGCAGGCCCAGAATGACTAGAGACCTGAATCACCGATGACCAATTGAGGGTGGGCTGGGCATCCCGAACCATCAGCTATTTTGACAGGCAGCCCAGCTCCATTACCTAGTGGAGTGGTCCAGCCCAACCTCTGAAAATCATTGGTTGTTTATGGACAGAGTGGCCGCAGGAGTCCACCTCTGGAGGGTTCCCTTCCTACGGGAGACCCACAAGCCTCTATGTTTCCCCAATTACAGGTGCTCTCTTGAGGGTCTGAGATTGTCGGGAATCCAGGAGTTCACTCAAGGCATGGAACAGGCTGCCCCAGATCGGTGGCAGGAGACCCGGTGCCACTCCATGGGCCTCTTCTTCAATGCTGAAGGCCTCATCCCCTTTTAGGACCTAAGAGATCTCTATGATCTCCCGGGGTCTGAGCGCCTCCACTACCTGCAAATCAGACATTGGCTCACCAACCCTCAAGACCGTGCGGCAAGGAGCCGCTACTTGACGGCTTTTGAGCAGTGGTAATAAAGATGGTGGATGCCAAACATCTGATAATCGAACTATACGCCATTCTCCTGCAATGTATCCCAAACCTTAAGCCACCCAGCCAAACCGAAAACGAACTCTGAAGACAGCGCTCGGCACAAGGATGGGGTGGAATTTACCATCGGGCACGTCACGGGGCCAATAACATGGTGAGCAAAGAAACCACCACTAAAATCGCATCCTACTGGTACCTTACTCCGGTTAGGCTTCATAAAGGCAATTGTGTGCATGACCCCCTCTGCTGGCGCCATTGCGGCCACCAGGGCACGTTGATACATATCCTATGGAAATGCCCCCAACTGACTACCTTTTGAAACGCTGTCAAAACCAACATAGATGACTGCCTCAAGACTAAATTCCTGGCATACACTGTGCTAGGCTTACCAAACCCTCTCACATTCCCCCTTAAGAGCTGCAAAGTCCGGTAAATTGGCATAGCACTAGGAGTGGCTCATCAGTCAATCCTGGCCCATTTGGGGACAGATAAAGTCCCCTCCCAGGCAATGTGGCTCCAGAATCCATGGCACATATTCGGAATGGAAATACTGACCCTAGTACTAGACCCCTGGGGGGACCTATACCGAGACTTATGGAAACCCTACATAAGAATCCTATTGAAAAACTTTCGAGAATTTACTTGCCCGAAATACCTCCATTTTCTAAGACTGGTGGAGGACTAAGATGACCTATTGTGGAGATGACCTTTCTGCTATCCACATGCTACACACCACATCCCATGCTAACAACCTACCTAGTGAAAGTGCCTGGGGGAGAGGAAGTTGGGTGGTAGTGCTTTGTTTTCTGTTTACATCAACAAATGTACCTTTTTGCCTCGTGTGTGCCACAGCTAACTGACTGAGCTTATTTCCCCACTGGCCGGTGGATGTAGGTGGGTGTTTGTGCATATTAACTGTTAAATAAATGAAAAGAGTTAAACTATAAATTAATAGGCACTCACTTTACTCTGACACGCCAACTCTGATCCTACAGTACCTCATTTCTCTCCCACATACTACACCAGCAGTTACATTTTCCTTTACCATATCCATCCCCCTAAACATG
This sequence comes from Pleurodeles waltl, assembly GCF_031143425.1. Lineage (NCBI taxonomy): Eukaryota > Metazoa > Chordata > Amphibia > Caudata > Salamandridae > Pleurodeles > Pleurodeles waltl. The sequence goes on from NC_090450.1 coordinate 166,331,912, forward strand.
AGAACTCTTCTACATGACCCCCACATTCTGTGCAACTTAATTCCATTCTTCTTATACAAACACGTTGTTAGAATATTCTACCATTGTCTGTTCTGCAGAATTGCCTAACTACCTACTGATTTCTTCAGACACAAGCGGCTTTCCAAACTTGAACAATCCACTTTATCGATTCCTTCCAATTGTCATTTTACTGCATCACCTTACACAATATGTATTCATGACCCAACCCATTTCCTGTCACCCTAATTCCTGTTATTTTCATTTGCACTCTCAAAGGTCTTCAGCAACAATCATAGCCACCTTACATTCAGTCCTGTCATTGTATGGCATAACTTCAACAATTAAAATTTGAGAATACCTTGTCCTATAACCTCCCAACCCATATTAGCCATTGAAAACTTAACATCATTTCCATTTCATGTAACTTGTTCACCAACAATATTTATAAAGTACTCTAATGACAATTGGTCTGGGTATAATAAAGAAACACTTTAATACTGTGAACTTCACAACCTCCTTCTCTAGTAAAATATATTTGAAAGTACAACTACTACTCATGTGATGATGTTTATCAGAGATTTAATCCCAATTATTTTGGATAGATTAACAGCTAAAATTAATGCAAATCTTTTGTCAACTGGTTAACCATACATTTTTTGTTCAAAATGTAATTCAAACTTCTTTAAAAAATCCCAAAAACTGACTCACTAGTGGATCACTTCTCATCACTAAACTCTTGCTCCCTCTTTACACCCATCACTCTTCTCCACTGACCCCTCCAATCGCTTATCGATTCCAGACCAATAATATCACTTCTACAATCAAAGACTAATCCACATAACCTTCTCCAGCCCTTTTTATCAAATCACTCATTACAACCGCTACAGTTATGAACCTGTCTTCATCCTTCTAAAGTCATAGTTTAAACAGTAACTCCCTTTTAGCTTCTGGAATGTCTTTAACTATTCGTTGATGCATCTCTATCGGCCAACCACCACTTCCATTTCCTGCAGTCCTTGTTTGTCCAAATAAGCAGTGAATACAAGCAGAGTGTCACACCTTTACAATAATTGTTAATAAAGTATTGGACAACATTTACTTGCAACACCTAGATTCAAACAAATAGAATAAACAAGCTGTCCCAAATAAATGAGCAAAAATATTCAGACATTCACACACAACCCCACAGGGTATCCCTGTCCAGCCTTACTGAACATCATTAAAGGAAATACAATGGCATCCTGCCTTACCTGATACTGATTTAAGCCCATGTGCCCCAACCAATATGACCTGGTACCGACCGTTACAATGGGTATTTTATTTAAAACAACTCACTTTAATATTTTGCAACTCAGTTGCCTTTCTTATATTCAAACATAGTTCACTTGGTGTACCGCATTGTAGTAGTATTCTGGTTGTCCCTTAAATGATCAAATTTTATCTTTATTCTTTAGTGCAGGAGCCGCTCTAAAGACATCCATTAAACCTGTGTGGAACACACTCAAACATTTGTAATGTTGTGACACCTTTCAAAAATGAGGACTCACTCAGGATAGGTCCAGGTGCGGACTCAAGATGGTGCAAGCATTTTATGTCCTTGACGCTCTGATTAGAAGTCCAGCCATCTAGCTCTTAGAGCCACTCTCATAGTCCTGGGTTAAAGCAGCAGGGCAGGCCTCTGAGGGTTCAAGGCAGACTTCATATAGCAAAGCAGTCCTACCGGGTACAGCAAAGCAGTCTTGAGAACACAGAAGGCCACAGCAGAAGGGAGTCCTCTGACAGTCCTTCAGCAGCTCCAGAAAGTGAATTGAAGAGTGGGTCTTAGGGTCCTATTTTTATACCTAGTGCCTTCTCTAAAGTTGGAGATGTTTCTAGACAATTCCCTTTGAAGTGCTTGAGTTTTTCTGACTCCCCTTTCCTGTCTCCAAGCTGGCTGCGTGAACAAAGCAAGAGTCGCAAGTTCTTTGTGTGAAGGCAAGGTACAGCCTATTCAGTAGCAAGGGGGACTGTGCACCACCCTACTCCCCCATACTGCCAGCTGATGGCCCATTCAGGCACACCCAATCCTTCTATGGTGTGACAGTCTAGGATGAATGAATGAAATACAACTGCCAAATGCACCCAGTCATGTGACCCAGGAACAAGATGCAGGTACCAAATGGTTAGAGCAAGAAATTCAAAACTTTTTAAAAGTGGCACTTTTAAAATTGTAGCTTAGAAGTTGACTTTGCCATTAAAGAGGATTTGGAATTACAATTTCGCAGACACCAAACACAAAATGTTTACCTTTTGCTAATTAAAATTTAGCAATTTTTAAATGTAACAAAGCAACCCAATTTTATCATATAGGAGAGGTGGACCTTACAGTAGTGAAACACGAACTAAGGATGTTTTCACTACCAGGACATGTACAACTTAATAGTGCATATCCTACTTTTTAATTGAAATGCACCCTCCCCTATAGGCTACCTAGGGCTCATCTTGGGGGTGACATATGCAATAGAATGGGAGTGTATGGCTTGGCAAGTGAGTTACAAAGCTAAGTTGAATTGGCAGTTTAAAACTGCATACAGGCTGTAATGGCAGGCATGGGGCATGTTTTAAGGGGCTACATAAGTGGATGGCACGATAAGTACTGCTTACCACCAGTAACATTTAATTTACAGGCACTGGGTGTATAGTGTACCACTTTATTAGGGACATATAAGTAAACTAAATATGCCAAATAGATGTAAGACACTTTCTTCATGTTTTAGGGCGTGCCAACAAGCATGTTAGTGCTGGTTAAGGGTAGTAAAGCACACAGAGTTCTAAAACTAACCAACATAAATTTAGCAACATACCAGAGGTGAAGGCAAAAGATTTAGGGATGACCCTGCAGAAAGGACTAAGTTCAACAACAAGGAACAATCCTATGATCCCTGAATTTGAAACACTAGTTAAAGTGCATTGAAGTATATTATAGTGCATTAAAGAGGTAGTGAATGCTACCACTGACTATGGCTGTGAGTGTTTTTGACTCCCAAATGAAATATGGAAGTGACAATAGGCACTTGCCCAGTATGGTTTTGTTAAATCCTGGTCCAATTTGAAGACGGGGTTGACTCATCAACAGGTAATTGCATATACAAATTGAAGTCTCTCTGAAGTAGAAATGACATTCTTATTGACAGAAACAGAAAGTCTAGCTGGCGAGTGAAGTGTGATCTTTGTCTGTGGTATAATATTAATTAACATTACTGATGTTCAAACACTGTTGACCATTTTTAGTATTCCCCTTACCAATAAATCACCTAGAAGTGAGATATAGAAAAAATATGACTGCAGGAATATACCTACAACTCAATTCACAAACTAGGCAAAGACCCAAACTCAGCTGATTGTTTCACCAGATATCATTTGAAACCCAGAAAATCAGTGCCATCACTGGCCTAAAAATACTTACATTTTGATGTCCAGAAATAAATACCATTGACTGAATATGACCGGACACTGCAGTCAACCTATCCCTAGTCAAGCAACTGATATCAGTACAATGTTTGAAACATCACAGTCACAAATGCTAGGATCTTGATATACAGACTCTAAAGAGATTGCAGCTTTCAATGATCTCCATAAATAAAAGTGTGTAGCAGCAGAGAGTTTGCTCATCTCCAGGTCACAGATTGTGTTCTCCCGGAGCCTATAGAAATGAGATGTAGAATTGGCATATAACAATCACAAAAGTAATAGTCACTGAAAAGTGATTCTGAGATAAAATATGATTCCTAATGCTAGACAAGATGGAGTAGACCACCCTCAAATAGTCTCATCTGTCTCAGTGCACCAACATTTCAAACAAATCTGTTCCTTTACTGATGTCCATGTTGTCTGGCAAAGTGTGGATCATAGTCCCCATTGATTTCTCTGGCCACATATTCTACAGTAAAATACATTCCCAAAGCTGTTGCTAGGTGCTAATGCATCTCATTAGAAAAAAAATCATATTCTCAGCTAGCACACCCAAAACCACTTGTTTGGTTTGTTGGGTAATATTTTACCTGCCTTAGGCCTTTTGATACTGAGAAACCTGTCAATGGCCCACCTTTCATAAGCAGTGAATTTCATGAGTTTTTAAACAACCTTGCTCTTCTATATCCTCATGGGGCACCACTTTGACCACAATTAAACAGTTTGCTCAAACAATTCCTAGGCAAATGAGGAAGACCACCTAACAAGCAAAAGCGGAAAGACTCTCTCCAAACAGAGCATTGCAGAATATATTAAAGATGTATTGAAACACACGTTACTCAATCACTTGTTAATGCTCAGCCATTCCAATTTTTCAAATATCATTGTGCACCATAAGAAAATCATGATAATTCATTGGAGGACTTGTAACACCAGCATCTTCCATCTTAAAGAAAGGGACGTTAGTGGGGACAGTGACCGACAGCTGGATTAAGGACTGATTAACACTGCCTTTTCAGGATAATGACCACTTCCTGGAGGAGATGGAACAGAAGGTGTCTGGGAGAGAAGATGTCACTTGGGAATCAGGTATTGTCAGAACACTATGCGTGAAGTTTAGTACACCTATTTGTAGAGGAACGTTTGCCAGACATTCCTGTAATAAAGATTGTGGGATTAGATGTACCTGACTTCTGTTGTTGTATCAGAGCCTGCATTCTTCTAGCATTATGCCCAAAAGGAATTTTCAGTACACAGAATTTGGGGTCTTAGATGTGCGAGGGCGCTATATAAATGACAATACAATATCATTTCAAATAATATTTGTTCTAGATTGAGAGCTGTTGCACATTCAGGACTGCAATTTTGTTTTCGGAAAGATGATTACGGTAACTTTCTTTGTGAGCTGAAAGGAACTGAGTTTTAGGCACTAAGATAGTTGTTTGAGGGCACATGGGCAGGTGTGATTTGGGGCTTGAATAAGGAGTAATCTATGTCCAGGTTAGATTTTTCAGTGAGAAAAGTGACTATTAGAAGGAGTGTATAGACGCTGTTATGCAAAATTCCATTAAATTTCATGAAAAGTGCATGAAATTGCCCAAAATGTCATATAATTATCTTCATAGTATCTTACACAAAAAATGTATCACCAGGGCATTCATCTGAAAGTAATGTGAGAAACTTGAAAGGGGAATGACTTGGGAGACAATGTTTGCAGTAAGACAGTCCTTCACACCCAGGAATTGTGTGAAATGTCACACCTGTGAAATCTGTAGAATCTTGTAAAGTCCTGTTTATAATAAAGGGGCCTAAAAGGATCCACTATTTGGATAAGGGAATTGATTAGTTAAATAAATCCAAAAGATCTAAGGCTTTCAATTAAAACCATAGCTTGAATATTATTATGTGTGTGGTTATTAGACCTGACAGCTTTAGGGTGGTCACCCTTAACTTTTTGCCTGCCTCTCTCCACTTTTGAGATAATGTTTTTGCTGGTTTTTAGACTCCGCGCATTTTACCACTGCAAACCAGTGCTAAAGTGCATATGTTCTCTCCCTTTAAACATGGAAACATTGGATCACACCCAACTGGGCTATTTAATTTGCTTATAAGTCCCTAGTAAAGTGCACTATATGTGCCCAGGGCCTGTAGATTAAAAGCTGCTAGTGGACCTGCAGCACTGATTGTGCCACCCACTTCAGTAGCCCCTTAACCTTGTCTCAGGCCTGCAATTGCAAGGCCTGTGTGTGCAGGTTCACTGCCAATTCGACTTGGCATTTAAAAGTACTTGCCAAGCCTAAAACTCCCCTTTTTCTACATATAAGTCACCCCTATGGTATGTCCTACGTAATCCCTAGAGCAGGGTGATGTGTAGGTAAAAGGCAGGACATATACCTGTGTAGTTTACATGTCCTGGTAGTGTAACACGCCTACATTTGTTTTTATACTACTGTGAGGCCTGCTCCATTTGTAGGCTAACATTGGGGCTGCCCTCATACATTGTTTGAGTGGTAGCTGCTGATCTGAAAGGAGTAGGAAGGTCATATTTAGTATGTCCAGAATGGTAATACAATATCCTGCTGACTGGTGGAGTTGGATTTCATATTACTATTTTAGAAATGCCACTTTTAGAAAGTGAGCATTTCTTTGCACTTAAACCTTTCTGTGCCTTGCAATCCACATCTGGCTGGGTTTAGTTGACAGCTCCTTGTGCATTCACTCAGACACACCCCAAACACAGGATACTCAGCCCCACGTGCATACATCCGCATTTTGAATGGGTCCTCCTGGGCTGGGAGGGTGGAGGGTCTGCTCTCACACAAAAGACTGCCACACCCCCTACTGGGACCCTGGTAGACAGGATTGAACTGAAAGGGGACCTGGTCACTTCTAAGCCACTCTTTGAAGTCTCCCCAACTTCAAAGGCACATTTGGGTATAAAAACAGGGCCTCTGCCCTACCACCTCAGACACTTTCTGGAGAAGAAACCTGAATCAGAACCTGCACCCTGACAAGAAGAACTGCTGGCTGCCTAAAGGACTCACCTGACTGCTTTCTGAAGAGGACTGCTGCCTTGCTGTTGCCCTGCTGTCATGCTGCTCTCTTGCCTTGCTGCAGAAGTGCTCTCCAAGGGCTTGGATAGAGCTTGCATCCTGTTCCCTGAAGTCTCAGGACCAAAAAGACTTCTCTCCTGCAGCTGAAATGACCATGCGGTGAAATTTCGACGCATCGCCTGCCAAAAACGATGCACTGCCTGCTCACAGTGAAAATTTTCAACGCACGCTGAGTCTAGAATGACGCAGCCCGACTTTGCAAACAGAAGATCGATGCAGTGCCAGCAACGCGAACGGAACTTCAACGCACAGCCCTACTGGATCGATGCAAGCCGACTCAGAGCGACGCAGCCCAAGTTCCTGAGAGAAATCGACTCAGCGCCTGCCCTGCGGAAGAAAATTCCACACATCACTAATCGGAATCAAAGCAGCTGCTGTGACTTCGCTCCGCAAGCCCAGTATTCCACGCATCGTCCTTGGGGCGTCTGAAAACCCCGCAACCCGAAGAGGATCCAAGTCTGCATGCTGGAAATCGATGCAATGTCTTCCCCGCGTGGAAAATAACAACACAGGTCCGTGTGCGAAGGTGTAAAACCGACGCACACTCACCATTTTCCACATATCTCCTCCTCTGCACTCCCTTGCGAGGATTGTTCAACGCAAACCAGGTACTTTGCCCTGCAAGAGACACTTGTTTCTAGGAGAACTTAAGACACTTTTTATTGCTTTTACACTAATCTTTTAAACTCTAAAGACACTTGCTATGACTTTCAGCGATATCCCTACATTTGCTTAGTTCATCTTTAATTGTTTTGACCTGCATTTATTCAGATAAATATTATATATTTTTCTAAACACTGTGTGGTGTATTTTTGTGGTGTTATATGGTGGTATTGTATGATTTATTGCACAAATACTTTACACATTGCCTTCTAAGTTAAGCCTGACTGATCAGTGCCAAGCTACCAGAGGGTGAGGACAGGACCATTTGGATTGTGAGTGATTTACCCTGACTAGAGTGAGGGTCCTTGCTTGGACAGGGGGTAACCTGACTGCCAACCAAAGACCCCATTTCTAACAGTGGGTATGTGACACTTGCATGGGGCTAACCTAGCTGAATGGCAGCAAAACACTGTACAATGTCAAAGGCAAAGACACAGTAACTGTGTGATTGCAGTGATGGCTACTGATGCAGTGGAATGTTACTGTATCATGGAGCAGTGTTCTCTAAAGGTGTGTGCCTGCAATTGTATTACTGAATACCAAGGCTAAGAAAATTGAGATACAAGAATATTGTAGACTAAATATCACCCCAAAAATATCAAAGCATTGAGAGCATTTAGACAAAGTATAGATATACTATTCCTAACTCCACATTTTCAACCATGAAGATTTGTATATTGTTGGTGTAGAAAATCTATTCTTACATTCTGTTATTTTGACTTTGATATTTTGAACTAGATATTTGTATGCCTCAGTATTCTAGTTTCAATATTCAGGAGGCTTACCATGTCAGCTCCTTCCTCAATGGTAGAATGGTAGAGACAGTCCTTGTGGATAAGGGTTTGTTGTTTCATATCCTAGTCACATAGATGGAAAAGACCTCTTTGTCTTGTTTTTTTTCTTTTCTGCGCTTCTTTCTCTGACCCTGAAAGCCCATTGATTGTCTTTGCTAGAACAGCAAGCCTTCGGCACACACTCATCAGGCCACCTACTAACTTGAGGCTGTCTGGTAAAGAATGTGCAAACACTCACAACTGCATGCACAAGTCATTGCTTATTATTTTATTAATGGGGTGCCCAGCTGTGCAGCAACGGCTGATGCAAATCTCAAGGGGAGGGGTGAGCGGGAGGGAGGAGGGATGGGGAAATAAAATAAAAAACAAAAACCTTACCTGTTCATGTCGCCGGCTGCTGCATTGCTCCTCTGCTCTTCTACTGGTGTCTTCACTGGGACACCAGCACAGGCTCTCCAGCAATCCTCGCACTACTCTCATGCTAAACCTAGCATGAAACTAGCACCAGGATTGGTCTGAGTGGCTTGTTCTGCCGCTCAGACACTGTGTGGGAGTCTGTGACTGCGCATATGTGTGTTGACGGGCCTGAGGCGCCCTCCCGTGGTGCAGATCCATCCCTCCCTGCACCTGTTGATGGTTGAGCCAGCAGCTGAAAGATAAAACGATAATGAAATATTGTTTTATTTTTCAGCTCCTGACTTATCCAGGGGGACAATTCTCCCTTGACCATTGCAAAGGAGCCACCCCTGCAGTTGTGGTGTGCACCTCAAGAAGTCCATGTACAAGCACATCTGTTCACACTAATTTCATGCACGGGTGTTGCTTCACATAAAGTATGGAGCATTCATACTCCTGTTAGACCTTGTATAGCTAGAAAAATAACAAATTTAATTATATCACTAATTTGTGCCTTACATTAATAGATTTTAAATGAGAACCAAAATATTACACTATTTTCTTTAGGTATTGTGCACTTTTTCTGAAACTTTACAACTTACCTGGGCTTCCCATGCACCAACCACCTCCATGGATATAAATCAATCCTCTCCTTTGTGTATTTGATGACTTTTTTGGAACATACAACCAAACCGGAACTCTATCAAATGTTTCCTCAGTCACTGTAACATTTTCATCTGACTTTGGTTGAGCAGAAGACATTAAGATAGCCATAATATCCACGTAATGTGTTATCCCAGTCAGCTCAGAAAATTCTATCTAGGAACAAAATAATTGTAATTTTGACGTAAATGAATATTATGTAACAAATACAATAACGTGAATTGTATTACATATCTATATCTGCAAGACAATATTTATGATAGAGTATTAGCACTTTCCAATAGAGTAACAATGCTACTGTTTTTTAGTTGGATACTGGAACTTTTAGAGTCTTAACATTATTCACATACAAATACATAAGTCACCTCAGCCTCTTTGTTAGTTTATTGATTGGTGTTACTAAAAAAAGGTGGTTCTTAACTTTTTGACTTCTGAATTATCACTGGAATCTGGGGATTCCACTAAGTCATTACATTAAGGGGACCGGCCTAAGCAATTTCTAACATTTGAACCTTAAAACAATACACAAAAATACAGGAACAAGTATACATCAAATAACTACCCAATGATAAAATATTTTATTTAACTAAAAACAAATATAGAAACAAAAATGGAACAATCAAAATTTTTATTTTAGTGGTATGAATGGAGCTTTTCTAAATTCGGTTTCTAATTCTAGACTTTTGTTTCACATGTTCTCTTTTGCTCCTAATACATGCTTTCTTTTGTCAACGCTTTAATTGAAGCCACCCATCCTCCATATTGTTGTATGCATGCTGCTTTCGTCCAACTAATGATATCAACTTAACTTTTAGCCTCCAATTTCAAATTCCTTTACATTTAAAAACGATATTAATTTTTTTTTTTACATTTTGCTTCTTACTTATATATACCGTATTAACCTGCTAATAATATTTAATTTTCGACGTAGTCACAGAACTCCTGAGTAGGTGTCCCTGGACCACGGGTTAAGAACGGGTTAAGAACTTCTGTTATAAAATATTTTGCACGTTTTAAAAAAAGCATTGTTTTTAAAATATGTACAATTTCACACAGATATTTATGCTTATAGAAGGCGTTTTTTTGGAGGAGAGCCGTGGCAGAGAAGCTAAGCACTAAAGCCCTCATTATGTGAAAATGAATCCCAGTGGTAAAATACTTTGGCCTAAAGTTTGAGCTTAGCAGGTCTATCATTAGTGGGCTGTTATTCATGCACATGTGTTTACCAGGTGCAGGAACAACTCAGTTATATTGGCAAAACAAATCCAGCAGGCATTATCGCCTTGCAACCTAATCCTGTTCCCTGCCCTTACCTGATCTTCAGGAAAGGCAGTGAGAGCACGTAATGCCTCTCCCTACCAGGCAAGGTTATCCCCATTCCTTCTCTTGCCTCCTCCCACACCATCTTATAACCGGAGAGGTTTTAAGGCTTAGGCAGAGTGGACTCTGGCCCAGGGCCCCAGCGTTTCAGGGGGCCCCTGATAGAGCCATCTACCCTGCATAGGGTCTTGCCCTGGTGACTTTGAATAATTCTTAAACAGTTTGTTTCAAATACTGTTTTCTTTATTTATTTTTAATGTGGGTGATGGATGAGAGTCTATTACAGACTTTCACAGAGAAATGTGTTTATGTTCTGTGCAGCTTCCATAAAAAGTTCATTTTAGATTAAATCAGGACCTTACATATGAGAAACGGGAGGGTGTCAGATTATTTGCATTATTTATTTGCGATATTTAATATTAGTGAGCTGCTGCTGTGTTACAAAATTTAAAACGTTACTATTCCTGAATATTAAATGTAAACACATTTAGAGTTACAAGTGTGCCAGTGCACTGTCAGAGACCTGGCCAAAGTGGGAATGAAAGAGTTGAAAGTGGATCATAAATTCACAGCTGTTCCCAACAGGGCCCTCGGAAATACGTTTGAGACACGGCCCCCAAAATTCTTACGATGTCCTTGCTCATAACATCCTCCCTAATAAGAGCAGGTTATACATTTGTTCATTAGACATTATGGATAAGCAAATACTGTGCCGAATACCACCGAATCCGCGCAGTTAATTCTCCATGCAGCCGTGTTTGGCTCGTAATAGTGGTAAATATGTGCACAAATATTGGCCAGATATTATAAATGCAGTCTCCCAGAATCTGTGCCCATATTTATTCCTATAACTTAATCGGGGTTTATATTGCAATAGCATCTTTATGAGGGATTAAAACGGACAGTAGTGGAACTATGACATCTTTCTGTTTATGGATAAACATCTTGAGCACCCCCCAGCAGTAACATACTCACCACGTGGAACACATGATTCAATGCGTTCAGCTGCTGCAGAAATATCGCCGAATGTTACATATAGCATCATGCATTAAAAATATCTTTGACTAAAATGACATTTCCGTTTCAGGTGCTGATGTTGGTCCTGCCGGACAAAACACCCCCACTTTAATGGCTCACCTTTACTGACCAACAGTAAAAACAAGGAAAATAAAAATAAAGCTCTATAGTCTTATGGTAAATTCCATCATTTCTGGGAAGAATTTTATTCTGTAATCCAATGTCCACACACTGACAGTAGGGCAATTATTATTGAAAGCAATGCATTATCTGCTGATGGTAATTTTATCACCATAAGTGACATGGTGGGGTGGAGTTTGTTATCATGGCGTTGTTCCATATTCTGGAATCATTGTTATTGACAGACAGTCATAATAATCAATTACCACAGGTGTCATACCTAACCCCCTTTAAAGAATGAGATCCTGTCTCTGTTCCTATTTTGCTCTCCTGTGTCTATTGCAAGCTGGTTTGACCAGAAGGTCTTATTACTATTCTTAAAGCTCCTACGACTAGTTCCTGAAAGCCTTTTGTTGCTCACTTAGTTGTTTTGAACTCAAAGCCAATGTAATATTTATAAAGCTAACAGACCATGATGTTTTAGTTTAGCTCATAAACGGCTCTATTAGCTTTTTCATGGTATCTGAAGCTTAATGATGAGCACTGTTGGAGCCATTTGTCATTTGCAGTAACAATACACCTAAGCAAATTACAAAGTGTGTGTTATGATCATAACCAATGCATCTCAAAATCAGAATACAACAGGAATAAAATGGCATACATCCAATCAGTAGAACTGAATATATGAAATTTGAAAGAATATGGGAAGTATAGCAACTAAAAGTGCAAAGCATCATTGGCGGTTTTTTTGGTCATACTTGACTGTGTGAAAGTCACCAGTTCAGGCCCACAGGAATGGAGCACTGGCCGTGTACGGAGACTCAGTTTGTCCCACTGAAAAAGTTACCTTCTCAAAGTCTGGTGCGAAAAGTCCAGTTTACAGTAAAGGAGGCCGCAAGGAGAAGGGACTGTGTTGAGAATGGTCATCTCTGTAGAACGAAGAGCCGGCTGAGTGTCATGGATGGTCATCACTGTTGCACAAAGCTCCTGTCAGGCATTGAGGACAGTTTTTATGGGAGCTCTGCATTGACGGTCACCACCAGCTTTCAATGCTGTAGTGTGAAGTGCATAGCTCTCGTTGCCAGTCACTGTAGTGCAAAAAGTTAGGTTCACCGGAGCACTGGCAGTCATCATGGGCTAAAAGATCTTGGTAAGAAAAGGCCTGTCCATGATTGCAAAGAGCCCCAAACTTCAGTTTCTCTCCTTTTCGTCTAGGTGGAGCTCAACTAATGCCCTACCAAGGATTGAAGGCCAGGGATGCATCTTTTGGCTATCAGGAACATAATCCAGCAGAGGCCAGCAGGACTCAGCCTGGTTCAGTTGTAGGTCCAGGCAGGTGCACTGCAGCAGGCCAGCTGGGCTGTCGCAAGGAGGCATCTGAAGCTTGTTATTTCCCTATAGTTCTGAACAGGAGATCGGTCAGCTGACCCTTGGAGTAACTTCAGGTAGCCTGGGATGAAGAGACCAGGACCAATCTTCATTCTCAGATAGCAGGCGGTAGAGATCAAATTAACCGAATAAATTAGTGACATAGATGTTAGCATATGGAAACTTCTTAATCTTCAGTTTAAATGCATAGCAGAGAATTAACATAGAAATGTAAAACATGCACATTTGAATTATGGAGGTCATTTGTGGCTGCTGTTTCTATTTTCTCATCATGTTTAACATAAAGGCACTGTGCACTTATTAAAGAGTGAATTATTAATCAGAATCAGAATTAACATGAAAGTAGTATTGCTTAAGGAGATAAACAGTAGACATTAAGTATATTATTATGTTAATTAATCGTACTTGTATTGATTGAATGGATTTCTTTAATATGGATTACATGGGTGCAGAAAAATAACTGCATGTTTAATTGTTCTAACATGTCATTAATAATATTTGCAATAAAAATAACTTGCTTTGCATATTTCATTTGAATTGTAAGGTGAGCAATAGATTTTATAAATGTATTAATTGTATTACTGTGCATTTAGGCTTTCTTAGCCAAACTAGGCTTGGAGTTCATTTTGCAGCAAAATTACTTGTTCATTCTCTTCCCTTTACCCTGAATTCTTTTTCCTAGGCTGCTAACGTTATGTTGAACGTCCTATTGTATTGTAGGCACAGAGCATGTTTTAGAAATTATAATGTTGCAGTATTTGTTCTAGCTGTCAAACAAGACGGGAAATGTCTATTTCCCATGTGAAAGAATATTAGTAGTTTATTGTGTGTTGTGAGAGAGGATCCAAATGTAACAAATGTCTAGAAAATGTAATATCTGGTGGAAAAGAAAAAAGCTGGGAGCACGACAACACACTTTGGCTGGGGAGATTATGAAAAGTTGAAACCTTGATGGCACCACCAACAGCCACTGGATGCTGAATCTGACGCCCAGCGTGTGCCAACCTGAAGGATCAGTGAGTGACTTTTGAATAATTCTAATTAGTGAGGAACTTTGACATTTTACGTTAGCTCTAGATTTGTTTTGTTCATGTTTTGAGTCTGTCTTGAATTCTGTATACTTTTGCCACAATCTCTTCTTTAAATTCTGTGATTAGTTTTTTCATCATAGCCTTGATTGCCCAATTTGATTATGCTGTTCAATACTAATAAGTCCAACTAATTCTGAACTGGTGATTTGTCATATGTGTAGCCTTGTTCTGTGCCACCCTGATGCTACTGTAAACTGACGCCAGAAGAAGGTTAACGTCACTGTTTGATGAATCATAGCTGTATTCTGTCCCATGAAGAAAGGTATAACTAAATGTCGTTTCTTGTTTCCTTTCTCAGGTAAGTCACTTACACCAGCATATTTTTATAATGAGGTGGCCTATTTGAGATGATTTTTCAAAATTATTTTTGCCTTTCTTTTGGTTTTGCCTGCATGTGTTAGCCCGTTCTCACAGAGGCAAGTCCCAATTTAGGGTTAGAAATAAGGATGGCCCATCCCTGAAAATTGACTATGAAATTGTACTTTGATGATTTGCTGATGTTATCATCTGATGCTATGAGATCTGAAATTAATGTGCATATTGTTGTTTTGCTGATTTATGTTATTCTTTTGGAGTGTTTAAGTGATGTTTAGTAGGTTAAATTTATTTAGACGCTTTGGTCAGCCTATGGTTTAATGTGTGTTTATTATTTCGTTTTGAGCACCATTTACATGACATTGATTTTGTGATTGTAATAAAGGTTTGAAACTTATTCAGACTGGAGTTTTCATTGGGGTCTAGACTGTTCATGGTGTTTACAATTGTGTATGATTTAATGTCAGTGATTTGTGATTGTATGGACCTTACTCCTACATCTGTCATCAAGTCCAAGGATCTGGTAAACCTCTGAAGGTGAGATAGTGATGGTGTCTCACTCGCATGCCTGTGGTTTCTAAACCCAAGGTGGGAAGAGGACCTCTGTGGGTGCACCAGCACAGGACTGCTTCAAGCAACAGGGCAGGCGGCTGGCAGAAGGGCAGTCCTTCTTTGTGATCCACAGGTCCAGGTGTGTACTGCAGAGTTGGGTTTGAGGGTCCAATATTTATATCTTGCACCAGCTTTGAAGTGGGAGAAACGTCTAGACTTCCTCCCACATCTGGTTCTAGAATTTCCTTCCTTCCCTTACCCTGGTGCTAGGATATCAGGAGTCAGAGAAAGCTAGTATGAAGTTCTATGATGTGTGCTGAGGCAGCTCCTTTGAAGTTGAAATGTGGTAGGTGTCAGCTCGGACCGTCCCATCATGTCAGAATGGCCCATCTTGCAAACACTCCATCCCCCTTTGTGAAACTGTCTGGGAAGAATACAGAAAGCCCAACTGCCAACCAAGTCATGTGACCCAGGTTAAAGACTGCACACATGAAATGGTTACGAAAAGAAAATAACAGTTTTCTGAAAGTGGCATTTTTGAGAACTGTGACTTAAAATCTGACTTAACCAGTGCGTGGTAGGAGTTGGCCATGGCCTGCCTATTTGGGTGTGAGAACAGGTGTGTGTGAGTGTTTCTGGGGGTGAATGTTTTGTGAAAGTGTCTGTCTGGGTGTGAGAGTGGGTGCATCCATTTCTTAGTGGGTATGTCAGTGTCTGTGTGGGTCTGTGAGTGGGTGGTTGAGGGTCTCAGTGGGTCTGTGAGTGTGTGTTTGAGAGTGTGTGTAGATCTGTTAGGTACACAAGTGTCTGGGTGTGAATGGTTGCATGAGTGTCTTAGTGGGTGTGTCACTGTCTGTGTGGGTCTCTGAGTGGGTGTGTGAGTGGGTCTTTCAGGTCCTGGGGGCTGCGGGTGCAGGGTCTCTCCCAGGCGTCGGGACTTTAGGTTCAAAGAGTCGCGGTCAGGGGAAGCCTCGGGATTCCCTCTGCAGGCGGCGCTGTGGGGGCTCAGGGGGGACAGGTTTTGGTACTCACAGTATCAGAGTAGTCCTGGGGTCCCTCCTGAGGTGTTGGATCGCCACCAGCCGAGTCGGGGTCGCCGGGTGCAGTGTGGCAAGTCTCACGCTTCTTGCGGGGAGCTTGCAGGGTTCTTTAAAGCTGCTGGAAACAAAGTTGCAGCTTTTCTTGGAGCAGGTCCGCTGTCCTCGGGAGTTTCTTGTCTTTTCGAAGCAGGGGCAGTCCTCAGAGGATGTCGAGGTCGCTGGTCCCTTTGGAAGGCGTCGCTGGAGCAGGATCTTTGGAAGGCAGGAGACAGGCCGGTGAGTTTCTGGAGCCAAGGCAGTTGTCGTCTTCTGGTCTTCCGCTGCAGGGGTTTTCAGCTGGGCAGTCCTTCTTCTTGTAGTTGCAGGAATCTAATTTTCTAGGGTTCAGGGTAGCCCTTAAATACTACATTTAAGGGCGTGTTTAGGTCTGGGAGGTTAGTAGCCAATGGCTACTAGCCCTGAGGGTGGGTACACCCTCTTTGTGCCTCCTCCCAAGGGGAGGGGGTCACAATCCTAACCCTATTGGGGGAATCCTCCATCTGCAAGATGGAGGATTTCTAAAAGTCAGAGTCACCTCAGCTCAGGACACCTTAGGGGCTGTCCTGACTGGCCAGTGACTCCTCCTTGTTGCTTTCTTTGTTCCCTCCAGCCTTGCCGCCAAAAGTGGGGGCCGTGGCCGGAGGGGGCGGGCAACTCCACTAAGCTGGAGTGCCCTGCTGGGCTGTGACAAAGGGGTGAGCCTTTGAGGCTCACCGCCAGGTGTCACAGCTCCTGCCTGGGGGAGGTGTTAGCATCTCCACCCAATGCAGGCTTTGTTACTGGCCTCAGAGTGTCAAAGGCACTCTCCCCATGGGGCCAGCAACATGTCTCTGGTGTGGCAGGCTGCTGGAACTAGTCAGCCTACACAGACAGTCGGTTTAAGTTTCAGGGTGCACCTCTAAGGTGCCCTCTGGGGTGTATTTTACAATAAAATGTACACTGGCATCAGTGTGCATTTATTGGGCTGAGAAGTTTGATACCAAACTTCCCTGTTTTCAGTGTAGCCATTATGGTGCTGTGGAGTTCGTGTTTGACAAACTCCCAGACCATATACTCTTATGGCTACCCTGCACTTACAATGTCTAAGGTTTTGTTTAGACACTGTAGGGGTACCATGCTCATGCACTGGTACCCTCACCTATGGTATAGTGCACCCTGCCTTAGGGCTGTAAGGCCTGCTAGAGGGGTGTCTTACCTATACTGCATAGGCAGTGAGAGGCTGGCATGGCACCCTGAGGGGAGTGCCATGTCGACTTACTCGTTTTGTCCTCACTAGCACACACAAGCTGGCAAGCAGTGTGTCTGTGCTGAGTGAGAGGTCTCCAGGGTGGCATAAGACATGCTGCAGCCCTTAGAGACCTTCCTTGGCATCAGGGCCCTTGGTACTAGAAGTACCAGTTACAAGGGACTTATCTGGCTGCCAGGGTCTGCCAATTGTGGATACAAAAGTACAGGTTAGGGAAAGAACACTGGTGCTGGGGCCTGGTTAGCAGGCCTCAGCACACTTTCAATTGTAAACATAGCATCAGCAAAGGCAAAAAGTCAGGGGGCAACCATGCCAAGGAGGCATTTCCTTACAGAAGGTGTGTGAGAGTGTGAGTGGGTCTGTGAGTAGGCATGTGAAGGTGTGAGTAAGGGCTGGGAGTGGGTGCACAAGGTTCTGAGTGGGTATGTGAGTGGGAGAAAGAGATTGAAAATGAGAAAGAGAGAGAGAGAGAACAAAGTGGGAGAGGGAGAGATATAGAGAGTTGTTTAGGTTTTGATGAATGATATACAGTACTTAGAATGAGATATTTCTGGACAAATTGTAAAGAAAAATGTATTTGGCAACTGAAAATTGTGAGATGACCTTTTAGTATGAACCTCAAAGTTTTAAAGTAGGGGAATGACAAAAGACACATCTGGACTAGATCCCACAACTTGACCTTAACCATTGTGCCACCGACGACTACTTACTGTAGTCATTGCATGGAGAGACTACTGCAATCACTATTTCTCTCTCTCTCTCTTTCTCTCTCTCTCTCTCTCTCTCTCTCTCTCTTCCATCCCATTTGGAATAGAAGAAAGAGAGGGAGTGACAGGACTGCAGGAGAGCCTGAAGGCCCCCGCAGTCCTTGCAGACTCACATTGTCCTGTGAGAGCCAGCTTTTTATAGCAGCTCCCTGCTTGTGTGAGCAATGATTTCATCTGTCTTCCCCACACGCATATTTGCATGCAGGGAAGACAGATGGAAACCCCATTTTTCTGCAAGGGGCAGCTGTTTGACAGCTCTCGCTGGCAGAAAGCAGGCTGTAGTTGCTTTTGCTTGGTGGGAGCTGTCAGCTCCCACTAAGCAAAAGCAAATAGCTATGTCCCAGGGGTGGGCACCGCAGGACATAGCAGGAGCAAGACCTGGTGGGTGGTGGTCCCAAGGCCATCTGTGGCTCCTTGACGGGGTCACATCAAGTGACCTTTGCCCCACGGAAGTGGTGAGCCTCAATGGTTTGTGGTCCAAAATGGACCCCCTTCACTTTTTTATAGTTGCCCTGTGGATGGTGGTCCCTGGGGCAGTGGTGACCACGTGCCCCCCTGCATGTAACTAGATAATAATAGCCATAGGGAGCTGGCAGTCCCAGGTGCTGCAGGGGAACAACATGCCCCCGTATTAATTTAGATTTAAGTTCCAGGGCAGTGCTGGTCCCTGGGGCTGCAGAGGGGGTAGCTCCCTACGTCATTTTGGTTTAAAGCCCTGGGGAGGTGGTGGTCCCGGGGGCAGTGGAGGACCGCGTGCCCCCATCCACATCAAATTACTATAAAGCTCCAGAGCTACAGGGGACCAGGTGGCCCCCAAAATACATAATTTATTTTGCCCCAAAAGAGGAGGCTATCCCTGGGGCAGCAGGGGGCTGGCAGCCCCCCACCTCCATGCATTAAAATGGAAATGCCCCCGGGGCTTTGCCCACCCAGAGGCTTCAGAATTAGCAAGCACGGGAACGCATGCTTGTTTATATAAAAAAATGTTTTATCAGATCCATGGATCCACCACGAATTGTGGTGAAAATTCGGCAAAAATGCTTTTTTGCTCTTGGGGGTCCCTCTGGGACCCCAGCAACAGAGCTAAGGGGTCAGGGTGACTCTATCCTGGCCCCTTTTGTTTTCTTTACACTTTTTATTTGGAGCCGGCTGAAGCCGAGTCCCAACATGGCTGCCAACACTTCATTGTTGAAGTGCTGACAGCCAATCTGATCTCAGCACGAGATAAGGAGGGTTTGCAATATTAAAAAGGACGTTTTAGTCCTAATAAAAGGTTTATTTTGGCAGGTCAAAATGGCAGTGTCAAAAGGCACACAGGCTGCAATGTCAGGCCTGAAACATGTTTTAAAAGGCAACTTAGGTGGGTCTCACAATACTTGCTACAGGCCTACTAGTAGTGTTTAGTTAACATGTCCTGGGCACATGTGGTACCACTTTAATGGGGACATATAAGTAAATTATGCATGCCAATTGGGTGTAAACCAATGTTACCATGTTTAAAGGAAGGAACGTTACAACTGTTTAGCGGTAATGAAGTGCTCAAAGTCTTAATTTAAACAAAAAACAATTCAGCAAAACCGGGGAAAGGAAAGCAAAATTTTTGGGGAAAACCATTCCAAGGATCTCAGGTCTAACACCTACCAACAAGTAGATTGTAAGCCAACCTTTCACAGCCTATCAATCAATGTTTGAAACAAGCATTTCAAGTTATAAACTGTTTAACTTGGTCCTCTGAAGGTCACATGCATTATTCTTTCAAATGGTGGACCAACACGGTTGTCCAGTCAGGAGATCTGGTTGAATCTTTTTTGTGCAACCTTAATCTCACGTAAACCCCAATTATTGTTTTGCATTTTTTGCATTATTATTGTTTTGTTGCTTATGACTTTGCATAATTTCTGCCTGCAACGGAGTAGTTTGAGCAGAAAATGTCTCACAGAACTGTATTTGGCAAGGCTTCTTGCATGGCTTTTGTACAGAAAGGCTTATGTACTGAAAGGCGTAACTTGATACATTATTCACACAGATAACCGTACAAGCATAATTCATGCAATATGTATCCAGATGACAGCAACAGGTGGCGGCCCCTACACAGGTCAGAGCTCATGAACCTAAATGCCATCCTATGCCCTGCAGTGCCTGCCCCACCATTCTCACACTTAACACAACTTCCTGGAGAGATTGATGAGGCTCTGCAAGTTATGTTTATTGAAGTTTTGTTTTATTTTAGCTGATGTAGGCCTGAATTTTAAAATGAGTAAACACTGGTTGCCATATTTGTTCTGTGACATCGGCATGTTATTTCTATTCAGTTTGAAGTACAAACACTGCTGACAATGATGTTACTTTCCTGTATTCCCATGTGAACAAATGTTTTTCTTCTTTTATATATATCGTAGATTGTTGTTTTAATGAATAGCATCTTCAAGAGACACCTGCAGAGTGCAGACTAGTCCATGTATCTTATCTTGTTACAAGTAGTTTAAATTTGAAGGTTACAGAGAGAAACCTGTATGGTGAGAAACCTTTAGAACCTATGAAGTATGTAATTGTATATCTGCAGTTTTACCTTTTTGGACAGTCTTCTGTTGAGAACTGTTTGTAGAAGCCTAATGTGCTCCATATAATATTGAATGTATTGATTTGTTTGACAAGGTTTAGATGTGGAGCGCCTAAATCCTAAGGGGATTCACACCGCCCCCAATCCATGCAGAGATTCACTTTTTGGTTCTCAGATTTGCATAAAGAAAGGTGCTCACACTACCACCTGACTCACCTGGCAATAAGTGGACAAATGGCCCTCTACAACCGTCCCCACTGCAGCTTGGATTGAATATGGCAGCTATGTTTGTAGAATACATGGCCATCCAACCATCTTTTTCTTAAATTTTGTTTTATAATCTTCACAGTTCATCATAGTAAAGAATATAACAACCTGTAGAAACGTGTTGTGTAATGTCTGTTTAAAATAATAAAACAAATAAACAGGTTATGCAACAGCACCTTTTTAACCACATAAACTCTTGTCAAGCGTCAAAAGCTGTTTACAAATCTTTTGAAAACTGTTTGCATGCAGTAGTGTAACTGTTATTATGCAAAGCGCTCAGATGCACATATGTGTTTTCTTTGCACTATATAGAAACTGCAAATCAATAGATAAAATAAATCCATAATTTTCACCAAAAATATGTATCATAAAGACAAATTATAAATATGACAAAAAGGCTAAGTGGGTAAGGAGAGGGAAGCAAAAGAGAAGCTAAAGGGCAGGGACTGCATCGTCAATAGCATGCTAGGATGAGGATGTGAGGGACAAAGCAGGACACAGGAAAGAAAATAAGAACACACGTACTCCCAAGTAATGCTAAATGCAAATAGGGCGTCCAACCATCCGTAATTTTCACGGACAGTCCGTAATTTAGCCCTGTCATCCGCACGGGTTAACGGAGTGCATTTGTCTGTCATTTTAGCTTTTCAGATAAAGGACAAAAGTTATGTAGGCCAATTCAGATTCCCCAGCTGGAGTGGAAGGTAGTGAGTCTCCTGTGCTCTGACCCAAAGGGAGGGCCAGACAGATAAGAAACAGGCTTTCTTGCCAGGTGTGCCTGCTTTGCAAAAGAAATGCAAATGTGTGCAATTGACAATTCTGCAATTGTAAAGTGGCTTGGAAACTTGCATTGGCTTTAATTGATGGAGTCAATCAAGCAATAAATACTTTATTTCGTCCGTAGGCCATTAAAGCAATAGATCATAAAACATTAATATTTTAACAATTTAAAACAGTGAACTGTATAGTTCATAGCACATAGAACCTTCCAATTCATATGTTCCCACACACTTTGGAGCACAGCAGTATTTTCCACAATTTGTGTAATAGTCTTGATAGCTATAGTCTTAGATCTTTCTCTCAAAGCCTTCTACTTATGTGGCCATTTATATTATGGTTATGTGTAATCTCTCTCTCTACTATACTCATAGGCTCGAGTGACAATAGATCTTGAAAGTGCTGTATGCTAAATAGTCATTTGTTTAAATACATGAATGGATTTCACAGATTAGATAATCATAGTTTTCATAGATGGACAATGGGCCTAATGGTAATGCTTTTAAAGCATTCCCTTGAGGCCTTCTAATTCCCAGCCCTCTGTTTGCAAGCATATGTGTTTACTCTCTGCTAGTCTCCTAGGCTCAAGGGACAAGGGACATATTATAATCCAGTATATAATCCCTTGCATTTTTAAAACCCATCAATAAGTATCAATTTAACAAAGATTGGTCTAAACCACTATGATCTAAAAGGGAAACATTCTCATAAAACCTTCCAGTTCCACAGCCCTCTATACCTTGTAGGTATATGAGATCACACTTCTCTATACAGCTAGCCTCAAGCTTTTTAGATCTTAAAGTGCTAAGATATAATAAGGTTCACTTGAGCCAATATATTTTAAAACATATCAATAGATTACAAAGTGTGTACAATAATTTAAATAACTGAGCCATTAGACATTGCAGGATTCACTTTTGCAGGGAGCAGGATGAACTATCCATTTTTAATCTAAGTTTCCACGCCCAGTCCATGAACCTGGAAACAGCAAATGTAATTACTTCTCGGGTTTCAGTTTTCGTGAGCCTCCTAATCTCCCAATAATATGTTGCACCCATAGCTCTACATAAAGGCAGTAACCATGTTTTCCGGGGTCACTCATACTGTGAACAAAAAAAGAAAAAGTGAGGTTCAGTCTCACTTTTGTAAGAACAATAGGAGCACTGGGAAGACATTCTTGAGGCCTTCTCCCACTTTACAGTACAGGATCTCAATGGCAGCACCCCAAATCTGAATGGAACATAGAGTGGCTTCACCTGGGCAGGAAATATTCTTTCCAGGTAAGGTTCAAAATGTGGTAAGCATTTGTGCAATAAGAAAAGAGCAGATGTACTCCCTTCCTTTTGATTATTCCAGGTTCTTGTAGTTATGTACTGCCAGTATTCTTCTTTCAGTTTCTGGCTAACACTTTTTCAGATTCAGCCGGGGTCTTCCCACAATTCGCCCATATTAAGTAGTTCACTGAAGTGTCTAACATGTTTTAACCAAGGTGTTCGTGTTTTTGGAACAAGAGCTACTCGTTCTGCACGGGAAGCCCTATATGGGGAAAAGATCCCTGATGTTCAGACCCTAATCCAGAATAGAAGGTGTTTCAATTAGATTATTTGTTGAATGTTAAGGATGGCTAGATCATACCTCAAGGGGAGAAGTGGTATACTTTGTGGGAGATTAAAGAGGGCCCTGAAATCTTGTTTTCCATTTGCTGTAATGCGTTGGTATTCGAATATCTCTATATTTCTGCCCAATAAATAGAGGAGGTGACAACTACGGCCTTATATACTTTTAATGCCAGCAATTCCAGACCCCCATCTAATACCGTATTTTTTCTAGCTGTGGCCATTGATCTGCAATAGAGTGTTGTCTTACATTTCTCCAGTTGGGGGTTCCATCCCATTTTTTGGAAAGCCTTAGTCCTAGGTAGCCAACGTTTTCAACTTGTTCCAGCCTTTCCCTGCCTAATTTCATATTGGCTTTAAAAGATCGGTGTGGGTTTATAGCCATGAACTTTGACCTTGACAGATTGAGCCTAGGCCTCTTTCTATGCAGAAATCAGTGAAGGAGTCCAGCTCTTGCTGGAGGCCCATTGGTGTTCTTGATATTAGGAGGGTATCATCTGCAAACATTAGAATTGGGATGGGTACTCCTGCAAGTCTAGGTGCATCATATCAACATTTTGATAACCACTTCACTGCTCCTTTTATATAGAGACTAAACAAGGATGTGGCAAGGACAGGATTTTAGGCGTAGGGTCACCCCCTGTTCCACCTAACCCTGGCATACGTATCGTTGTGTAATGTTCTCAGTAACCATACAAGGTCCTTTGGTGTCCCATATGATTCTAGTACCTCCCAGAGTTTGTCCCTTGGAATCAGGTCAAAAGCCTCTCGGAGATCTAAAAAGGCTATATATAGATGATCAGTCTTAGAAATGGGGTCTTTGGTTGACAGTCAGGTTACTACCTGTTCAAGCAAGGACCCTCACTCTAGTCAGGGTAAAATAGAATCACTCTCAGCTAACCCCTGCTTACCCAATTGGTAGCTTGGCAGAGCAGTAGGCTTAACTTCAGAGTGCTAGGTGTAAAGTATTTGTACCAACACACACAGTAACTTAATGAAAACACTACAAAATGACACAACATAGGTTTAGAAAATAGGAAATATTTATCTAAACAAAACAAGACCAAAACGACCAAAATCCACAATACACAAGTCAAGTTATTGAAAATCAAAAAGAGTCTTTAAGTAGTTTTAAACACACACTAACACTGTTAGGCTGAAAATGTACCTTGGGTGCGTCAAAAACAACCCCTCACGGTCGAGTGTGCATCAAAAAGGGCTGGCGGTGTGTTGATTCCACTCACGAGCTGGACCTTGCGTCGTTTCTCCTTTAATCGGGTCTGGGCACGTCATTCCTTCTCTCTGCAGGAGAGCGATGTGCGGATCCGGTCAGCACTCTCAGGTCTGTGCAGGCCTTGTGTTGTTTTTACATGCCCAGCGGTACTTGTGTCGGAAATCCAGCCGCACGATGATCTGAAAACCACGCAGCACGGGTTGCGATCTCCCAGCCTCTGTCAGCAATGCTGTGCGTCATTTCTCCTGCTCCGTGTGTCGGTTCTTAGGTCGTGTTTCCGGCGAGCGCCGATTTTCAGCTGCAGAGCTGGCAACGCATAGTTTCTTCAGCCACAGATCGGAGTTGCGTCGATCTTTTCCCCGCACAGCGCTCTGTGCGTAGATTTCCTCCTCTTAGGCTGCCAGCTTCTCCTTTCAGGGTCCCAGGAACTGGATCGGCACCACAGGGTAGAGTAGGAGTCTCTCCAGAGACTCCAGGTGGTGGCAGAGAGAAGTCTTTGCTGTCCCTGAGACTTCAAATAACAGGAGGCAAGCCCTAAATCAAGCCCTTGGAGAGTTCTTCTCAAGATGGAAGGCACACAAAGTCCAGTCTTTGCCCTCTTACTCTGGCAGAAGCAGCAACTGCAGGATAGCTCCACAAAGCACAGTCACAGACAGGACAGCTCTTCCTCCTCAGCTCTTCAGCTCTTCTCCAGGCAGAGGTTACTCTTGTTTCCAGAAGTGTTTCTAAAGTCTGTGGTTTTGGGTGCCCTTCTTATACACAATTTCTCCTCTGAAGTAGGCAAAGTTTCTCTTGAATGTGAAATCCTGCCTTGCCCAGGCCAGGCCCCAGACACTCACCAGAGGGTTGGAGACTGCATTGTGTGAGGGCCTGCATAGCCCTTTCAGGTGTGAGAGACCACTCCTCCCCTCCCTCCTAGCGCAGATGGCTCATCAGGAGATGCAGGCTACACCCCAGCTCCCTTTGTGTCACTGTCTAGTGTGAGGTGCAACCAGCCCAACTGTCAAACTGACCCAGACAGGGTATCCACAAAGAGGCAGAGTCACAGAAATGGTATAAGCAAGAAAATGCTCACTTTCTAAAAGTGGCATTTTCAAACACACATTCTTAAAATCAACTTTACTAAAAGATGTATTTTTAAATTGTGAGCTCAGAGACCCCAAACTCCACATGTCAATCCGCTCCCAAAGGGAATCTACACTCTAATCAGATTTAAAGGTAGCCCCCATGTTAACCTATGAGAGGGACAGGCCTTGCAACAGTGAAAAATGAATTTAGCCATATTTATTATAACTATATGTCCTACCTTAACCATACACTGCACCCTGCCCTTGGGGCTACCTAGGGCCTACCTTAAGTGTGTCTGATAATGAAAGAAAAGGGAAGGTTTAGGCCTGACAAGTGGGTACACTTGCCAAGTCGAATTTACAGTTACAACTGCACACATAGACACTGCAATGGCAGGTCTGAGACATGATTACAGAGCTACTTATGTGGGTGACACAACCAGTGCTGCAGGCCCACTAGTAGCCTTTGATTTACAGGCCCTGGGCACCTCTAGTGCACTGTACTAGGGACTTACTAATAAATCAAATATGCCAATCATGGATAAGCCAATTACATACACATTTTTAAAGGAGCACTTACACTTTAGCACTGGATAGCAGTGGTAAAGTGCCCAGAGTAACAAAAACAGCAATATCAGAGTCCAGCACACATCAACAACCTGTGGAACAGAGGCAAAAAGCTAATGGAGACCACGCCAAGGATGAAAAGTCTAAAAATCAGGCTTCAATGTGATATATTTCCAACATAATGTCATAAAGCGGAAGATCTGGACCACTGTACTGATACCTATCCTGAAGCCCATCTGAGCACCTTCAAGGATTGCATTATCATTGAGCCAGGACTGGAGCCTCATCAACACCTGCCTACAGAATATTTTCTGGCTTGTGTCTATGAGGCTTATGGGTCTGTAGTTAGATGGTTTGTCTTTATTACCCTTTCAATATATTAGGATTATGACTGCTCCTTGCCAAGATGGTGGAATCTTCTCATCCCCCAATATAGCATTGCTCATTGCCTTGAGGTACGGAGCCCAGACTTCAGGCTGGGAAATATAGAGGTCACCTGGAATACCATCTAGCCCAGGAGCATTTTCCCTTTTGACCTGACTCATAGCATTATGTGTTTTAGCTACAGTAAAGCTCTCTACCTCTCTTCATATACCCTCCAATGAACTATCCCCTAGGGCTAAGTCCTTACTGTTGGTAACCAAGCTTTTACCATATGTCATAGCAGTTTACATTACTCTCTTCTCCTTGACTGCATATAGACTCTAAAAGTGGGCAACCCATTTCGAAGGTGGGACAGCCAATTCCATATGGTTGTCAATAGAGAGGGTTCCCTGTTTAACTAACTTCCAGAAGGCTTTCTCATCCCCTCGCTGTTGACCGTCTACTATTTCTGCCCATTTCTCAGTTGCCCAAGCTTTCCTAGCTTTTAGTAGAACAGATTTGTAGTTTTTTCTAGCGTTTCTTATATGCTCCTGTCCTCCCTCCTAAAAGAGTACTCAGTAAGCTGCCTTTGGCAGGTCTGCATTCTTTAGTGTACCAAGCAGGGAGTTGTTTTTCTTTGCTATCAGCTCTTTTAACTTACTTTACAAAGAATCTGCTCAGTTGGTCCATCAAATGTGTATGGAGATTGGGGAAAGTTCCCGCACTTGCTCCCTCAGTGATTGCCTTGGTTAATATATTCTCAAAGATGTTATAAATACATGTTAAAGCCATTTTGTTCTTCATTATCGCAGGCCATTTTATATTCCTCAGGTTGTTGAAGGTCTGAAGCATATTGACTTTTGGTACCGAGTTCAGGTCTGGGTTCTCAAAGGGTGTCAGGCTCATCCTGAGACTTACAGCGTGGTGGTCACTGTTCATTCTTAACACAATTTCCATATATATTAGGAAGGGCCAAAGGAGCTGGTCCCAAAAGAAGTAATCTATATTGCTGTTGTTAGACCCCTTTGAAAGGTTGGAAGTTGGGGGAAATCCGTTTTGGTGTTGCGTTTACTATGCTCAAGTCATGAGTAAAAATCAGATCAGCCATTTGTAGGGCGACATATGATGGCTTTATCCCTCTAACCTTGAGAGGGCAAGGTCTTGCCGATATATATGGTGGGTATATCTCCCTTCTTTCCATTTCCATCTCTTTTGTTATTATGGTATTGCAGTACCCTGCTATTATTTTCAGTGAATTCCCCTGGAATTTATCTAACAAATTCGATAGTTGATCCACCACAGGGGAGAAGTTGGTGGCCGGTATGGATCCTAGGTAAATATTTACAGTAGCTATAGTTTTGGTTTCACAGTAGATGGAATTTCTGATTACAAGGCCTAATAGATCCCTGCTCTCAGATGGAATTACTTTAATGGCAGGGAACAGGTCCAAGCAGAGCCAGGCCAGTAAGCCTTCTGAGGCCCTTCCTGATGACGAGGGAGTGGCTTCTAAACTATATGTTATGAACCCAGATCTGTATACTGGTTCAGTTGCCCAGGTCTCCTGCAATGGTATTATGTGTTGCTGGTCTATAAAGGATCCCCATTCTGGGTCTGAGTGTTTAGCTTTTAGTCCAGCTATGTTCCAGGACAGTAGTTTTATTTGATTCCCCCAAGGCAAGTCTTTCTCGGGTCTTTGCACTAGATCCTCAGTGGCCTGTTCTTCCCCAGTTATGCCCCTCCACATAGTAGGGGTTCCCACTTGGTATTCTTAGGAGTGTCAGTTGATCCTATCAGGGTTGTTTCTTCTATGCAGTCCAGTTCCTCGTCTGTACTCCTAATGAGGGGCACTAACTTCCTTCTATTTCCTTTTAGTCAGTCAATCTCGTTCAGGTCAGCTTCCTGGCCCGACCAAGGTGGACTTATCCGGTGGGAAGATGTGAACGCACAGTTTGAGACGTTTGACGATGGCCCGTACCCATTTGGGTTGTGTAATTTGAGGGTTATTTGGGAGGGTGTGGTGGATCGGAATCTTTGGTCAAGGTCTATTAGGCCCCCCACTAGATGTTTTGACCTTAGCCCCAGTCTAATGGTGTCACAAATGCAGTTGTCATTTAGGCGATTGGCAGAAACAATGTCTTCTCTAATAACAGACCTACAGCCTTTTGTGTGCCTTATCCAATGTATTGCTTTGTTAATAAGCATTTCTTGCATTTCCATTTTATCAGTTGTTCGCTTGCAGACATTGATCATAAAGATTTTATGTATCTTCCCATGCATAGCATTTGGAGCTCTTCCTCATTTTGTGGCAGCCTGTCTAATTGGAAATCCTGCTCTATAGCGCTTCAAGGTATTTGAGTGTGTGTCAGGCACTAAATTTACACAATGATTTTGATGTTGGCTGTCCTTATAAGTCGGAGAGCTAGGGAGAAACGTTCCTGCTATTTTCTGGCTAGGTTCATTAGTACTAGTAATTGCTGTCGCTTGAGAGGGTGGTCTTGGGGCAATATGGTATTGAACCCTGCCTGGGTCTGATCTTTTATATAGCTCTTCTAGTGTTTTATTTATTACCACTGTCAGTACATTAAGCTTATCCAATTTAGTGTGTAAGTCTTTTGCTAGTCGCCCCATACACTCTTGGAGGCTTACTATTTTACCCTTAAGTGAATGTAGTTGTTCGCCTATGGTGTTAATGCCTAGGGTAGGTGAAGTATTGGATGTGACTGGGGTCCCTGAGCCAGTGGGTTCTATTGCCAGGGTGCCCAGTATCTTGTATCTATTTGAACAATCTATGCTTGGTATTGACGGAGTTAGTACTATTTCTTTAACCTCGGTGGAAATATTTTGGGCTAAATCAGGTTGTTCAATAGGTGTTATTTAGGGTGCAGGGGGGAGCTGAGTGGTAGTTTCAGTACAATTGGTCTTAGGGAGTATAGCACTTTCATTGTTAATTTGCTTGAGGAACGGTCTTATGCCCTTATAGCAGTGTTCTTTTACCAACATTTTCTGACCCGGCCCTTTGGTCACCTTATCTGGGTGTTTATCAGTATGTACAAGCAATCCTTTGATTTCCTCAATTAGTTCAGTAATTTCTGCTGAATGTCTCAAAATCATCTTTTTGGCATCCCCTGTGACCTGATGGCCATCATTTCCCTTCTGTTTCACCATGATGTCAGCCCTCGATTAGTCCTAGGATCCTCATTGGTTGCCAAACCAAATTAGGTTTGGTGGGAACAGGGGCACAGACTAAGTTACAAACACCCTGTAACACAGAAGTAAAAGATAAAACACCAGCAAAGCCTACTTGGTGATAAGAGTTAGGGGGGGTGGCCCAGCCCAGCCTCCTTCTGGCTCCAACGGGCATGGATGGGCCCGCCCTTAGCCCGGGTGTGGCCCACGTGCGTCCCACTGTGCGGTGTCCCCCTGGCGCTTTATAACGCTTGCTAGCGAGGTGAGTAGGGGCAGCTGGTGAGGGAAATGCCATCTCCTGGGGCTGAAAGCAGTCTGGGACTCGTAGTCCCCCCTGTTGAATCAAGCGTGTCCTGCGCTGCGGTGTCCCCCTGGTGCTTTATATCGCTTGCTAGCGAAGTGAGTAGGGGCAGCTGGTGCAGGAAATGGCTGCCTGGTGCAGGAAATGGCTGAAATTGAGTCATTTGCA
The DNA here is from genome assembly GCF_031143425.1 of Pleurodeles waltl. Lineage (NCBI taxonomy): Eukaryota > Metazoa > Chordata > Amphibia > Caudata > Salamandridae > Pleurodeles > Pleurodeles waltl. The sequence continues at coordinate 166,361,993 of NC_090450.1, forward strand.
GCTTTCTAATGACAACGATATATTGTTTTTGAGACGTACTATAAGTGTGTTCCAAGCTGAGCTGTGGAGTGTGTGCTTTTAATAGACATTCATAAAAATGTTTGCGCAAAGTATAATCTGAATATTATTCATATCTATATTTTGGAGGCACTTTTTATTTTTAATTTAAATGTATATGCACATTTTGTGGCAAACTATATTATGTTGTGTGTAAAGCATGTTTAAAAAACGACTTTCACATTCACAGTGCTTTAAGAGACTCCAGGACCTCATAGTACTAGTAAGCATTGGCAAAGCCAAAAGGTCTCATCTATGCGAGAGCTATTGACTTTGCCAATGTGTTTTAGCCATGTTGTACACCAAAGTGGCTGCTGTTTAGCATGGCTAAACGTTAGTGGTGTAGAGGAGAGTGGCGTGAAGTATTGTAGAGTGCAATGGCGAAGAAATGAGAGTGTCATGCTTAGAAGTGGCATTGTGTGAAGTTGCCTAAAGTGGCATACAATGGAGTGGCATATAGTAGAGTGTACTGTAGTATAGAGCGTTGGTGTAGAGTGTTGCAAATATAGTGGTGTAAACTGCAGTGGCATTGAGTACAGCAGCATAGAATTCAGTGGCATACATTGCAGTGTAGAAGAATGCAGAGGCATAGATTAGAGTGGTGTATGTTAGAGTACAGTGGTCCAGAGTAGAGTGGTAGAGAGTGCATTGGGGTAGAGTGATGTAGAGTGCAGTGGTGTAGAGCACAGTGTAGAATCGAGTGGTATAGAGTGCAATGATGTAGAATGGTGCAGAGTACAGCAGCCTAGAGTGGTGAAGTGCTGTAGAGTGCAGTGGTGTAGAATAGAGTATTACAGAGTAAAGTGATATAGAGTACAGTGCCATAGAGCGTATTAGCATAGAATGCGGTAGTACAGATAGAGCACAATAGAGTTCAGTGGTAGAGAGTGCAGTGTTGCTGAGTAGAATGTCTTATAGTGCAATTGTGTAGAGTGGGGTAGAATGGCATGGAGTGCATTGGTGTAGAGTTTGGTGGTTTTAGAGTGCAGTGGCATAGAGTGGTGTGGGGCAGAATGGAGTAGAGTGCAGTAGTATAGAGTGCAGTGATGTAGAGTACACTGTTTCAGAGACGAGTGAAGTGGCATAGAGTGGGGTGGTGAAGGGTAGAGTGCAGATGCATAGAGTGGCATAAAGTGTAATGGCATAGAGTAAGGTGGTGTAGGGTGCAGTGGCATAGGGTGAAGTGGTGCAGAATGGATTAGAGTGATGTACAGTGGATTGTCATAGAGTGCAGGGGCACAGAGTTGAGTGTTACAGAGTAAAGTGCATTTGTCGTAGAGTGTATTGGCATGGAGTGCAGTGCCATAGAGTGGCGTAGAGTAGAGTTGTGCAGAGTAGATTAGTGTGGCCTAGAATGAAAGGGTGTAACATGCAGAGGCAGAGAGCACAGTGGTATAGAGTTGCGTAGAGTGCATAGGCATAGATTAGAGTGGTACAGAGTAAAGTACAGAAGCGTAACGTGAAGGGGCATGGAGTGGAGTGGTTCAGAGTGGAGTAGCGTGCAGTGGTACAGAGTGCAGTGGCATTGAGTGTTGTAAAGTGGAGTGGTGAAAAGTGGAGTGCAGTGGTGTGGAGTGGTGCATAGTAGAGTGGAGTGGCGCAGAGTGGAGTATGCCTGGTGTGGTAGCACACTGTCATCACAGACAACAAGTTTTTGATTGAATTGTCCCTTACACTGCCACAAACATAGTTTTAATAATACATTTTTTATAATGAACAGACGATGATGTGTGGAAATTGTATCACCTAGTATAATGATTTGTTGTGATCATATTAAAGTATTTGTTTCATACACAGTTCAGAATTAACAAAAATGTGCTTCATTTGTGCTCCTAATTCTGATACATTCTGAAATACTTGCACAGTACAATTAAATGTTGTCATGTGATAGACAAAAACTCTTTCCAGCAAGATTGTCACCCAAATCCTCTCACTTTGAACTCAGAGAAAAAAAAGTAAACACCAAGCACTCGCCGAAGAAAGAGCCCGACATTTGACCTTGTTCTTTGAATGCACAGCAAATGTAACGATATAAGAACAAGATTTACAGGCACTCAGAAGGATACTTTAAATAAACTCAAGCTGGACAGCCTAAAACAAATGTAGCCAGCAAATTAAAAGCAAGGAAATGTGAGTTACAAACCACAAACCCAATAGCAATCAACAGGCAAAATGCATTCCCAGGAAAGCTCTCTGAATGTACTTAAAGTGGCAGCTCTGGGATGCTTTGTGGGAATATTCCAGTATTTTAGCCCAGTTCATATCTTGCAGAGGTTTTTCCACGTCCAGGTAGTATGGAGAGAAACCCTTGTGTTGTTTTCATGTTGCAGGAAAGGTCTGTACACCCATCTTATTAGTTTACCACAAGTCCTTATAGTGCAAAGGTTCTGTCACACATCTCATGGGGTTAGTGCTAGGTGGCGGACATGAAATATGGCATTTAATGATTGTTTAAGATGTTTGTAAGTAAGGAGTTGACCTAGGAGAAGATTGCTGTCTGCCACAAGAGTTTATAAATCTACAGCCAGCTGTATCAAAATCACATTTTTCATTCCTTAACTAGTGAATTTTAAGAAATTGATATTTAGGGAATGCAAAATGCTATGTAACAAAATAGCAATAACCTAATAGCGATTCCTACAGAATCGCAATCGCTATTCGGAATTGAGACTCCATTCATTCCTATGGGCCTGAATGGTTTTGGATTTCCTAATCTGTGATTTCCTATTAGGAATTTGCAAATTATGAAACGCAAAACCAAAGGTGCTGAGGGCCTAGGCCTTTGATGCACCCCAAAAACAATTGTGCACATTTAAAGCACACATATGCCCTAGGGGCATGTGTGCACTAACTGCCACTTTAACCCCTTCGTCGCCACGGACGTAATGGTTACATCCATGTCTGCGCCCGTGTGGCGCAATGGACGTAACCATTACGCCCTGGGACCAGCGCTCCCCCCGAGGGCGGAAGGCCAGGGATGAAAGGGGAATCCCTTCCCCTTCCACCCGACCCCCCTCCCACCCCGTGACGTCAGCGCGCAATTGCGCGCTGTTTGTCACAGGGCCTCCTCCCATTGCGCTGGAAGCTCAGCTTCCAGCGCGATCGGAAGAGAAATGCTTTGCATTTCTCTTCCGATCACGTTGGGGAGGCCAAGAGAGGATTCAAAGGGAAGGAAAGTTATTTCCTTTCCTTTGAAGTCTCTCTCTGCGTTTTGGCAGCCGAAACTGACATAAGGGAGTGACCCCTTGGGCAAGGGTCGCTCCCAGGGGGGGAATTTTCTTTTAAGGGCTTTTCTGCCCCCCCCAGCGGGGCAGAAACCTCTAGGCACCAGGGATATTTTTATTTTTTTTGTTTTGTTTTTGTTTAATTTTTTGTTTTAGAGGTGGGGAGCGACCCCTTGGGCAAGGGTCGCTCCCAGGGGGGGGCATAATATATTTTAAATTTGGCAAATTTATTTTAGGCCATTTCTGCCCCCCCGGGGGCAGATCGGCCTATTGTTATTAGGCCGATCTGCCCACGGGGGGCAGAAACCTCTAGGTGCCAGGGCAATGTTTTTTTCTTTTTTTTTTTTTTGAGATGGGGAGCGATCCCTTAGGCAAGAGTCGCTCCCCTGGAGGGGCAAATTGTATTTAGACCAATTCTGCCCCCCTTGGGGGCAAATCGACTGATTTTAGGTGAATCTGCCCCCAAGGGGAGCAGAAACCACTAGGCACCGGGGATCTTCTTTTTTGCGCTGTCATGCAAAGGGAGCGACCTTGTAGGCAAGGGTCGCTTCCCGGGGGGAGGGGGAATTTATTTTAGGCCATATCTGCCCCCCCTGGGGCCGGCTGAGCTAGAGGCCAAAATCCACAGGTAGACACCTCTGTTTTCTGTGAAAAAATGTGATGTGTCCACGTTGTGTTTTGGGCCATTTCCTTTTGTGGGCGCTAGGCCCACCCACACAAGTGAGGTACCATTTTTATTGGAAGACTCGGAGGAACTCTGGGTGGAAGGAAATTTGTGGCTCCTCTCAGATTCCAGAACTTTCTGTCACCGAAATGTGAGGAAAATGTGTTTTTTTTAGCCAAATTTTGAGGTTTGCAAAGGATTCTGGGTAACAGAACCTGGTCAGAGCCCCACAAGTCACCCCATCTTGGATTCCCCTAGGTCTCTAATTTTAAAAAATGCACAGGTTTGGTAGGTTTCCCTAGGTGCCGGCTGAGCTAGAGGCCAAAATCTACAGGTAGGCACTTTGCAAAAAACACCTCTGTTTTCTGCCAAAAAATGGGATGTGTCCACGTTGTGTTTTGGGGCATTTTCTGTCGCGGGCGCTAGGCCTACCCACACAAGTGAGGTATCATTTTTATCGGGAGACTCGGGGGAACGCTGGGTGGAAGGAAATTTGTGGGTCCTCTCAGATTCCAGAACTTTCTGTCACTGAAATGTGAGGAAAATTTGTTTTTTCAGCCAAATTTTGAGGTTTGCAAAGGATTCTGGGTAACAGAACCTGGTCAGAGCCCCACAAGTCACCCCATCTTGGATTCCCGTAGGTCTCTAGTTTTCAAAAATGCACAGGTTTAGTAGGTTTCCCTAGGTGCCGGCTGAGCTAGGGGCCAAAATCTACAGGTAGGCACTTTGCAAAAAACACCTCTGTTTTCTGTAAAAAAAATGGGACGTGTCCACGTTGTGTTTTGGGCCATTTCCTTTCGTGGGTGCTAGGCCTACCCACACAAGTGAGCTAGCATTTTTATCAGGAGACTTGGGGGAACGCTGGGTGGAAGGAAATTTGTGGCTCCTCTCAGATTCCAGAACTTTCTGTCACCGAAATGTGAGGAAAATGTGTTTTTTTAGCCACATGTTGAGGTTTGCAAAGGATTCTGGGTAACAGGACCTGGTCAGAGCTCCACAAATCACCCCATCTTGGATTCCCCTAGGTCTTTAGTTTTCAAAAAACAGGTTTGGTAGGTTTCCCTAGGTGCCGGCTGAGCTAGGGGCCAAAATTTACAGGTAGGCACTTTGCAAAAAACACCTCTGTTTTCTGTCAAAAAATGGGATGTGTCCACGTTGTGTTTTGGGGCATTTCCTGTCGTGGGCGCTGGGCCTACCCACACAAGTGAGGTATCATTTTTGTCGGGAGACTTGGGGGAACATAGAATAGCAAAACAAGTGTTATTGCCCCTTGTCTTTCTCTACATTTTTTCTTTCCAAATATAAGAGAGTGTGTAAAAAAGACGTCTATTTGAGAAATGCCCTGTAATTCACATGCTAGTATGGGCACCCCGGAATTCAGAGATGTGCAAATAACCACTGCTCCTCAACACCTTATCTTGTGCCCATTTTGGAAATACAAAGGTTTTCTTGATAGCTATTTTTTACTCTTTATATTTCAGCAAATGAATTGCTGTATACCCGGTATAGAATGAAAACCCACTGCAGGGTGCAGCTCATTTATTGGCTCTGGGTACCTAGAGTTCTTGATGAACGTACAAGCCCTATATATCCCCGCAACCAGAAGAGTACAGCAGACGTAACAGTATATTGCTTTCAAAAATCTGAAATTGCAGGAAAAAGTTACAGAGTAAAACGTAGAGAAAAATTGCAGATTTTTTCAGCTCGATTTCAATATCTTTTTTTTCAGTTGTTATTTTCTGTAGGAAACCCTTGTAGGATCTACACAAATTACCCCTTGCTGAATCCAGAATTTTGTCTACTTTTCAGAAATGTTTTGGTTTCTGGGATCCAGCATTGGTTTCATGCCCATGTTTGTCAATGACTGGAAGGAGGCTGAAAGCACAAAAATCATAAAAATGGGGCAGTCCCAGTAAAATGCCAAAATTGTGTTGAAAAATTGGGTTTTCTGATTCAAGTCTGCCTGTTCCTGAAAGCTGGGAAGCTGATGATTTTAGCACCACAAACCCTTTGTTGGTGCCATTTTCAGGGAAAAAAACCACAAGCCTTCTTCTGCAGCCCCTTTTTCCAATTTTTTGGGAGAAAAACAATTCCACTGTATTTTGGCTAATTTATTGGCCTCCTTCTGGAGAACCCACGAAGTCTGGGTACCTCTAGAATCCCTAGGATGTTGGAAAAAAAGGACACAAATTTGGCGTGGATAGCTTATGTGGTCAAAAAGTTATGAGGGCCTAAGCGCAAACTGCCCCAAAAAAAGGCTTGGCACCTGAGGAGGAAAAGGCCTGGCAGCGAAGGGGTTAAAAAATGCATTTTAATGCATTTTTTAAAAGGGCACATGGTTACCATCAACTTGAAATTGACGGTAATAACATTTCCTAAATGTCCAGTTCGCATTTAGAAAATGATTATTACAGGTGCATAGGGGTTCGCAAATAGGATTTCCTATTTAGAGAATCACTGTTGTGTAGTCTCTCATTATTCTAATGAGACTACTGAATTTTGAGCAGCAGAATCGCCGGCGATGTGGTAGACTGAGTCTGACCCACTACAGGTGACACCTGTCACCCCAATCCTGGTTTTGCTGCGGCTAACTAGCAGTGCCTCATCTCTTCCAAAGGGTGGGGATGATTGGGCAACCGAGCGCATGACATAATTGATTTTTCAGGGAAACCATGGTCACTCAGGTCTCCTCTGTTTCTTTCAGTTACATTAGTCTCACATACACAATGACAAACAGAGGCAGTATATGTTTCAATAATATTTTAATGAAGCAACTGCATCTTAGATAGCAAAGCATGTGCTGCAATAACCAGGACGATACAGCATGACAAGATTAAAATTGTGGTGAGGAGTGTAAAGCATAGAAATAACGCTACCATTTTGTCACTAGAGTCAATAGACTAATTCCTACCTAGGCTATAATAGAGCACAACATGTTAAGCTCTAATTCTGCCCTTCAGATTTCCCTGGGAAGACATCATCCCCCATACCTGAGCAACAGCCTAAAGTCTGCATAAGCAGCTGTAGTGAAGGGTCCAGCAATCAGCATACAGTCGTTGTTCTCTGGCTGGAATCTCCCTCTAACGTGTAAGGGACAGGGAAGTGTTTATATAATAAAACAGCTGATGTTCTGAGAAAATGTCCCTACAGGATGTGTGTTTTTCTATGAATGTCAGAGACAAAACTTGTACCACGTTCACCGGCAACCTATCTTACTGCAGTCCTTGAAAGAAGCACAGAGTGAGCAAGAAAGTCTTGTTTTTCTAAATAGAACAAGACTGCAAAAGTAAATAATAAACGAAGCGTAATAAAATAAACAATTGTGATTTCTTAAAATGGGACAGCAATGCTTTTCATACATTTTGAAAGGCTATTTTGCACTCACAAATGGTGAAATTTACCGATTCGCATAGTTTGCGAATGGAAACTGTATTGAGATAGCTGGTCCTTAGTATATTGCCGCCCACAAACAAATGCCCCAATTTCAATAGGCCTGCAGCATGCCACTGACAGAGTTGCCCTAAGCACAGCCATCCTGTCCAAGTGAAAGGCCTAACAAAAGTCGAGCAGGAGCATAAGTTTTCTTCATATAAATGAGTTTACAGGTTCTATCAAGGCAAGAGATATCTGTACAGGATACCCCTGGATGGCGTTCCATAGAATGGTCAGTATGAAACAATGAATAATGCAGTGAGCGCTCCTTAAAGTCTTTACGATAAACCTCATCTCATGCAGGGGGAAGCCAGACAGTCTGCAAGCAACCCGCTGGAGCAGTGCACCTAAATATTAGTGTTCTAATCCAGAAGGACTAATCTACCTGCAGTCACAAGTATTTTTAGAATGATGAGACACCCAATGGCACCCAAATAACCAAATCAGATATGGGGCATGTCTGAAGAAGGAATGAGGGATGAGCAGGGGAAGGTTTGCAAAATAATATGATAATCAGGGTAACACACCATCCTCACTAGTTCTACGTGGCCCATTACTGAAAGTGTAAGAGAAGACCAAAAAACAAACTGGGCTTGAAGGGACTGTATTGCTCTGCCCAGATTTCTATTGTGCAGATCAGTGGGGAAATGGTAGATACTAATCCCTAGGTATTGAAATGTAACTAGTCCCCAGTTCATTCAGGTCTAATTATATATGAAGAGAAATCATTACAATGTGTTAAAATACACTAATTACATTTTAAAATTGTTCTCATGTTTTTACATTTTGTTAGTGCAATTTACATCCCAAATATTTGGAAGATTCTATATGTACGTTGACACTTAGGGTTAAATCAAGTCACTGGTTTAGCCTTGAGTCAATTGTAAATTCAACTAACCTTGCTGGGGCCCCTGCTCACTCATAACAAGCATGAACAGCAGCCCATTGCATCAAAAGAGTTTGCCACAGTGGGTGCGTGCTGCTTGTTCAACCACTTGACAGTACTTCTTCTCTTTCTCTCCACTTTGCTGAGACAACTTCTAAGGTACGCAATACTTTGCGATAGTCTTGGTGGACCCATCTTGTCTGATTTTAGGAATGCCCACCTTGTTCTTCTCTCCCTTATTTATCCATTTCTTAGCAACCGCACTTTGAATAAGTTGCAGTAGATCTCCCATCTGATCTCAATTTCATCTTCCTCTTTTATTCTCTTTGATTGGTAGTCCGGCTCCCTGCTCTGAGATAAATGTAGAGTCCCGGAAGTACACTCTAGTGCTGTGAGGCTACGCACAAGTTGTGGGTACCTCACATCCTGACATTAGGTGTGAGACTTTCGCCCACACCTTCTGCTCTGTCTCATTAATTTTTTTAGGTTTAAAGTCCACTGGAGGTTGTGGTGAGCTAGAAGTTTTTTTCTTTTGTTCAACTTGTTTAAACTATCATAAGTTTACTTACCTCAATGTTTCTCAGACTGTTTGCTATGGATATTAAAATGTGTAAAAACATAATCAGAATGTTGCTGTTGCTTTCTCTCCAAAAAAGTTTGGGAAGATTTGGGTAAGGATGATGGCCTTGACCCCATGCTGAAGGGCATGAATTTACTATTGAAAAGGCAGTAATGTGCCACCTGAATGTAGCACATCAGGAGGCAATCACAAAAAGACCACAGTGAATAAATAGTGCTATGTAGAAAATAGTAAATTAATGCATTTATTATGTAGTGGTGTATGGCCTCTCCTTGTATGTGTCTGTAAAACTGACTGTTGTTCTTGAATATTTGTCCTGAATTTTGACCCTTCATCCTGGATTTTTGTCCTGAAGTTTGACCCTTTGTCCTGAATTTGTTCCAGTCCTGTCCAGAACTTGCCTCCATGCTAGGTGGTCACCCTAAATGCAAATGATAAAGATTGTTGCCTGCAGGGGAGCAGTGGATTGATGTGACCCATCCAATTAAAAGGTTGGTAGAGAAGCTGCGCTGAATGAACGAACAAACACAAAGAGGTATAAGAAAACAATCAACTAAGATACAAGCAAATGAGATTGGAAAAAAAACATCCCGTGGTAAGCAACGGGCTGAACCAAAGACCACTCTAATTATTGATATTGTTCACAAGAGATCTTTGACAGTCTATAGGCAAGACTTTAAAAATGATGGATCTTGGTTACTGAATTGGAGTGCAGTGCTACCACCTTATCCAGGATACAGAGAAAATACACCACATTGCTGTGAGAACAGTGTGGATTTCAATTTTGGACAGTTGATTTCAGTGGCTGCTGTTGACATGTGTTAGTGGTGGGGCGTAAACGTTGGGTATGACTTTCATGTAGCGAGTGAAGCAAAAAAGCTTAATTGACAAACAAACGTGGGGTCCAAGGTGAGTTCTCCTCCCAAGAAAAATTTGAAAAAATGGTGCATTTGAAAACAAATTAATTTAGTGAGAAAGCAAGGTTTATAAAACAGTGGAAGCGTATGGTCTTGAAATACTAAACACAATGAAAACTGTCCCATATCTTAATGCAACAATACGTTCAATACTTGCTTTAATGCGCAAATTGTACAGTGCAACAACTTCAGGCCTTTTAAAGTGTGTGCTTGCTCATTGTCTTGCACTGCATGCAGCATCAACTTTGGAAGAAAATTCTTGAACCAGGCATCACAAAGCACCCACAGCTGCTTGCTGTAATCAATCATACAGAAATATGTGCAGACAGATCTTTAAGTGGGATGAAGAAAGTGGGGGTTCTCTAGAAGGGAACATGTAAAATAAATTTATGGGATTCCCATTGTGTGCCACCCAGCCTGTATTTTAGTTTCTCTCTGAGATGTTACTGCATCCAGAAATATATCACAACAACTGACAAACATCTAAAACCTGTCAGTACTATTGGCTTTGTCAGTGGATCTCAGCTGTTTAAGATAAATGAGTAACAGCAATGAGTAGTGATAAATAATTTAAATTGAAAATGTTTAAATTCTAAAATTGTGAGACTGTGAATTAAATATTATTGAGGCCCATGGAAGGAGTATGGCCTTCAGTTATGTATGCTTTACGTAAGCTATGTATGCCTTTTTTCTCTTCACAACTCATCCATCTGCACATTTTCAACCTCCTCTCCTTCCTCTTCAGCACCCTCTTTTCCCTCCCCCATAAATGCACTCCCTTGCATCTCCCTCAGTTTACCACCCCAAACACTGCATTCATTCACATTTAAGCACCTTATTTCATTTTGCTTTTGCCTTCTAAATAATTTAACCTCTATGCACCCCTTCACACACATTTAAACTGAATTCCAATTGCAACTAGAATACATGACCATTATTCTGTGTTCTCTGCAGACAGACCAACCCGCTGTCAGGCCCTTTGCTTTGCCTTCACCCTCAGCACCAGCACTCGCAATCAAAGCCCCTCATAAACACCTGGCACGAGTCAAAGCATGCACTATGCAAGAGTAATACAATGCTCAGAAACACAGCATGATGAAACAGTTAACTCTCGGGGAATTAAACTTTAAGTAAAACATGTAGAATAAGAGCAACTAAATGGGGGGGACACATTACACACATTTTAAAATTCATTGTTCACATATCAATCCATTTCTGATGGATACAACTACCTGTGGATTCCTCACTCATTGAATTTTCCCCATGCGCCAGCTTCCGACGGAAATTTTCTCCTAGCTTCAGCACGTCGACGAGGACGTCACAATTGCCCGTCTCCCACGCTATGCCGTCTGACGTCATACAGGCAATAAGAGGAACTCGCCGGCGTGCTGATGTCAGTTCCCTTTTTTCCGTGCCTTCAAGCGACGGTTATTCTTTGAGGGAGCAACTGTTTCTGCTGCGTAGTTACAGTTACTGTATCTATCGAAATGTCACAACGAAAGTCGGGCTTTAAGCCTTGTAGAGAGTGCAGGGGCAAGATGTCGGTGACAGACCCACATGCGGATTGCTTGTGGTGTCTGAGCTCCGAACATGAAGTGGAAGAATGTGGATCCTGTCAACGCATGAATCCTAAAGCGTTGAAGGAACAAGAGGCTAAGCTGCTTTTGGCGAAGTCCAAAAAGAAAGAAAAGCGGCACCGGCGCAGATCTTTATCACCAAAATCTCATCAACGTCACCGTGACTCCCGGCACCTTCATGATTCTTGACGCCGTTCGAGTAGAGAGCGTTCACGCTCGAGGTCGCCTTCGGTTCGGCGCCATAAGACATGGGAGGTTAGTCCCACCATCACTCCTCAGCCGCATACACCTCCCACTTCTCCGACTTCTCCGAAGTCTCCGCGTGTGTCTTCGAGATCGTACCTCAACAGGATCCTGAGTTTTCACCTGCGCAATCTGAGATGCCTGGGCCGGCACCGTTATCACCTCGGGCGCAGGCTCCGCAATATCCATCATTCCCGGTGCCAGGTGCTGATAGTTCCGCATTTCTTAATGCGATGCTTGCCATATTTGCAAAGATGGCTCCAGGTGGTGGTCCAGTTTATCCTTCGGGCCATTGGCTTTTGATATGGGTGCTCCGGCTCCTTTACGGCCGACACCTTTCATGCCCTTCCTTCCAATGGGAGGTGCTGGCTCGGCGCTGGTTCTTTTGGCGTCGCCTACAAGACCTGCGACTCCGATGAGGACTGCTGTCCCAGCGCCGGAGGGTTCTTCACCATCTCGTCCTCTGCCTCAGTCAGCGCCGAAAAAGCCCACAGCGCCGATGGATCCGGCATCGGATGGATCAGAGGATCGGCGTCAGGTGAGGTCATCGACGTCGGCGGACGCCTTGTCGACGCCAAGGATCGAGGCCAGGCTTCATTCTTGGAGGCTAGTTCTTCGCCTCCTTGAGGAACAGGAGTATAACAGGCAGGCCCTGGAGGAGTTTGAGATTGAGGAGCCTCTGGCAGATCTTCATGGTTTGGACACTGCTAGTGGCTTGGACACTTCCCCAGACATCAACATCTCCTGGGGAATATACAGAGGAGGCTGCTTCTTTCCACTCTGTTTTAAGAAAAGCAGCTGACTTTTTAGGCCTTCCCCTCCCAGTGGCTGAGGCGAAACCCAACATTTTGACAGAAGTGCTACATCCGGCCTCGGCTATTGCAGAACCTATTTTGCCTTTTAATGAGGCTCTCCTTGATCCAATTATGGAGATTTGGAAAAAGCCAGTCACATCTACGGCTGTTAACAGGACAGTAGCGCGTAGATATCGGGTGGCTCCTGCGGATCCAGGCTTTTTGTCAAAGCACCCGACTCCAGAAAGCTTGGTTGTGCAAGCTTCATGTTCCTCACGTACTGCTCCAGGTTCCTTTCCGGGTGTTCCTTCGGATAGAGATTCTAAAAAGATGGACTAGTCTTCAAAAAAAACTTTCTCTTCTTGTAGTATGGCCCTTAAGTCCACGAATGCCACATGTATCTTGGGCAGATACATCTACGCCCTTATGGAGGCGGTCAAGTCATCTCATTCTGGATTACCTCAGGAGGTGTTGGGCCTTTTGTCGGATGCTCAGGCTGCGGCGACCCAAGTAATCCAGTAAGGGCTTGACACAACTGATTCTGTGGCCAGGGCTATGGGCACCACTGTCGCTACGAGAAGACAGGCCTGGCTTTGTTCTTCAGGTTTCTCTCCAGATGTTCAGTTGGCCCTGCTTGATCTACCCTTTGATGGGGATAAACTTTTTGGGTCAAAGGCGGACTCTGCCCTTGAAAGATTTAAAGAAAGTAGAGCCACAGCAAAATCTTTGGGCTTGCAGGACTCCTCTTCTGTTTCTTCACGATCATTCAGAAGGTTTAGGGGGTTTGGTCGTGGCTCCTCCTTTCGGGGCAGGTTTCAACAGCAAGTCACCACTGCCCTCCCCTACAGATCGTATAGGGGTAGGGGTAGGGTTCGAACCAGCAGCACTCTGCCTCTTCCTCTTCCTCTGGAGGGGTGCAGCAGGGAAAGCAGCCTTAGTCATCCACCAATTCCCTTGCATACTACTCCTGTAGGGGGGAGGTTAATGAACTTTCTCCACATGTGGGAGGCAATAACATCGGACTCTGGGGTCACCAGTATTGTGGGGAAAGGCTATGCCCTTCCCTTTCGGGAGTTTCCACCCCCCATCCTGCCCCGTCCTTCTTCTGTTCGGAAGAAGATCTCCTGTTGTTAGAACAGGAGGTTCTAGTCCTCCTTTCAAAAGGTGCAGTAGAGTTGGTTCCAGAGCAGGAGAGTGGTCAGGGATGTTATTCAAGATATTTCCTGATCCCTAAGAAGGATGGTCAGTTGGACCAATCCTGGACCTGAGGATTTTGAATTGGTTCCTCAAACAGGAAAAGTTCAAGATGCTGACCCTAGCACAGGTGCTTTTGGCATTGAACGAAGGAGATTGGATGGTGTCTGTCGACTTGCAGGATGCTTACTTTCATATCCCGATACTCAAGTCGCACAGGAAGTATCTCCGGTTTGTGGTGGGATCGCAACACTATCAGTTTGGGGTCCTTCCATTTGGTTTTACTTCAGCACCTCAAGTCTTCACGAAGGTGATGGCGGTGGTTGCGGCAGAGCTCAGGAGGAAGGGGATAGCGATATTCCCTTACCTAGACGATTGGTTGATCAAGGCCAAGTCTCCGGAGCTTGTGCTGCGTCACCTGCAGTCAACAACCCAGTTGTTGTTCGATCTGGGTTTTTCGGTGAACGTGTCCAAATCTCACCTGGAGCCCTCTCAACGTCTCCTGTTTATAGGGGCAGTACTGGACACAACATTGAATTGTGCCTTTACTCTGCCCCAGCGGATTCAGGACATTCAGACAAGGTTCCAATGTTTTCAAGTGGAGCGGTCATTCCAGTCCTCAAGGTCCTTCATCTGCTCAGTCTTTTTGCTTCTTGCATTCTGTTGGTCACTCAAGCACGCTGGCACATGAGGGCTCCTCAGTGGTGCCTCCGAAGGCAGTGGTTTCAACACAAAGGGGATCTCGAGGAATCGGTAAAGATTTCCAGAGACGCTGCAGCGGATCTTCGATGTGGGCTGCGGACCGCAACCTTTCCCAAGGAAGGCCATTCTCGTTGCCTCCTCCAGTGGCCACAGTGATAACGGATGCTTCCACTCTAGGGTGGGGAGCTCATCTGGGGGACCTGGAGGTCAAAGGTCATTGGTCTCCAGTGGAACAGATGTTTCACATAAATCTGTTGGAATTGCGGGCATACGTCTGGCTCTCAAGGCCTTCCTCCCTTCGCGGTCAGTCAGTCCAGGTCCTGACGGACAACACTACCGCGATGTGGAACATCAACAAGCAGGGAGGAGTAGGGTCGTACCTTCTCTGCAGAGAAGCTCTTCGGCTATGGTCCTGGGCAAGGGACCATCGGATTTGCTTGGTAGCAAACCATCTGGCCGGAGTCTTGAACGTGCGTGCATACAGTCTCAGTCAGCACATCTCGACCGATTACGAGTGTCGTCTTCATCCAGATCTAACCCTGTACATCTTCCAGGGTTAGGTAGATCTGTTTGCCACTCGGGAGAACGCGCACTGTCTGCAGCCTCCAGTATCCGGTGCAAGGAACGTTGGGGGATGCGTTTCAGATGTCCTGGTATGGCCAGTTGCTTTACGTGTTTCCCCCCCATACCCTTGATTCCTCGGGTTCTGAGGAAGATTCGCCAAGACCGGGCCCAAGTCATCTTAATAGCTCCGGATTGGCCAAGAAGGGTGTGATATTCAGATCTTCTCAAACTCTCACTGTGCCCCCCGCTCCGTCTCCCTCACAGGGCAGACCTCCTCTCACAATCGCAGGGGCAGGTTTTACACCCCCACCTCCAGAGCCTGCACCTTCATGCCTGGAGACTGAACAGGGCAACTTGAGTTCCTTTTCTCTCCCACCCGAGGTGGTGGATGTTATTTTATCGGCCAGGCAACACTCCACCAAATCTATCTACGCTAGCAGGTGGGCTAAATTTGTGAATAGGTGTGCAGAGAAGCAAATTGATCCTTTACGTGCCCACTTATCGGACATTTTGTCTTTTGCGTTATCCTTGGCACAGAGGGGTTGTGCAGTTGCGACAGTTAAGGGCTACTTGTCGGCTCTGTCAGCCTTTCTGTGTCTGCCCGACCAACCCTCTTTATTTAACTCCCCAATAGTTTTGAGGTTCATAAAGGGCCTGACTAATAGATATCCTCCCACTCCTTTCATTATGCCTCAGTGGGATTTGAACCTAGTTTTAACATTTCTTATGGGCTCACCGTTTGAGCCTATGCATTCTTGCCCCTTAAGGCTGTTGGTTCTAAAAACTGCCTTCCTTGTTGCCATTACTTCGGCTAGAAGGGTGAGTGAGCTACAGGCTCTTTCTGTTAAGCCCCCGTACACATCCTTTTATGGGGATAAGGTGGTGTTGAGGACCAAGGCTGCTTTCTTGCCGAAGGTTGTTTCACCCTTCCATATGGGTCAGTCTATTACACTTTCCTCTTTTTATCCTCGACCTCATCCTTCGAAAAAGGAAGAAAGACTGTATCGTCTGGACCGAGAAGAGCACTGAGCTTCTTCGTAGACAGGACGAGGGAGTTCAGATTGGAAGATCAGCTCTTCATCGGGTACGTGGGAAAGAGGAAAGGAAAGGCAGTCCACAAGAGAACACTCTCCAGGTGGGTCATTCTTTGCATTAAGCTGTGTTATTCTCTGGCAAAGAAGAAACCCCCTGTTGGAATAAGAGCTCATTCCACCAGAGCTAAGTCGGCCTCTTCGGCCCTGGCTATAGGTGTTCCTGTGGTTGACATCTGCAAGGCCGCAACTTGGGCATCCCTCCACACTTTTGCGAAGCATTATTGCTTGGATTCGGAGGTGAGAAGGGATGGCCATTTTGCACGGTCGGTGCTGCAGGATTTCTTGGTCTGACCATTCAGGCACCCTCCAGCGAGTGCGGTACTGCTTTGGGACTCTATTCAATGAGTGAGGAATCCACAGGTAGTTGTATCCATCAGAAGAACAAGTTACTTACCTTCGGTAACGCCTTTTCTGGAGGATACACTAGCTACCTGTAGATTCCTCACGGTCCCACCCGCCTCCCAGTTGCCTGTCTGGTCTTACCAAGATTTCCTTGGGTGAGCACCTGTATATTATTGATATGTTTATAGTGATGCAGATGTTATACATGCATGTGTTTATATATATATATATATATATTTATGTATATATATTTATTATTGTATATTTGTATATTGTTTTATATGTATATATTTATATATATACATATTTATCTGAATGTTTTTCTATTTGATTTAATTAAATATTATGGTAGAAGATTTTATTTGATGTGTTCGTATCAAATATGTTTTGTTGATATTTACCTGTTCGCCTCAAAGGCACGTAAAAAATGTTGATAACTGACGTCAGCACGCCGGCGAGGTCCTCTTATTGCCTGTATGACGTCAGACGGCGTCGCGTGGGAGTCAGGCAATTGTGACGTCCTCGTCAACGTGCTGAAGCTGGGAGAAAATTTCCGTCGGATGCTGGCGAATGGGGAAAATTCAATGAGTGAGGAATCCACAGGTAGCTAGTGTATCCAGCAGAAAAGGCGTTACCGAAGGTAAGTAACTTGTTTGTTTGTGTCATTAATGTTAATGTCCTGAAGATAGGGCCATTTTTAACACCATATATTAGATAACTACCTGTACTGTAAGCACATATTTCTCCCCTTGCATGTGACTCGGATATTTGGATTAATTTTGCATGGGAGCAAGAACCCTGCTCATCTTTTGGACCAATTTCACGAGGAACAAATACAGCAGCTCGACTTCTAACTGAGCCAGCGATCTACAGCCAGAGCCTGGGGTGTCACATGGAGAAGGTTAGCATGACAAAGGGTCTCAGTACAATAAAAATAACACACGATTAGCATTATAGGACAGTTTTCAAAATACCAAATTTTAGTTGGCTGCAATCTGACCTACCCCATTAATATGCTAGAGGTAGTGTGACCCATTGCAATTTGCCATAAGTACAGGTTTAGTGGCCTGTTGACATCACCAGACTGCCATGTCTGTGATGTCTTTTAAACAAAACAATCAGGTTTTAATGTAGAATGTCCCATGAAGGAAAATTAGATACATTTAAAAAAAAAAAAGAACATCGCACAAACCACTTTTTAAGCGTAGGCAGTGGTCCCGTGGACTATTGCCTTCTCCTAAAATTGTTTTTCTCCACATTCACAAATGAGAAGGGGTCCCATGGGGACCTCTTCCCATTTCTGAATAGTTTCCACTTCCTTTGAGTTGGTAGCATATTGTTTATGTGTGTTAGAAGTTTTCAGTCACAAATCAGTATTTGGAAGTAATGCCTTTAACTCACCCCTGCAAAATACTTCTTTGGTATGCACTCACAAACGTAAATTGCGATTTAGTAACATGTAAACCTAGTTTCAGTTCAGGTTTTCAACATACCAAAATTTCATTTAAAAGTGACAAATGCTCTGAATTTAATGAGCTTGAGCCTTTGCAAGCATGCTAAAGCTTTGTAAGTGATGCCCATTGTGTCTTCTGATTATGCTTGACATTTATTTTCAGATCCATCAGGGAGGGATCCATTTATAAAGAGAAGGTCAAACATTTGTGTCCATTAGCAAATAACTTTGGCACTGTGTGACAAACATCCCAAAAATTTGGTTGAAGTTTGGAATGATTTGTTTTCTGTTGTTATGTCAAGTTTTGTGTCAATCCATGAAAACGGTACTATATATACCAAGGGAGTCATTACAACATTGGCGGGAAAAGCTGCTTACCGCCGTGCAGAAGACCGCCAACACACCACCGTGGCTGCGAAATTCCACCACAGCTATTACGAAATCCGACAAAATTCAGACTCCCACACAAGTCCGCCACACCAAAGGTCAGTGATAAACTGGCGAAAACAAAACCTCCACCGTCACGTCAACAGAAATACGCCCATGCTATCACGACCCACGAATCCACGCGGCGGTCTTTCAACCGCGGTATTCCATTGGCGGTTCACACCGCCGCGCTCAAAATAGACACACATCTCCAAAACACCACCACATTGGACAATTCGAAATACACACACCTGATACACATACACACACCACTCCCACACAATCAATACTATATAAAACAAACACCCACATCACCCACAAACCCCTATGACCAAAAATTTAGACGAAGGCCAGAGAGACAGCACAGCATAGACAACCCCACCATACAGAGGCACACAACACCATCACCCACACTACTTCCACGCACAAAACACCACACACCACTACATATCACCACACTTATCACCACATACACCACCCCACACATCACCTACACCACCCCATGGCACGGCAAAGACAACCCAGGTTCTCGGAGGAGGAGCTCAGGGTCATGGTGGAGGAAATCTCCGGGTAGAGCCACAGCTATTTGGATCACAGGTGAAGCACACCTCCATAGCTAGGAAGATGGAGCTATGGCAAAGAATAGTCGACAGGGTCAACGCAGTGGGACAGCACCCAAGAAATTGGGACGACATTGGGAAGAGGTGGAACGACCTACGGGGGAAGGTGCGTTCCATGGTCTCCAGACACAACATCGTGGTACAGCGGACTGGCGGCGGACCCCCACCTCCTCTCCCACAACTAACAACATGGGAGGAGCAGGTCTTGACTATTATGCATCCCGAGGGCCTTGGAGGAGTCGGTGGAGGAATGGACTCTGGTAAGTCAAATCTTAACTATCATATCCCCCACCCTACCTGCATGCTATCACAGACCCCCACCCTCACCCCCCCATCACTCCAACTCCTTGCATATGTACTACTAACACAAACCACCCATCCCAACAGCAAGCCCTGCATGACACAACAAAGCATGGACACCCCTCACTAAAGCATGCCCACTGCACATACCCATAACACCCCCCTCAACCATCATCACACAAGCCCCCACACAGGAATGCTAGCACTGGGGTACACGCTCACCCACCCATTGCACACCATGACACACACAGATGCAATAATCATGCTTTTACACCCCTGCAGGACCACTACCCAACATCACCAGACAGGAGGGTCCAGACATCTCTACCCCACCCACAGAAGAGGCCCACAGTGATGACAGCAGCTCTGTCCAACTGGATCCAGATGACCAGCCCGGACCATCGTGGTCCTTGGGTCAGTCGTTCCCCACACCCAGTCACAGGCCACCACAGACCTTCCACCCTCTGGTAACACCAGCACAGCACCCACCCAGCGGGCCCATACCTCCGTACCCAGGACACGTCAATCAGCTGTGTGTCCACCACTACAGGGAACCCAGGATAACCCACCACCCCAACCACAACAGGGACCTGGGGGCAGTGGGCACACGGTCCAGAGGACGGAGGCCCAGGAACACAGGGGAACTGGGAGGGCTGCTGTGTGACAGGGGGCGGACATGCCTAGGGAACCCACTCTCCACGAGGCCCTCTCCTCCATCATGGGAGCATACCACCACTCCCAGGAGACGATGGCAACGGTCCTGGCCAAGTTTCAGGAGACCCAGCGCCTGCAGGAGGAACAGAATTTGGGCTTCAGGGAGGAACTCAGAACCATCAGCACTACCCTAGGCACCATCGTAGGGGTGCTGAAGGAGATACTTAACACCAGGAGGGACACTGTGGCACTGCAAGGGGCCCCTGACACTAGCATGGACGAAGAACTGCCCACCACCTCCGCCGGTGCTAGTGGACAGGAGGCACCGCCACAGGACCAGCACCCCACCCCTTGCAGATGGAGAACCACCCCACAAACGGTCCCTGAGATCCAGGAGCAGGACAGAGCACGATGCCAAGACCCCCGCCAAGAAATGAGACCACCCTGATTGTCATCCCACTGTCCCACTTTGTAACCCTGTCCATATTGGAACTACGCCAGCTCCACTTCCTGTGCCCATATGGGCAGTGCACCTGTGAGACTAATAGACTGGACTCTCCCATGGACATTTCTCCACCATCACCCCTCACACTTTTACCACCCCCCTCCAATATTTAGCACTTCAATAAACACCCTTGAAGCACAAAACAATCTGGAGTCAGTCTGTGATTTTGAAAATGTGTATTAGCAATGACAGTGACAAAGGGGGTCATTCTGACCTCGGCGGTAAAAGGCGCTTACTGCCGGTCAGAAGACCGCCATTACACCGCCGCGGCCGCGGTAAACCGCCACGGTCATTCTGACCCGCTCCCTCAAAACCTCCAAAAACCCGACAACCACAAAAGTCCGCCACAGCAAAGGTCAGCGAAAAAATGGCGATGACCAAACCTCCACCACCACGCCAACAGAAATACGCCCATGCCATTACGACCCACCAATCCACGCGGCGGTCTTACAACCGCGGTATTCCATTGGCGGTACACACCGCCACGGTCAAAATACACATACCCGTACAAAACACAACCACATTGGACAATTTGAAATACACACACCTGAGGCACATACACACACCACTCCCACACACCCAATACAATATAAAACACACACCCATATCACCCACAAACCCCTACGACCACAATTGCGAATCAAGGACAGAAAGAGACAGCACTGCTTAGAGTAGACCATCACACAGAGGCCAATCACAACATCACCCACACAATTACCACGCACAAAACACCATACACCACCACACACATCACACTCTACAACACATACAACATCCCTCACCTCATCCACACCACCCCATGGCACCCCAAAGACACCCCAGGTTCTCTGACGCAGAACTCAGGGTCATGGTGGAGGAAATAGTTCGTGTAGAGCCCCAGCTATTCGGGGCACAGGTGCAGCACCGCTCCACAATTGCTAGGAAGATGG
The DNA here is from genome assembly GCF_031143425.1 of Pleurodeles waltl. Taxonomy (NCBI): domain Eukaryota; kingdom Metazoa; phylum Chordata; class Amphibia; order Caudata; family Salamandridae; genus Pleurodeles; species Pleurodeles waltl. The sequence continues at coordinate 166,383,150 of NC_090450.1, forward strand.
AGCTATGGCAAAGGATAGTGGACAGGGTCAACGCGGTGGGACAGCATCCACGCAATCGGGAGGACATCAGGAAGCGATGGAACGACCTACGGGGGAAGGTGCGTTCCATGGTATCAAGGCACAACATCGCGGTGCAGAAGACTGGCGGCGGACCCCCACCTACTCCCCCAGAATTCCCAGCATGGGAGGAGGAAGTCTTGCACATCCTGCATCCTGAGGGCCTCGCAGGAGTAGGCGGAGGAATGGACTCTGGTAAGTCAAATCTTAACTACTACTTCCCACCCCCACCCCACCTGCGTGCCAGCACATACCCCCACCCTCACCCCCACCCCCATCACACCAACTCCTTGCAAATGTCCCACCATCACAACCCACCCATCCCAACACCTAGACCTGCATGCGACCACAAAGCATGGACACCCATCACCAAAGCATGCCCACCGCACACACACATCACCCCCACAAGCCACCCTCACAAAAGCCCCCAGAAAGGAATGCCAGCACTGGGGTACACGGGCACCCACCCATCACACGAAATCCCACACACAGAAGCTATAACCATACCCTTATACCCCAGCAGGACCCGAACGCCACCACACCGCCACGGAGGGTACAGAGATGTCCATCCCACCACCAGAAGAGGCCCCCAGCGATGACAGCAGCTCTGTCTCCCTGGACCCAGATGACCAGCCCAGCCCATCGGGGACCTCTGGACAGTCGGTTCCCCACACACAGCCACAGGCTACAGCAGACCTAACCCCCTCTGGGAACACCAGCACAGCTCCCACCCAGCGAGCCCATGCCTCTGTCTCCAGGACACGTCAATCAGCGGTGTGTCCGCCACTACAGGGAACCCAGGTTGACCCACCACCCCAACAACAGGGACCTGGGGGCAGTGGTAGTGGGCACACCGTCCAGGGGACAGAGGCCCAGGGAAACAGGGGAACTGGGAGGGCTGCTGTGTGACAGGGGGGGGACAGGCCAAGGGAACCCACTGTCTAAGAGGCCCTCACCACCATCATGGGAGCATACCACCACTCCCAGGAGACGATGGCGACGGTACTGGCCAGGTTCCAGGAGATCCAGGCACAGCAGGAGGAACGGTACATGGGGTTCAGAGAGGAACTCAGGAACATCGGTTCCGCAATGGGGACCATAGTCCTGGCCCTTAACCAGATAGTCACCACATTGCGGGACCATGTGGCACCCCAAAGGGCCCCTGTCACTAGCCTGGACCAGGAACAGCCTACCACCTCCGCCGGCGCTAGTGGACAGGAGGCCCCCACACAACGACAGGCCACCAGAACCCCACCTCCTGCTGAAGAACAACCACCCCGCAAGCGGAACCTGAGATCACACAAGAAGACAGAGTAGGATTGCAAGACCCCCGCCAGCATAAGATACCCCCTGATGTCATCCCACTGTCCCACATTGTCACCCTGTCCAACCTTAAACTGCCCCTGCTCCATCCTTCCACAGGCATATGGACAATGCACCTGTGAGACTGAGAACTGGACTCTGCCATGGACGTTACTCCACCCCCACCCATCACCGTTTTACTATCATGTACCTATATGTAGCACTTAAAATAAATCACTTATTGCACTTACAATAACAGGAGTCTGCTTGTATTTTTAACAAATGTATTACACATAACGGTGCATTTATGTTCTGTTACATTGTGATGACAACATACCAATGACAATAAGCAGTAGTCCATGGGCAAACAAAGCTGAAGTCACGCAGTTGGTCATACAGCTCTGAAAAGGGAAGGGAAAGTCACAATTCAGTCAAAAGGAAATGGGGGGAAACACAGACAGTAGAGAGGCAGGAGGCCTGAAGTAAATGGGAAATGGCGTGGGTGATTCTTACCTGTGTGCTACTGAAAATATTGTTGTATGACTGTATCCCTGTTGTCCGTGTCGTCCCCGTCGTCTTCCTCCTCTTCACTCTCCACAGGCTCCACAGCTGCTACAACACCACCATCTGGAGCATCCTCCTGCAGAAAAGGCACCTGGCGTCGCAAAGCAAGATTGTGAAGCATACAGCAGGCCACGATGATATGGCACACCTTCTTTGGTGAGTACATTAGGGATCCACCTGTCATATGCAGGCACCTAAACCTGGCCTTCAGGAGGCCGAAGGTCCTTTCTATGATCCTCCTAGTTCACCCATGGGCCTCATTGTACCGTTCCTCTGCCCTGGTCCGGGGATTCCTCACTGGGGTCAGTAGCCAGGACAGGTTGGGGTACCCAGAGTCACCTAATAGCCACACACAATGTCTCTGTAGCTGTTCCATCACATAAGGGATGCTGCTATTTCGCATAACATACGCGTCATGCACTGACCCAGGGAACTTGGCATTTACATGGGAGATGTACTGGTCAGCCAAACAGACCACCTGGACATTCATCGAATTATAACTTTTTCTGTTTCTGTACACCTGCTCACTGTCTTTGGGGGGAACCAAAGCCACCTGGGTCCCATCAATGGCACCAATGATGTTTGGGATATGTCCAAGGGCATTGAAATCACCCTTCACTGTAGCCAAATCATCCTCCTCAGGGAAAACAATGTAGCTCTGCATGTATTTCATCAGGGCACACAACACTCTGGACAAAACCTTAGAAAACATAGGCTGAGACATCCCACATGACATGGCCACTGTTGTCTGAAAAGACCCACTTGCTAAAAAATGGAGTACTGACAGAACCTGCACCAGAGGGGGAATCCCTGTGAGTTGGCGGATGGGGGACATCAGGTCTGGCTCCAGCTGGGCACACAGTTCATGTATAGTGGCTCGGTCAAGTCTGTATCGAAGTATAATATGTCGTTCTTCCATTGTCGACAGGTCCACCAGAGGTCGGTACACGGGAGGATTCATCCTTCTCCTCGCAAGTCCCAGCGGACGGTGCCTAGGAAGGGCAACATGGAGTACAGAGTCAAGCAACCCACAGGTTCGTTCACACAGCTTGCACAGTAAATGAATCGCAATGCAGTGAAAGGCGTGTATGAGTGGCAATGCACGGCCTAGGCCTGTGTGATGCAGTAGAAATTAAGCCATGTGGGCCTTTGAAATGGCGGCTGCCTGACCTGTGAAGTGTGACAATGGGATGTGAGGTCAATGCGCTGGCGTGGCACACCGTGGCGGTAGGCGGTCGAAGACTGCGGTGCGAAGCCGCATTGGTTAACATTGAACCCTATGGGTTTCAGGAACCAATGACGATGTGCGCCGGCGGTCGCGGTACGCACTGCCGCGGTACACACCGCCGCGGGCGTGACCGCCATTTTCTAACTGCTTAATCACTCGAGACCTGATCATCCACAGGAGAGGACCTATACTGCAAGTGCTGCTGTGACCTCGGTCTGGGAGATACAATGGCTGCTGCGACTGGGGAAAGGGCCCCTGCCTTCACTTCTGAAGAGTTGGAGAAACTTGTTGATGGGGTCCTCCCCCAGTATGCGCTACTCTACGGTCCTCCAGACCAACAGGTAAGTACACTGGGTGTACGTTGAATGGGCTATGCCTGTGTTGAGTGGGGTGGATGTAAGATGGTGGGGAGGGGAGCGAATGAGGAGTGCAACGCACGACAGATGAGAACATGTGCCACATGGCAAGGTTGGGGAGGGGGGGCCACTCACATCTGCCATGCAGAAAAGTGATGATATTTCCTTTCCCACCCTGTACATGTCACATAGGTCAGCGCCCATCAGAAGGTCGACATTTGGCGTGCCATCGCCAAGGACGTCCGGGCCCTGGGGGTCCACAACAGACGGGGCACCCACTGCCGAAAGAGGTGGGAGGACATCCGCTGCGGGACCAGGAAGACCGCCGACTCACTGCTGGGGATGGCCTCCCAACGTAGGAGGGGTGCTAGTCGTACCTTGACCCCCCTGATGTCCCGGATCCTGGCAGTGGCCTACCCCGATTTGGATGGGCGCATGAGGACATCACAGCAGACACAAGGGGGTGAGTATCAGCACATTCTGCTATCTTTGCGCGCAGTGGAGGTGTCTGGGTTGGGGAGGAGGGCTGTGGGTAACTCTAGGCCAGGGCCGTTTCTGTAGGCTAGTCCCCTCCGTTAGGCATGGCCCTGTGCCCCCGACCTCCACCTCTGTAGGGTGCCAAGTACAGCTATCCCAGGTCCTGCATCACCCATGTGTGCATATGTTGTCCATAGACCTGTAGGCCTAGTCACAAGTACTGAGTAGTGTAGCCCGATTGCGCTGCTTAGTGCAGGGGGCTTCTGTGTCTGTCCTCTCCGACAACGGTGTTGACAATGCATGCACTCAACCTGTCTTTATTTCTCCCCCCACCCATTTTCTTTTTCTACCTGTTCATGTGTGCATTAGCATCATCAGGCGGAGGAGACTTGGCATCGGAGCACGAGGGAGCTGCAACTCACATGGCCCCGGAGGGCCATGCAACAGACTCAGAGTACACCAGTGATCTGGAGGGCGAGGGGAGCTCCACAACGGGGACCCGTGGAGACGTCAGCGACACCGACACGTCCTCGGAAGGGAGCTCCCTTGCGGTGGCGGCAACATCCGTGCCCACCGCCACAACAGGTACAGCCGCCACCCAACGCACCAGTCCCGCCCTCCCAGCAGTCCCTCAGCCTACGCTCCGTGCCCGCTCGCCCAGGAAGGCGGGCATCTCCTTCGCCCCAGGCACCTCAGGCCCTGCCCCAGCTACCCCTGCTGCCCTCAGTGAGGAGGTCATTGACCTCCTGAGGACCATCATTGTTGGGCAGTCTACCCTTTTGAATGCCATCCAGGGGGTAGAAAGGGAGGTGCATCGGAGCAATGCATACCTGCACAACGCTCTGGCCTCAGCACTGACGGCAGCCATTGTCCCTGTTTCCAGCCTCCCTCTACTAACTGCCTCCACCCAGCCCCAGTCTCCTGTTCCTCTGCCTATCCCATCCACACCATCAGACCAGCCTGCACACACCTCAACACCCAAGGGCAGCTCATCCAGACATAAGCACCACAGATCCCACAAGCATTCACCCAAACAACATCCAGATGCAGACATGGCAACAGTCACTACCACCTCTGTGTCCCCCACCTCCTCGTCTCCCTCCTCCCTCCCTGTGACGTCTCCACTCACACCTGCATGCACACCACCATCAGCCAGTACTTCCATCACCAGCACACCCTCCAGTACAGTCCGCACACGTGCAGTCACCACCCCCACTGCCATTTACACGTCCCCTGTGTCCTCTCCCAGTGTGTCTGTCACCCCCTCTTCCAAACCACACAAACGCAGGCAGCCACCCACCCAACAGCCATCCACCTCATGACAGCCTCCGTCACAAGCACCTGCACCCAAAGACAGCACACTTGACTCTCCTGCAACCACATTCTCTTCCTCCACTCCAATTCCCACTACACCTACCCGTCCCTGTCTTTCCAAAATGCTTTTCCTTTCCAACCTTGACCTCTTTCCAACCACTAACCCACCCCCTCCATCTGGTAAGAGTCCTAAGAGCACCTCAGCCACCACCAGCCCTGCATCAAGTACGCCCATAGTGCACGGGTTTTGGAGTCCACCTTTTACTGGGTCAGGAACATCGGACAGCAGCAAGGGGACAGCCAGCCCACCCCCTGGGAAGAGAACCAGAAAGAATAAGGGCCGGCGCGAGAAGGCTGAGACAGCTGCCACCAAGGAGCGTAGCCTTGGTCCGTCACCTGACACAACAGCAAAGGGAGGCAAGGGCCAGAGAGCTTCATCGAAGGAGGGCAAGGGCAGCAGGGCGGAGAAGTCAGCCAGCAGGCGAGCGGACCAGGAGGGCCCCAGCAGCCCCATACCGGGTGTGACGGACGACAGCCACGGGCCCAAGTCTCCATCACAGGAGGGGCCAGCACCCGCAAGGTCGGAGGGCGACTAAGCGGAGAGTCTTGGTAAGGTCTGGTTCCCTAGATGGACAGGACAGGCACCGCTGAACAGGGCCCGCCGTGAACAGACACCGCTGAACAGGGCCCGCCGTGAAAGGACACCGCTGAACAGGGCCCGCCGTGAAAGGACACCGCTGAACAGGGCCCGCCGTGAACAGACACCGCTGAACAGGGCACTTCCTGTCAAGCACCGCTCCGCTGGGCCCCGCCGTCTCAAGTACCGCTCCGCTGGGCCCCGCCGTCTCAAGCACCGCTCCGCTTGGCCCTTCATCTCAAGCACTGCTCCGCTGGGCCCCGCCGTCTCAAGCACCGCTCCGCTGGGCCCTTCATCTCAAGCACCGCTCCGCTGGGCCCTTCATCTCAAGCACCGCTCCGCTGGGCCCTTTCTGTCAAGCACCGCTCCGCTGGGCCCTTCCTGTCAAGCACCGCTCCGCTGGGCCCTTCATTTCAAGCAGCGCTCCGCTGGGCCCTTCATCTCAAGCACCGCTCCGCTGGGCCCTTCATCTCAAGCACCGCTCCGCTGGGCCCTTCATCTCAAGCACCGCTCCGCTGGGCCCTTCCTGTCAAGCACCGCTCCGCTGGGCCCCGCCGTCTCAAGCACCGCTCCGTTGGGCCCTTCATCTCAAGCACCGCTCCGCTGGGCCCTTCATCTCAAGCACCGCTCCGCTGGGCCCTTCATCTCAAGCACCGCTCCGCTGGGCCCTTCCTGTCAAGCACCGCTCCGCTGGGCCCCGCCGTCTCAAGCACCGCTCCGCTGGGCCCCGCCGTCTCAAGCACCGCTCCGCTTGGCCCCGCCGTCTTAAGCACCGCTGGCCCATTGACAGTGCTGGTTCTGTGTCGAGCAGGTGTTGATGCAGCACTCTGGGCACCATGCCTCCTCCAATACCAGTGGAGTCGGTTATACATCTGATGGACTGTGGCTTTGCACTCCCCAGGATGGCACAGTGGGCAAGCCACCCACTGTAGAGACTTGGGAGACTGTGGCTTTGCACTCCCCAGGATGGTACAGTGGGCAACCCACCCACTGTAGAGACTTGAGAGACTGTGGCTTTGCTCTCCCCAGGATGGCACAGTGGGCAAACCACTCACTGTAGAGACTTGAGAGACTGTGGCTTTGCACTCCCCAGGATGGCACAGTGGGCAACCCACCCACTGTAGAGACTTGAGAGACTGTGGCTTTGCACTCCCCAGGATGGTACGGTGGCCATGGAGGCCCCTCGTGGATCTGGCGTCGTGGACTCCTGTGGCTGAGGTGACCCCCCTTCCCTTCCCCCTGAGGTGCCTGTAGTTTTGTCATCTGATGCCCCTGCAGTGTTCTCTCCGATGGTATCCGGTCTCCTGTGTGGGCTTTGCCCATGTGTTGATACACTTTGGCCCACGGACAGTGGAAATTTAAGTGACTGTGCAGGACTTATTGCCTATGTTTATCGGTTTCGCAATGTTCTTTCTTTATTTTTTACAATTCATATTGCTATTTTACCATGACTTCAAAGAACCTATTTTATACATAAATTTTGCTTCTCACTTTAATTATGTCTTTGCATTTTTCCGGGGGGTTTGGGTGGTGTCACTGTGACTTGTTGCTCTGCATTGGTGTGTAGATAGGAGGGACCATCCTCCTGCAGAAAAGATACCTGTCGTTGCAAAGCCAGATTGTTAAGCATACAGCATGCCACGATGATCTGGCACACCTTCCTTGGTGAGTAGAATAGGGAACCACCTGTCATATGGAGGCACCTGAACCTGGCCTTCAGGAGGCCGAAGGTGCGTTCGATCACCCTCCTAGTCCACCCATGGGCCTCATTGTAGCGTTCCTCTGCCCTGGTCCTGGGATTCCTCACTAAGGTCAGTAGCCATGACAGGTTGGGGTAACCAGAGTCCCCTAATAGCCACACCCGGTGCCTCTGGAGTTGACCCATCACATAAGGGATGCTGCTATTTCGCAGGATGTAGGCGTCATGCACAGAGCCAGGGAACATAGCATTTACCTGGGAGATGTACTGGTCTGCCAAACATACCATCTGTACATTCATGGAATGATAACTCTTCCGGTTCCTGTACACCTGTTCACTCCTGTGGGGGGGGACAAAGCTACATGGGTCCCATCAATGGCACCTATGATCTTGGGGATATGTCCAAGGGCATAGAAGTCACCTTTAACTGTAGCCAAATCCTCCACCTGAGGGAAAACGATGTAGCTCCGCATGTGTTTCAGAATGGCAGACAACACTCTGGACAACACGTTGGAAAACATAGGCTGGGACATCCCTGATGCCATGGCCACTGTAGTTTGAAAAGACCCACTTGCAAGGAAATGGAGCACTGATAGCACCTGCACTTGAGGGGGGATCCCTGTGGGATGGTGGATTGCTGACATCAGGTCTGGCTCTAACTGGGTACACAGTTCCTGGATTGTGGCACGGTCAAACCTGTAGGTGATGATCAAATGTTGCTCCTCCATTGTCAACAGGTCCACCAGCGGTCGGTACACCGGAGGATTCCGCCATCTCCTCACATGTCCCAGCGGACAGTGCCTAGGAAGGACAACAGCGACCACAGAGTCAAACAACTTGGAGGTATGTACCCACAGTCTACATAGAACACCATTCATACACAGAATCTAGACTGTATTTGTGTAGTGCGACAAGGCCTAGGTCTGTGTGATGCAGTTGTGAATCAGGCCATTGGGGCCCCTGAAATGGCGGCTGCCTGACCTCTAAAGTAGGAAAATGGGATGTGAGGTAACTGCGCTGGCGTTCTACACCATCGCGGTAGGCGGTCAGAGACCGCGGCGCAATGCTGCATTGGTTAACATTGGACCCTATGGGTCCCAGGAGCCAATGACGATGTACGCCGGCGGTGATGGTACGCACCGCCGCAGACGTGACCGGCGCGGACGTGACCATTTTCTAGGTGCTCAATCACTCGATACCTGATCTTCAACAGGAGAGGACCTACACTGCAAGTGCTGCTGTGACCTCAGTCTGGAAGAGACAATGGCTCGTGTGTCTGGGGAAAGGGCCCCTGCCTTCACTGCAGAGGAGTGGGAGAAGCTCGTGGACGAGGTCCTCCCCCAGTACACGCTATTCTACGGTCCTCGAGACCAACAGGTAAGTACACAGGGAGCACGTTGTATGGGCTATGCCTGTGTGGAGAGGGCTGGTTGTAAGAAGGAAGGGGGCACAGTTCTGCGTGCATGAAGGACTGTGAATGCATGTGCCACGTGGCAAGGCTAGGGATGTGGCCACTCACCTTGACGGTGCAGTTGGTAATGACTTCTCTTCTTCCCCTGTACATTTCATGTAGGTCAGTGCCCACCAGAAGAAGGATATTTGGTGTGCCATCGCCAAGGACGTCCGGACCCTGGGGGTCCACCACAGACGGAGCACCCACTGGCAGAAAAGATGGGAGGACATTCGCCGCTGGAGTAAGAAGATGGCAGAGGCTCAGCTGGGGATGGCCTCCCAACGTGGGAGGGGTGCCTGTCAAACCATGACCCCCCTGATGTTCCGGATCCTGGCGGTGGCCTACCCTGAGTTGGATGGGCACTTGAGGGCATCACAGCAGACACAAGGGGGTGAGTACAACAACACTCAGCGGACTTTGCGCGCAGTGAAGGTGTCTGGGTGGGGGAGGAGGGCTGTGGGTTTCCCTAGGCCAGGGCGAGTTCCGTAGGCTAGGCCCCTCCGTAATGCAGGCCTTGTGGCAGCCCACCCCACCTCTGTAGAGTGTCAAGTACAGGTATACATGCCTCTGTGTCATCTATGTGTGCAGATGTCGACTATAGCCATGTAGGATATATCCCAGGAATTGCATCTGTAGAGCCCAACAGCGCGGCGTTGTGCAGGGGGCTTCTGTGTCTGTAATGTCCGCCAACGGTAGCGGTAAACCATACACTCAACCTGTCTTTCTTCTGTCCCCCCCCCCTCTTTTTGTGGTCTCCCTGTTCCTGTGTGCATCAGCATCATCAGGCGGAGGTACAGTGGCACCGGAGCACGAGGGAGCTGCATCCCACATGGCCATGAAGGGCCACACCACGGACTCGGAATACACCAGTGGGACGGAGGGTGAGGGGAGCTTCACGGCGGTCACAGGATCAGCAACCAGCGACACGGACTCGTCCTCCGATGGGAGCTCCCTTGTGGTGGAGGCAAAATCTGTGCCCCCCACTTCTACAGGTACAGCGACCACCCCCCCTACCAGCACCGCCCTCCCAGCAGCCCCCCAGCCTTCGCCCCGTGCCTGCTCACCCAGGAGGGTGGGCATCACCTTCGCCCCAGGTACCTCATCCCCTGTCACCTCTGCTGCCCTCAGTGAGGAGGCCATTGACCTCCTCAGGTCACTCACTGTTGGGCCGTCTACCATTTTGAATGCAATCCAGGGTGTAGAAAGGGAATTGCAACACACAAATGCATTCCTGGAGGGCTTTCATTCTGGTCAGGCTGCCCTTCATCGAACCCTGCAAACTCTGGCCTCAGCACTGATGGCAGCCATTGTCCCTGTCTCTAGCCTCCCCCCTCCAACTTCCTCCACCCAGACCCAATCCCCTGTACCCCAGCCTATCCCAAGCACACCATCAGACCAGCATGCACACACGTCAACACTCAAGGGAATCTCAGGCAAACATAAGCACCACACATCCCACAGGCACTAACGCAAGCATCACACACATGCAGGCACAGCAACATCCACTGCCTCCACTGTGTCCCCCTCCTCCTCCTCTCCCTCCTCCCTCCCAGTGTCATCTACACTCTCACCTGCATGCACTACCACTACAGCCACTACGTCCTGCACCAGCAAACCCACCACCACACCACGCTCACCTGCACTCACCAACCCCACTCCCATTTACACGTCCTGTGTCCTCTCCAAGTGTGTCTGTGATGCCTCCTCCCAAGATACACAAATGCAGGCACACACCCACCCAACAGCCATCCACCTCACAACAGCCTCCAGCGCATGCACCTTCATCCAAAGTCACCAAACGTACACCTCCTAAAACCACTATCTCTTCCGCCACTCCCAAACCCCCTCCATCTACCCGTCCCAGTGTTCCTAAGAAACTTTTCCTGACCAAGCTTGACCTCTTTCCCACCCCTCCCCCTCCAAATCATAGGTCCTGTACTAGCACCTCAGCCAAAAAATCTCCGGGACCAGTGGTGCCTGTTGTTACAGGTATGTGGAGCGCACCGGCCACCAGGACAGCCAGTGTGACACGGAGCCACAGCACAGCCAGTCCCCCCCCTGTGAAGCACCAGAAGTTGTACAGTGCCCGGCGGGAGAGGGTGAAGACTCCAGCCAGCAAAGCCGCTCACAAGGGTCCCGGGGGGAGTGTTGACTCAGCTGTGACTCCTCCCAAGGTGGGGAAGGGGCAGAAGAAATCGCCAAAGTCTGGGAGGAGCAGCACAGCAGAGAAAACCGCCATCATCCCCGCTGCCCAGGAGGCCACCGCCAGCCCAATCGTCACTGGCCAGGAGGCCACCACTAGAGTCAGTGCCCAGGAGGGCAGCCCGATCGTCACTGGCCAGGAGGCCACCGCCAGAGTCAGTGCCTAGGAGGCCACCGGCAGCCACAGCCCAGCTGCCCAGGAGGGCCCCGGCAGCCACAGCCCAGCTGCCCAATGAAGGACCGCCAGCCCCTGCCCAGCTGGGCAATGAAGGACCGCCATGGCAAGCTCCGCTGAACAGGGCAAGCACCGCTGAACAGGTCAGAAACTGCAAACTCAAGCACCGCTGAACAGGGCAAAGACCGCCATGGCAAGCACCGCTGAACAGGGCAAGCACCACCGAACAGGTCAGAAACTGCAAACTCAAGCACCGCTGAACAGGGCAAGCACCGCTGAACAGGGCAAAGACCGCCATGGCAAGCACTGCTGAACAGGGCAAGCACCGCTGAACAGGTCAGAAACTGCAAACTCAAGCACCGCTGAACAGGGCAAAGACCGCCATGGCAAGCACCGCTACCCCATGGGCGGCAGGGGCAGTGACGCAACTGGGACCGTCATGGGGTGAGTGATGCACTCTGGGCACCAGTCCCCCTCCAGAACCAGTGGAGACATGCAGCCACTCCGTCTGTCCTTAACAGGATGAAGCACTCTGGGCACCAGTCCCCCTCCAGAACCATTGGAGACATGCATCCACTACCTCTGTCCTTCACAGGATGAAGCACTTTGGGCACCAGTCCCCCTCCAGAACCAGTGGAGACATGCATCCACTACCTCTGTCCTTCACAGGATGAAGCACTCTGGGAACCAGTCCCCCTGCAGAACCAGTGGAGACTGTTATCCACTTGAGAGACTGTGGCTTTGCACTCCCCAGGATGGTACAGTGGGCAAACCACCCACTGTAGAGACTTGAGAGACTGTGGCTTGGCACTCCCCAGGATGGTACAGTGGGCAAACCACCCACTGGGGAGACTTGAGAGACTGTGGCTTTGCACTCCCCAGGATACATCAATGGGCATGGAGCCCCCTCGTGGATCTGGCGTGGTGCACTCATCCGGCTGAGGTGCCCCCCCTTCCCTTCCCCCTGAGGTGCCTGTTGTATTTCTATCTGATGCCCCGGCAGTGTTCTCTCCGTTTTGATCAGGTATCTGATGTGGGCCTCGCCCATGCATTTTGGGCCCAGTGGTCCACGGACAATGAATGGTGCATTACCTGCACTACTAATCGTGATGTATATTTTGTTGAATGTGTATATATATCTGTATATATTTGGTTACTGTATTTTGATATATTACAATGGTTGAACTCATTTCCTTTTGTCTTTGCACTCTTCCGGGGGGGTTGGGGGTTGTTACTGTAATGTTTGGATATGCATTGGTGTGTGTGTTGTAGTGGGTGAGGGTCAGGGTGGGGGTGTTGCGTGTGTGGGTCCCTGACTTTTGCCTCCCCCTCCCCTATGTCGTAGGTGCAGTACTCACCGTTGTCTTCGCCGCCGACGTTGATGATGGTCGTATAGGAGCAGGAAGACTATCGCAGGGAGAATTTGGAGTTCCAGTTCCATGGTGTCGTCGTTCCTCGTGGAGTGTGTAGAGGTGAGCGTTTTCCCTTTGAAATGGCTGTTTCTGCCGTGTTTTTATCCGCGGTGAATCCGCCCCGGAAAAGGTGGCGGATTGGTAGGTTGTAATACTGTGGGCGGTACATTGTCTCCCGCCTGTCTGTTGGCGGTGACCGCCGTGCTGTTTTCTGTACCGCTGTGGCGGACGGAGTGTTAAAGTGGCTGTCTTTGTTGGCGGTTTCCGCCACGGTCATAATTCCCATTTTTTAACCGCCGGCCTGTTGGCGGTCTTACCGCCGCTTTAACACCGTCCGCCAGGGTTGTAATGACCCCCCAAGTGCCACTCCTATATCAGTGGGAACCTAGGCATTATTATACATATAATCAGAAAAATGGTTCACCTGTAATTCATTCATTCATTTTTATTGATAGGCAAAAAGATCAATTCTGAGCATACATTTAAGGGTATAAAGTAATTGTTACACTCTAGCCTTGAAGATGAGTAATTAGTATACTTTGGTTTTGACCTCGTTTTCAACTCTGGCAATGTTGAGTTCTCTTCTGGACAAAGAGATGACAGGTACTCTTGAATGTAGGATAGCTACAGAGATGCTAACTGAACCAATAATACCAAAACATGTGAGAGTCCCAGTGACCCCTATATGGGAATTAAAATGAGTAGCTATTCACTCAGTTGTTAAAAAAACTACAGGAAAGATGAAATGTAGAACACATAGAGATGCACTTCTGACCCACGAGACAGGTAGAACAAGGGTGGTGTCCTTCAGCTAGAGTGGATTAGTGTCACTGAGACAATAATAAATCCAGGATCACATTTTCAGAAAATTCCAAAGCAGGTTACTGGAGACCAGTGCATTGTCACTGCCTCCACTGGCGAACAAAAGGAATAATATTTTCATCTGCTACTGTGACAGGAGGTTTTCAAGAATGGGGCAGCGCAGCATGATGGCTTGCAACACTGCCCTAGGCCAAAACCCTGTAAATAAGGGCCTACATCCTTTATAAAGAATGCTAAAATCAATTAATACATCTTGTAATATGAAAAATATATAATGAATAATGTGTAGTTTGGTTGTAAATTGCCATCTTGGGTTTCAGATGTCATTTATTGTTTGCACTTGTTACCAGAACTCCTTGATGTCAATATGGATCTGTAATACAGTTATGTATTCTCTCTCTTTCTCTTGCCTTGTAGTGGTTGCATTTACCTGTAGCATTGGTGCTTTGTGTGTAGCTGCAAGACCCTGATCCTCACTTATACAACAACCTCCCAGGGAGAATAATGATGACTTAGAAGGAATAGTTTGCTTTTGTTAATCCTTTTATTAGGTGAGGTAAAGTGGTTGATGCGTTTTTTCAAAAATACTAAACAATAACAACATGGTATATTGAAAAATAAACAGAAATATCAAATATTTAAAAATACACTATAGATAATTAAAAGAAATTAAACCTTACATATTTTTAAATATATAAACATATATTCAAATGCACTATTCTGAGTACATTACTACAAAAAGAAGAGAAAATGTATAACTTGTGAGAGGTTCACCATTACTAATCAAGATACATTCTAAAAAACAGTAAAGAACGTGCACATATTTGTGGGTGCTTAAATTCACTATTCTAACTCCAGTCTAGCGAACATTGAGGAATTTGACTACATTGGGCAGAGTCAGATGAATTTTTCTAAACACAGTCTAACAATATTTGGAAAAAGTGCATATATTAGTGGCGGGGAGCTGAATTAATATTCTTAATCTACTCTATCAAACATTGGGAAAAATACATACTTGGGGGCAGATTTACTATTCTAGTCCCAGCCTTACAAACATGGGTGACAATGCATACTTTGGAGGAAATATATTTGTTTAACTAACTACACTCTCACAAATATTGGGGCAGTGCATATATTGGAGTAAGGTGATTCAGACTTACAGTTATGACAAGTCTAAACACATTGAGGAAAGTGTACATATTGAGGTAAGATTTACTAGTCTAAGTTACTTTAAAAAAATAATGGGGCAGTGCATACATTTGGGAGGAGGTATATTTAATATTTTAACTCCAGTCCAACAAACGTAGAGAAAAGCACATACATTGGGAGGGAGGTGGATCTATTGTACCATTCTAACTCAAGCCTACCAAACATTGGGTCATGTGCATAATTGAGGGGTTAGATTTACTGTTCTATGTCCAGTCTACCAAACATTATAGAAAATGCATACATTTGGATGTTTAGCTACAACACAGCCAAATTCTATGAATATGTATAAACATTATTTCATATAGTAAATGAAAAAAGTGAAAAGATTTAATAACTAAACATTTTAAAATGATTAAAATGATTTAAAAATGAACAAATGTGTCAAACATGTATGTTATTTAATGTATTGAATACAATAGTTAAAATACAGTGTCCCAAAGTACACAAATGTAAAGTAAAAGTAATACAATCTGTTATGATATAAATATTTACATTTCTCTTTCAGTATAATGTAGGAACATACTTTCCATGCATTCCACCAACACACACGAAGTTGCAAAAGACAAAATTAAAAATATAAAATAATAAAACATGGAAACATTAATGGAAAACAATAACGAATAAACAAAATGTAATATATTCAACACATCTAATACACACTTTAGTACACAGTAAGGTACATAAATAATATACAACATAATTAGAACATAATTTGGTATAATTTGGTATTAATTAAAAACGATTTTGTATACACATTATTTCCAAATAAAGAATTGTATCAACAATGCATTATTCAATTGTTATTAATATGTACAGTTTATTTTATTTAATTGCTACACACCCAATCACCCAACAAGTCCATTAACCTGAAGCTAACATGTATTCAGTAATTTAAATTTACTAAACTTGCAAGCTAAAACATAAGAATTAAAAAATAGCAGTCATCAACTTACATTGAAGATTATATACATTTAAAAATACCTATCCCTCAAGTTCCTAATGAAACCCAACAGCTAAAATTTTAATTTAATAAACAATTTCAAACTTTATTAAACATGAAAACAAAAAATATTAATCAGTTTGAAATAATTAACATATAATTAAAAAACACCCAATCCTGCACTAAACCCCACAACTAAATTATACATTACTATAATAATATTTAAAAATATTTAAAAATAAATGACATGATAACAATGATGGAATAACAACACAATGCAATGAAACAAAATGGTAGAAAACGAATTTAGTAAACACTACTAAGCAAAAAAGAAACCAAAATGCTGCCCTTCCTTTTTTTTGTGGTCACATTATTGTAACCACAGGATAAAGGTCACGAAATATGTTTGAGTCCGTATATACACGTGGAATACCATGTACGAGCAGTGCCATTCTCACTATCGAAAATAAGCAGTTCTAAACCACACCCTTGCACACACGTGTTTATCAGTCTAAATGCATGATTTAGCCTTTATTCTCCGTATTGAACACTATAGCAACCTGTTTGTAATCATTAATTTAAAAGAGTAAAATGATCTCCGCCATGGAAACGGAGTAAAGTAACTAGAGAATTTTGTTTTTTATGTAACACAGTTCAAAACAATTCCATAAATGCCGCTTTATTTAATGCTAGGGGACGAATCTAAAGTGCATTTTTAAGTTCTTTGAAAAATCAAACAAACGGTCCTCTTTAAAACGTCTACATGCCTGTCATTGAAAACACGTTGCATTTAGGTTCCTTCGCAAGTGCAATGTTAAGGTTAAATAAAGTTAAGGTCTCAAAAAATTGGGAACTTACCAAATTCATAATTGTTCTTCCAATCGAATCTATAAACATTACTTTCCATCTCTCCTCGGTGTTCTCTGGAAGAGGTACATAAAAATAATATCCCACAAGAACAGACGCAACTGCGAAGTATAATAATTTTGATGCCATTTTAAATTCTTCACGCGGGTCAGTTCAGGTCGTTTTACGGCTCCGAATTCGAGTCTGTCTCACAGGCGTGTAAAGGTTAAAGTCAATACTTATGCTTGAACTTGTACACGCCTTCCCTCTGAGCTTTCCAACTCGTACAGTTTACCAAATCGCAAGCAGACCAAGTTAACCATTGAAATTGTTTCTAGTGAAGATTACGTTTTCATGAGCGCACTGCCAACCTGTCTCTAACTTTATTTTGACATGATAAAACTATGTATGGTTCGGTAAAACGTTTAAATTACCAGTTACCAGCATACAGTTTGAAGCTTGGAGAAATATACTCATGTATAATGTAGCCATGTAATAATCAGAAAATATCACGACTTGCTAAAATGTTTTTAAACACATCGCTAAACTATATATATAAACACTAGTTGTCATTTTATGTGTGTTGTCTACGGATTAGTGCGTTTGTTTGTATGGGTAAGCTGATGCATGAGTGGGTGTATTTAAGAACCTTTTAACGAATGAATGGTTGAGGGAGTGCATGAATGAATGTTCTTCACAGAATGACGAGTTTGTGTGTGTGTTTCTGTAAATAGATGATTGGTTTAATGTGTGAATGTGAAAACTATTGGATGGACTGAGCGCATGGATAAATGAGTAATGGCATCAGTAGTTAGTGAGTGAGTGAAAACATGGGTGAATTGTTGAATTAAAGCATGAATGGATAACTGGGTATAAGGGTGAGTGCACTAATGAATGACACATTTCCAGAATTACCAAATATCGTAAAGCTGGTAATGCGTCAAAAGCCTATACCTCCACATGGGAGGCATAATGGAGGTGCCACGATGAGAAATAGCTTGTATTCTCCTTTTTCCTCCGTTTTCTATGTGTGCTGCTTTTGCACATATAGTAAAAGGAAAATGCCTCTTGTGATTGTTTTTGTGCAGGGAGATGTCCTTTTCTGCACAGAAACAATCATCCCTGCAACACAGTCACCATTGCACTATGGTTCAAGGTTGCCTGTGTTGGGGCATGGCAGGTCTTTGTGCACCAGTGCAGAGTAAGAGGACTGGAATGTGCCATATTTCATTGATACGCTGCCATTTTCTTTTGATGCAGGACAGCGCTGCAAGAATCCTTGGGGCGCTACCCTGCACCAAAACCTCTTAAGTGAGGACCCTAGTTTCCCTGCATATGAATTACACATTGCATTTAGTCAGACCTTATCAAAATTGTTATCTCCTCAAATAAGCTTGTTTGTAACCTACTGCTATCATCCTAAATTAAAAATGTAATCTAATTTCTCCTTTTAGTAAGTATTTCATTCAATTCTAATTATATACAAAAATGCATGCACAGAATGTTTACTAGTCTCTAACCAATTAAAAAGGCCCTAGTTATGGGAGCCGAACATTCATCCGCTAAAATATGGCCGCTCCAATTTGAGATAGAGGTATGATCAGGGCCTCTAGAATTATGCTATTGTGCGGTTGCTGAGTTTTTTGTATAATTATGCTGCATTTACCACTGAATCTTTCTGCATAATCTGCAGTTTTTACAAAAAAAATGTTGTTTCTATCTCAAATGGTTTACTTAAAGTGCAGCCCCAGGTGTTGCTGCGCAACAGAAGGCCCTTCTGTTTACTGTCCACCTTTCGGTTGCTTATTGCTATGTTTGGAGGTCAAACCGGTAGTAATGAGGTACAGCCATTGCCCAGACAATATTCTCAGGTGTAACAAAGAGAAACAATGAAGTAATACTATCACCAATTGTGCCCCATTGTCTGACTTTTCTTGCAGCATAATTTACTCACTATTAGAACATTCGAACGTTGGCAGCTCCATTGAAAAAAATGGAGTGCTGCGGGCTTTTACTGGCCGGTAAAAGCCCGCAGCGCCAACATTCCAATGTTCGCTTTGTTCACAGCAACAGCTGTGAACAAAGCCTCACGGAGCCCGAGGGGATTTTAATCCCCTTGGGCTCCGTGAGCAATTTGTTTTTTTAATAGAACATTCTGCCCTGAGTGGCAGAATGTTCTAATAGCCTTAGAACCCGCCGTAGCAGGCTCTATCGGCTATTAAAGGCCCTTTCCCTTGTTAAATGCCCTCGCCTTCGGCTCGGGCATTTAACGCGGGAGCGGGCCTTTAATAGGCGGTAGAGCCCGCTACGGCGGGTTCTAAGGCTATATTCTTCCAAGTTTTTACTCTTTTCTACTGCATAATTCCAGTGGCCGTGGGCATGGCCAAACTGCCTTACAAATGTCGTCTCAAACAACCTGCAGTTCAGGGCAAAATCACTTAGTGTCCTTGTATATTATTAAAGATAAAGAAGAATCTGATGATCTTGTATAAAGTAATCAGGTGCTCCTGTAAAGTGCTTAAGTGCCCTTAGTTCAATCACATTATGTAAAACGGTAAGCCTAATAATAAACAAATAACTGCAGTTGTGCTGCATTTCCTCACAGGAATGTTTCACTGAATACGTTGCGTACCGTGACCCCACCCTACGTGACCTGCGGCTCCCACAGCAGCTGCCAGAGGAGCACAGTTTCAGCACTGGGAGCATGGTTGTTTGATTAGTGGTCTAACAATGCCCAAGGCAGACACACCTTGGAGCTAGCCTCTTTACAAGCAAGCACACTTGGCTAGACTGAAACTTCTGCTGTAAGATGGGGAGACTGCAGGAGCCAGCCATTCTGTAGTCTAGTGCAAACAGCTAGACTGGTCCTTTGTGGGAAATGCTGTGAGAGGGCCGGAACAGCCTCTCTTCAGGCCAGGACACATGGCTAGACAGACTGTCATAGAAAAGAAAAAGCTCAGGAGCCTGTGCAGCTCAGCGTTAATTGGTTCATTGAACCTGTGTGCATGTCAGGAAATGATCTAGAAACTGGAGCTATGCAGACGATTGCAGAGGGCTAAGCTGACCATTTTTGTCAGACAGCGGGGCTGGTGGATTCTGTTGTTTTGTAAATAATCAAAAGGCTAAACTGAACCTTCATGTGAGATGGGGGGGGGCATCTATTGTCGTTCCTGGGAACTTCAACATCCATGCACTGCAGTGTAATGACTCTGTTTAGGGCCTAGTACGTTTGCAGGCCACACTCCAATAAAGAGGCTCAGCAAGAAAAAGACTGACCCAGTGGTCCTCACTGGGTAGTTTCTCTAGCCAGACGCAAATATTGTCGGTAAAGGTGAGCAAGAAACATTCTGTTTATTTGATGTAATATTTTGTGATGATAGGCTACTTTCTTTCAACCTATATGATAAATATTATTAATGAACAGTCACGGCTCGCAGGGCACGGAAGGGGCAGGGCGGCGTGCGGGAGGGGAATAAATATTAAATTAAATAAATGTTAAAAAAAAACACCTTCTCCACCAAAGCTCTGATCCTCTGCTGCAGGCAGGCACAGGCTCCCAGCCTGCCATGCGGCCGGTCCTGATGCTGCTCAGAGCATCTTTAGGATCAGCACAGGAGCACCCAGTCAGAGCTCTCCCAGGCAGACTGGGAGCCTGTGCAGGCTCTCTCCCGCCCGGCAACTGTGTTGCTGGGGTGAGGAGAGCCTACTGCAGATGTGTGTTTGGCCGGCCCGAGACGGCGGCCCAAACACACATGCGCTCTGAGGGGAGTGCACAGTGCATTCCACTCACTGCTCGTCACCCCCAATGCCCCGCCCCTTTCACAACCAAAGGATAATAAACACAGTTTATTATCCTTTGGTTGTGGAAGGTTTTGCAGCTTCTGCTGCTAGCGTGAGGCAAGACTTCTCCGCCCTAACGACGGAGCCGCCCCTGTTCATGGATCACTCTCTATTGCATGATGCTGAAACTTAATTCATAGGCACACCAGAGCCAGTAAAGGCAAGTTTGTTTTTATTGAATCCATTTGGACTGGAAACATGTTATGTAGCAACTCAACGTACACTGCCTGTGGTGGCGGATGTACAAACATGAGCAGCCAAGTCACAAACAAATGCAAATTTCTGTGACTCAGAAACAGTGCATAGCCTATATGTGTATATGTTTATACCCTATTCGGTTTGACAGTTGCAAAAATGTGCTTTATTTAGGAGTCAGAATTAGTAGATCATAGAGAGTCGCATATAGTCAATTATTGCATCAGCAAGCACTAATTAGATAACACACTCCTGTGAGGAAAGGCCTCTTTTTGACATGATTAGCTCCCACTTTTTGCCTGATGTTGATGTAGCCCAGATGATGTAGTGCCCAGGGCCCCTGCTAACCATGTTTCCTGGGCCAGTCCTTTTTCCCTAAAACTGTTGTGATGCATTGGCACAATAGGATACACCCTTAACTACCACAATAAGCCCATAGTAAGTGGGTAACTCTGTGCCCAAGAAATGGGGTACCAGGGTTAGGCCGCTGAGGGCAGAAGCATTGATTGTGCCACCCTCTAGGGCCCTGCACCCAGATGCACCCAACACTGTCATTGCAGGCTGAGTGTCCTGGTGTAAACATAAAACACAAACTCGACATGGCCCACTGCCTGTGAGCCCTGTCCACCATACACTGCATTTAGTATGGGTAAGACACCCCTCTAGCAGGCCTTACAGCCCTAAGGCAGGGTGCTCCATATTATATGTGAGGGCATACCTGCATGAGCAATGTGTCCCCACTGTGTTCTTGCCAACCTGGGACATAGTGAGTGAACAGAGCTGCCATTTTAAAACATGTGCTGGACACTGGTCAAACACGAGTTCCCCAACTACATGATAGCCACTCTGAACCCTGGGTTGTTTAGTATCAAACAACTCAGAATGATAAATCCAAACTGGTGCCAGTATTGGATTTATCCTGACTGGCTCAATCCAGCATGCCACCTCCAGACAGCCAATATACAAACCGTGGTGGAGAACCCTGCCCCTCTGGATTGGGAAACAATGACCTTCCTGGGTGGAGGACCTAACACCCCCTCCCTAAGAAATGTGCACTGCCCTGGCGGTGAGCTTCAAAGGGCTACCGCCCTTGTAACATGAACCCCAGGTCTGTTGTAAGCAGCAGATAGCCCCCTCCCCCTTTGCAAACCCCCATTTTTGGCGGGAACAAAAGGAGGAAACCACACAGGGGGTAGGAGAAGTGGCTCCACATGGCATGCACCACCCCTATGGTGTTGCCTGCAAGGTGGACCCTCCATTTAAGTTTTCTCCATCTTAGGTGGAAGGAAAATATCCAATTAGGTTTAGGGAATTCAGTATTTAGTGGGCATCCCTAAACCAAGAAATCAGATTCAAAGGACACAAAGAAGAACAACACCAAGAAGATCCAAGGCATGAGAACTGTGAACCTGCTGCATCAAGAAAAGGAGCCAAACCCTGCCTGCTGCACCCAGGACCCGACAATCACTACTGCGGAGAAGCTGAACACTGGACTGACCTCAATAAACCCAGAGGACCTCCAGGCTTCAACAATGCCTAAGAGCTCCCTCCAGAGTGGAGGTACTACTCTGCAACAAACCAAGAAACAACAACTCAGTGACGGTCACTTCACTGACCGGCTAATATCTCCCAAACTGGAAGTCACAGCCAGACCTAACGACACACCAATGAACACCAGGACAAACCCTGCAATTGTGCCAGGTTTGGAGGCACTGTACCCTGCAATGGCCGATGTGTGCACCCTGGGTACTGGTCATCTGACAAAAAGAAAGCCAGCTCCTCCAGATCTGAAAAGGATCAGGAGGAAGCCCCAGTTGATGAACTTCAGGAACACCCTGGACCTCCTGCCAGAGAGCCCCATTGTCCTGTAAGTGACCTTCAAAAAGACTCATGTCCAGCTCCAAAGGGCTCCTTTGAGCACAGCTCCTGGATCACCAACTCGCTCTGCAACCAGCTGCCCTGTGCCCTGTAACAAGGAACCAGCTGTACCTGAAGCGTCCCTCACCCCTTGGGACTCAGACACCCCAAGGGCACCGCAAGGCACCATCTTTAAAGCTGCAAGAACAGAACTTTCCCAAGTGGTACCCCTCAGTGGCCCTGCACAGCTCTAAGAGACTTTTGATTGATGCTCCCGCCAGCACCGGGAGTCACTCGAACTTCTCCAGCTGGCACAGCATGCCCATTGATGACCACGACCAACCTACAAAAGCGGTAGTGGGTAAACCAACTGTGTGATGTTCTATGCATTTTTAAGGACTGACTGCCTATTGATTCCTTTGGTACGTAATTATGCACAGAAAGACTGCATTTATTAAAACTTCAAAAATCAATATCTTCAAAAGTGCTTAACGAGTTTTGATAATCGTGGTCTTAAAATGTATATAACAATCTGAAGTATTTTTGTAAATTGGTCTCGAGTTGTTCCTTTGAGTGTGTGAGTTGAATAATTGACACTGTGAGTACAACAAATGCTTTTCACTTCTCCAAGATTAGCCTAACTGCTCGACTAATCTACCTAAAAAATTAGAGCATTTGGGGCCACATGTGCAAAGATCTGGTTTTGCGACTCGCAAACTGTGAGTCTTAGCGACTCACTTTTCCCTTAAAGGAAAACGAGATGCATTTCAAAATCAAAAATTAAAAGTTTTCTTTTCATTTTTTAGAGCAGGCAGTGGTCCGTGGGACCACTGCCTGCTCTGAAAAAATATTTTCGCTGCCATTCACAAAGGGGAAGGGTCCCATGGGGACCCCTTCCCGTTTGCGAATGGGTTAGCACCAGTTTGAAACTGCTGCTAACTGTGATTATTTTGCGATCGCATTCACGGTCACAAAACAATCATAGATACCATTTGGATTCGGTATTAGGAAGGGATGCCCTTGTCACGCCCCTTCCTAATAATGAATTGCAATTTGAGCTTTGTACATCCCAAAAAGCATTTTTCAAGTCGCAAATGGGCCGATTCTGTGAATCGGCTCCTTTGCGAGTTGAAAAATTATTCGTACATCTGGCTCTTGGTGATCTAATTTTTACCTCTGGGAACCAACGTGTGGTTGCCTGGACCCCTTGCACAGTGTGCCTAGTTTTGCACACTACATAGGGGGCCAGCCTCTTACAAGTCACAAAAACATTATCTTAGTAGGGGCCAAAATAGTCTAGCAGAGAGACAAAAAGATCAAAACAACAGAGAAAATCATAATATTACATTTCAGAAAAATACAGATGATACAGTGAACCAGATAATGAGAACTATGCAATTTTACAAGTAGGACATGCAGGTAGAGGAATGTGTCAGACAAAATGACTATAGTTTTTGCAAAACCTTACTACATGTCCCAGGTGGACAAATATGCAAATATAAGATAACAGGCAAATGCACTGGAAAACCACACTACACAATGTGCTCAGAAATGCCTCTATGAAGTAAGGGTCTGTGCAGTGAACGATAGGCATCTGAATTAGGTGAAGACTTAACACCAAAGTCCTCCCAAATCTTTTGAAGCTGGTCTTAAGTTCATTTTGACACTGGTAACAGACAGGGCAGCTGCTTCTCTTATGTAAAGTAGACATCAACACAATGCATGCTGGAGTTGTACTGAAAATGCAGACGGGTATACATCACAATTACTAGCACAAAAGATGCGTTGTGCTTCACTGCCATTGGGTCACCCTGTAGACATTTTCCTTTTAAACTTAGAAGAAGACAAGAAATAAGATAACGTCAAATATTTAGTATCATTTATGCCCTACTAACAATTGCTACCTCAGAGCATGGACCTTATTTAGATGTTGATAGTTATAGGACAGTGAACGAACTGGACAAAACTTTCAGACTATTCCATTAGCCCTGTTGTCCCACAGCCTGCCCCATTTAGAGTGTAAGAGGTGCAGATTTTCTGTACATTGAAGAAAATGCTGGCTGTTACACTGGGAAAAGTCTGTCAGAGTACCCAAAACTGACAAGAAAGATATTGTTGGACCGTCCCTATTCAGGCCAGCTTCTCTGATGCATTTCACTGTGTTTCCTGTTACAGTTATGAAGTTAATCATGGAGGTCTCAGGCATTAAATTACCATAACTGTTCTCCACTCACTGGGAGGAAACTCCTGGCACGTTCCTGCTGTCAATTCTTATTTTTTGAAGAGAGATTATCCCTTTTTGAGTTGCTGCCAATAGAGAAAACAATAAGGGTAAACAGGCATGCCATGCCAAAAGGCTTGATGCACCAGCCTTCACTATTGTTTTCACAAAGCAGCATCTGCCATGGATTTGAGAGTAGGTTTGGGGAAAAGGATCCACCAAAACTATACCCAACAATATAAGTCAGACACAGCTGAGGTGGTACAGGCAGTGTCTCCATCCGAGCAGCCTTCTTGCTTCTGGCCCTTGGGGGCTAAATAATGCTTTGTGTTCACCTGGAAATGTAAGGATATCTCTACTCCTTCTTCATGGCTCCCTGTAACTTGAATCAACTCTTCAAACACAGACACAGCACCACAGTCAGCCGATTAGAAACAGCCACACAAACAAGGAGTAAACTTTACAACTCTTTTAAAGTTAGGATGACACTAATACTGCAGAGAAATCCAGAGGCTTTGAAAGCTCCACTTGGCAGGGGTAAGACAGCAAGTGAGAGCCATGAAGATGCTTGACTAGGAAATGAAACCAATGGACAAAAATGTGTTTGACTGGGTGTGGCTTTGGCAGCACCTAAGATGGCCACCTGATCTCAGAGATTCACTACATGCCAAATGCCAGGACCTTCAATGCACTTTTTGCATCCTATATGAACATTTCCCAAGGGTTGTTTTGGTGTTTAGCCACAGCAGATCATTGGAGGCATGCCTGAAGTCATTTTCACACCCAGGTGAAGCTTGTATCCTGCTTTTGCTTCTATGATGTGGCCGCTGCAATATTTGCAGCCACTATTTTGATTCCTTTTCTGCCACTTCCCATCTCACAAAGTCAATGAATGCTATCTGTGAGAGTGTTTCTTCAGTGACAATGAACTTGCTTGCCCCCTATCTCACAATGCAAGTCTGTTGTTGGTTATTTGCATGTGCAGGTTATTTATAGGTGGCAGTGTAATTTTTTACCGGCAGTTCCCTCTCTTATGACTGATAAATGAAGATTTCCTCATGATTCAACATATATTTGGATCCCAATTATTTTAGACTCACCTTTGCTACTAATTTAGTTGCCTGGCCCCACTTATATAGTGGACCTGTCCCAATTTGCAGCATTCCAGGTGATATTTTGTTCAGCATTTGTGTCTTGTATGTTATATTAACTCCAATTCTGTTTCTGATGTGCATGGGTAGATTGAAGAAACTGGGTAACATAAATACCTCTAAAAGTCAGTCTCCTCCCAGCTCAAGCACACACTCCTCTAAGAGTTTATTTGTAGGTAAGTTGCATTCTCCAGGCAGCAAGGTACATTCACCTACTCCTCGAAATTCATTTGTGCCTCTCTACTCTGTCTATTTACACTATGCTTCCAATTTAGCTCCAGATCCCTCATGTTTCAAATTCTAGAGAAAGTGCTGGAAACCCTGGAACCAGCAGGGGAAGCACTATCAACACAAATAGAAGAGATAAAACCAGTCAT
This sequence comes from Pleurodeles waltl, assembly GCF_031143425.1. Taxonomy (NCBI): domain Eukaryota; kingdom Metazoa; phylum Chordata; class Amphibia; order Caudata; family Salamandridae; genus Pleurodeles; species Pleurodeles waltl. The sequence continues at coordinate 166,409,484 of NC_090450.1, forward strand.
GATGAGTCCCAAGAATAAATGGTTAAATGGCAAGCACCACGAAAGTCGATGTGGATAAAATTCCGGAGCATCCTAATCTCACTGCTGGAACTGAAAATAGGCACCGTATAAAGATCTGATGGTTATTAGACAAGAACTGACCCACTAAATAGGCCATACCTCAATAAAATTATTTTAAACAATCCTCAATCACTGAGTTTGTCACTCATAGGTATGGACCAGTGAGAGTGAGGATCAGAAGTAAGAGTGATCTGAACAGGGGATTGAGGGGGAAGAAAGGTGGGTTTGGACGACCAACACCAACACATTGAGAGATTTCACCTCCTGTTTTTATTGGGGGGGCACGAAGGAGTGGAGAGAGAGGGATTTCGGGGAAGTTCTTCAGCTGTGGTTTGCTGTTATTGTACAGGTGCAAGACAAATAATCACTGCTTTGTACAATCATATATGTTTGAGATCCAAATCAATAAAGTAGAATTCACATCCCAGATAAACAGAATAGTTTTTGTTTAGAACTATGGTAAACAAATATGTCATGGAACAACGAAATTTCTCAGTCAAAAGTATACAACATGGAAAAAGGTAAGGGAAATCCTTCCAGATGTGGTATGTCTCAAAGAGACACCCCCACACAGATATCCTTCTTATCAGACATAAACTATATACCCCAGAATGTTTTGCAGCTGCTAGTAAAAAACGAGGAAGGCCATGATGGGCTTGCACAGGAATTTTCTGCTATTGAAGCTCAAAATAGTTACGTATATGAAAAAGAGATGGTGTGCTGTACTTGGTGAGTCAGAGATTAGACAGGTGTTTCAATATTCTTATTTCAGCACTGAATAGAGCCCAGGGTGCCTTCCTAGCCCAGACGTAGACAAAATTAAAGGATGGATCCCTCACGAGCTTTGGGTAAGTGACTCCAATAGAGGATCTAATACACAGCCATATGGACACCCACAATAATAATTATTAGGGAGCCCTGTCCAATCCTTACTTGGTGAATTTAAGTTAGCAGACCTTATAGTTTTATGGTGTAATAATTTCCCCTACGCCACAGGAATAAACATACTTCTCTTACATGCAAAATCGTACTCACACATAGATCTCATCGGAGGCATGCAGGTTTTGGGTAGAGAATATCTGCAGCATACCACAAGGGCCAATAGCAATATCGGATCACTCTATCATATTGTGGGAGGGATACAGAGCTGATGGTCTGAGAAACTAAAACACTGGAGGTTTGACAAAACCATCCTTAAAGATAGATTGGCTTTCCAATGTATTAGGAATTGGGTTTTTGTTTGACTGGGGTGTAAGCTGTGGTCAAGCAGCACACCTAACACCTCAGCCTTGCCGTGTCTCGGAACCGACACATCCTCTCGGCTGTGTAGTGCTTCTGTTTTTCAGACCAACACAATGCTCTGCAACCAAGATTTAAGGTACTTCAGTTCAGCAGGCTAACTGACTCCCTGTAGTCTGCCCTTGTCCCATCGCGGTCAGTCAGAACCTTTGACTTTGTGCTGGTCCTGTGCAACCTGATATTCCCAGTTGGTTATTTTTGCTATTTTTCAACTTATTATTTAAACATTCATAACTCAAGGTCTACTTATTGGATTTTTATAAATTTTGGTCTTTGTTTATTTATTAAATATTGATCTACTTTTCTAAATTGATTCATAATCTTTTTGTGTGGTGTTTTCTCTGTTTTACTGTATGAGGTGTTGCACAAATACTTTACACATTGCCTCTTAAGGTAAGCCTGACTGCTCTGTGCCAAACTACTAGAGGGTGAGCACAGGTTAACCTAGGGTGTGTTTGTGACGTAGCCTAATTAGGATTGTGGTTCCTGCCTGGATAGGGTGCATACCTCTGCTATCCAGAAACTCAATTTCTCACAGTACACTTTACTAGGGACATAAAAGGAAATTAAGTTTGTCAATTGGGGATGAGCCAATGTTACCATATTTTAAGAGAGAGTCCAAACACTTTAGCACTGTTTAGAGTGGTAAAAGTGCACAGAGATCTAAGAGGAGCAAAACAAAGCCAGAAGAAATAAGAGGAGGAAGGCAAAATGTTTGGGTATGACCCTGCAGAAAGGGCAGTGGCCAATATGACCCCCCCCAGCCTAAAGCCAGGGGGGACTAATCAATCCCTTGATAGACGTTCCTGCTTAGGTGATAGAAATTGGACAATTGCCCTATACTACAGGGGGAAGTGTCAGTTCTACACCTCTCTAAACTTAGGTGGATCCATCTGTCTATATTCTCCTGAGCCACTGAAGTGACTCATGGAGAACACTTTTCTGCACCTGTGGTCCCCATTTGTGTAGCACCTTACCCTAACTTGCTCACAGATGCATCCCAGTAGGAAAACAGTACCACCATGGCCAGCAAAGTGATGTGGCCCACTCCACTACTTGAATCATACTTTTGTCCCCAAGGAAAACTCTGTCCATAAGGACAATAACCAACAGAGGCCCCTGACAACTGTCACTGTAAGGAGCTAGGCCCCGGGCAAGCTACTGCCAGGTGAACACCCTAAGCGGGAAAATGAGTAAGCTTATCTTCCAGCCTTGGGGCTGGCAGGGAGTTCCCAATGGGCTTCTATGACTTCTCTGAGGTATCTCAGTGTGGGGGGGCAATTGCTCCAGATGCTTTGCATCCTACTTTCATTCTACCTCCTACCTGTTCAGGGGTGGTATCCGGAGACTGGCCAATCAACCCAGCGTATGTACACTGAGGCAGATTCCTTCCTCAATCTGCCACTCTATATAGGTTCCATACCATCTGTTTGGGAGTGGTTACCCCCTTCCAAAAACTGAACCGTTAGGGTACCCACCTCTGGGTCATCTCCCCACCCCACACCATGGACCCCAGGGCCATATGGCCAGTGTACTGCTCTGGGGAAACTAGCCTTTCTACTTTCATGGTCTGGCTAACTCCAGTGTCACTCAGAGCAGTGACTGGGACACAATTCAATTTCACGTGGTGGAAGTGATGACTCACACCCTTAGGGATCACCAGCCCACCCTTTCAGTTTATCTCCCTACTAAGGGAGATCATGGCATGGTCTATGACTTGCCCCAGGGGACTACTTACCCCCAAGGCCACACTGGCGCCCCCTTTAGAGTTCCACCAGTGGGGGTTTCTTAGGACAGACTGAGTCCCCCCTGCTTGTGTCCTAACTGGGAGCACTCAAAGCAGTGGTGTTGTAAATGGGATACACTGGGTCACTGCCCTCCAGAACCACCACCCTGTTTCTCAGATGGGGGATCCCTTTCCTCCCCCTTAATCTGGGAATTGTGAGTGTCATCTTTAACCTCCCCTCCTTCTGATAGGTAGAAAACAAATGATCCTTCCTGAGGTCACTCCCAAGTATCTTCTTGGACATTCTGGTGCTAGGCCGGAGGTCTGACTCCTCAGCAAGCTTCCTAGGGTGAGTCAGCTTACTGTAACCCAGGTGCTGGCACAAATCTGTAAAACAAACACTGAGCATGTGCTCTCTCATGATTAAATTGTACATCCCAACGAAAATAATTGAGGGCTGGATTTAGATCTTGGTGGTCGCAGTGCGAAGCAGCATTGACGGTGGACCCGAGAAGACCATCAAGTTGATGGTGTTCCACCGGCCGTATTTAGATGTTACAGCTCTGCAAGTGGAAGACTGGTGGCAGCTTGCTGACGGAGGGAGAACATCACAGGACCCAATGGACAGCAGACAATGACAGTGGCTGTGGAAGAAATTTACCAAACACACACAAACACACACACACTGGACCTTTACCATGTGTGTCCCCCCGCACAACACACAACACAACACACCACATACACACCTGTATCCATTTTCATTCCTCACAACACAACCCGTACATGCTGCAAACAAACATTGATGCACATCCACAACACAACATATATTCACCATTGACACTGCACCCACACACATCACAACTACAACAACCAACACAACTACACACTCAGTTACACAAACACACTCACACAAGAACAACTACACACTTCACAAAAACAACAAATACATAACACCACTCATCTGAATTTTGCACGCAGCAACACAATACAGTATACACAACAGCATCAGAGCCATATGCAGGTGGCACACATACTGACATAATCACAGCACCCACTCCAGCTCCCTAACCCTAACCCAGCCAAGCACAAAGCATACACACATACATGTACTGACTCACACACAACTTGCAGTACAACATGACAGGTACAGGTCCCCTAGCTATGACTGCACATGGACACATTTGACAGGTGTGAATGTACCATCTTTTGCCAATGAATACTGGCACCATGATGACAGTTGTGCATGTGTGTGATATGTGTACCAGTGTCTTCCCATCCATGCCTGGCCCATTTGTGTCCCTGAGATGTGAATATCACAGAAACTTTAAAAAATGAATGTGACATGTATATGCCTGCAGTGGGCCCCACTTCCCATGCAGTGCCCACCAATGTACTCTGGCAATGCAGAGCCCTACCTTCGAGATCAGTGGCAGAGCGGTTGTGTTTTCTTCGTGGGTCGGTGACAGCAGTGATAGCAGGTGTTGTCCAATCGTGTTCAGCCAAAGATAGGATGTAATGGGTAAAAAAGGTAAGTTTTCACCCCTCCCCCCAATCCATCAACTCTGACATGGAGGTCGATCTGCCACTTTTTCTTCAACGGAAAGGCACACCCACATCAGCATAGCAGGAAGGATGGCTGGGGTCCCGTCGGCATACCATTTTCCCTCTCACGCTGTTGACGTGGGTGGTATTTATTGGCAGAGATGGCGGTTCGAATGGGAGTCAGAGGACTACTTAATTGGATGGCACAATCAGTGCTGCAAGCCCATAAGTATCATTTAGTTTACAGGCCCTGGGTACTTGAGTGCACTTTACTAGAGACTTGTAAGTAAATTAATTATACCAATTTGGGATGAGTCAAAGTTAACATGTTTTAAGGGTAAATGTGCACAGAGTTCTAAGGCCAGCAAAAATGAAGTCAGAAAAAAAGTAGGAGGAAGGCAAAACGTTTTGGTATGACCCTGCAGAAAGGGCCAGGACAAACACAGTCTTTCAGTAAACCCTTACAAACTATTTCTTTGGGAAATGGCAATGCAAGGGGCTTCTTTAGGCACACTCCAGGATGCTTCCAAGGCTATTATTAGGGGCCAGTGTATCTCAGAAAGAGCCAGACAGCAGTAGATACACAAACTACTCTGATATAATCTAAAAGCTGCACTTGTGCAGCATAACAGGACTGTAAGAAATCAGGGACATTAAAATCCCTGTGCATTGAAACATCACTACTATTAGTTCTAGACCTGTTAAAAAAATTACAGTGCACTGTCTGATTTTAAATTCAGCATACCGAAATTGGACCTAATGGGAGTGGGGTTGCTTTTGGCTGAAAAGGAGGCCTTAGCCAAGTAAAGCCCACTCAGATGGGCTAAAGAAAATTCAAATATCTGGGGATCTATGTCACCCCCAAGCTGTGAGACCTATATGCAGCTAACTACACAACACTTTTTAACATATGTATTACTGATCTGCAAAGATGTAGAAGTCTTTATAATTTGTGGCTTGGCTAGGTAGTCACCATTAAAATTAATGTCTTTCCAAGGTCATTGCATGTCTTTCAAGCCATACTGCTGAGAATCCCTGAAATTAAAGCCCTGCAGCAGAAAATAGATGTTTTAAACTGAAATGGAAATCAATGGAGTTGCTAGATCGATTATACAAGCCCATAAACACTTGGGAGGACTGGGCTTTGGAAACAACAAAATACCACTATGCACCCCAAAATATCATCTTCTTCGAATTGTCTCTTTACAAAATTGAGAGACATTGAATTCATATGGAGGCCACAGTGTCAGGTCTGGCCCCCTTGGTTATACCATGGATGCCTAAATCCCCTAAACCCCCAGTTTGCTATATATCCAAAATGGTAAGACGCACAATGGAGATAAGGTACATGATTCTGAAGAGGTGACCTCTGATATTCTTCCCATCCCCATATACCTCGAATGGATTTTACATCTGGAACTTCTAGGGAAAGTTTACGAGGATGGGCAGGGGAATGGTGCTGGATGCTTAGAGATCAATTTTATGATGGTGGGATAAACATTTTTTAAGTCTGTAAGAAGGATGTTAGAGTAAGTGAAATTGACCGTATGTGCCACTGTCAGTGAAGACACTGGGCTCCAACCGATCAATAGACTAGCGATGACCAGACTGCTTATTGACTGGGAAAAGTTTTTCCAGGCCTAGGTATCACCATAGGGACTTAAATAAAAATGGACTTATTGCTAATGGCTAGAAATTCAGTAGGCAATGTTCTTACATAAAGAGATGGCCACAAATCCCGCAGTGGAAGATCCAAATGAAGCATGCAGGAACTTTGGTCAGACATTCCATATATGTGTAAAAGCATGTCAAATAGAGAATCTCTTTACAAATAAATGACAATATGGCACCCACTCCTGATAATACTAAAAATATTTCATCCCCATAATTCTGGGCTAGGGTGAAGGGGATTTGGTCAGGAGGGAGATGATATAGACACATAGGGGGTTATTACAACTTTGGAGGAGGTGTTAATCCGTCCCAAAAGTGACGGTAAAGGGACAGGTATACCACCAGCCGTATTACGAGTTCCATAGGATATAATGGACTCGTAATCCGGCTCGTGGTATATCCGTCACTTTACCGTCACTTTTGGGACGGATTAACACCTCCTCCAAAGTTGTAATGACCCCCATTGTGGCCTTTCCCCTATTTAAAATATTTTGGAAAGAGATTCTGAGTCACCTAAAAGAGGTGCGGTGTTGCCCACGTTTAAGAATCACAGACTATGACATGCTCACTAATGCAGACTTAGGGATAGCCATTAACATGATTCTGGCAGCAAAATAAACTATTGCCCAGCGATTGAAATGTACTGTCACACCTACAGTAAAGAATGCGCCAATAAACTAATGTCCTGGTTGTCTACGGAGAAATTTACTTGGGATATGCTTGGTGTACACAAAATGTATGAAATAAAGTGGCAACCCGTACTAGATTGCCTGTCCACTGACAGAACAAAGATGGGATGCCCAAGATCCCTGAGATGCTTGAGGCTGGTTGATAGCCATGCATCAAGTTGAATGTGAATCTAGGAGTCAAGCAAAAGAAGAGTGTATCTTAAGGTGTTAGAAGATGTTCCTCAATACTGTAAAGTTTACCTAAGGGGTGCCTGTGGGAGTGGGAGTGTATGGGAATTCTGTTATACTGGTTCCTTTCCCTAGCCCTGTTTAGGCTTGTTTTGGTTTTGGAAATTATTTTCTTTGTGGCTTTGAGGCTGTGTAGTTTATCACTTGACTGTACAGATTCAAGAACATGCACTAGGGAAGTGCACAGATGACAGGCATGTTGGGTGTGTGCAGTAAATAAGGTCTTGGTTGCATTTTAGTACTGCTTAGGCACTGTTATTGCAATACAATGATTCAGAATATCTGTGACAAAAATGTTTTACCTGTTGCTCTTCTGTAGGGAGAACAATTTGTTCTGTGTCTTTAATTACAGGCTGCGTTTTTTCAGGTCAGCTTTAAAATGAATGAATCACAGAGTCCTTGGTGAAAGCAACAAATGTAAATAAACAAATTGTAAAACCAGTAGGTCTGTCCTATAAAAGAGATATTGGCTTTGTCAATGTTTTTGTCATGTTGTGCAGCAGTGGGGCTGATGTGCCACAAAATCTCTGTGACACAGCCTCATAGCTTTTTCTTAGTGCTGGTGGGGCATGAGGAGGGCAAGAGGCAACACAAAGGGAGTTTTTTTTAGGCGCGTCACAGATGGAGGGTGTAGGAAAAAAGGGCTATAATGCGGCCAGCGCAGCCCTCATTATAGTGTTTTTTTTAATTATTGCAGGATGAGAGGTGGGAGGAAGCATGAAGGGAATGAGGAAGTGGGAGGAAAGAGAAACAACAGAGAGTGGGAAGATGGGGCTCAGGGAAAGATGACAACAATCGTAGGTGGTAGGGGCTTGAAGCAAGCAGGACAGCAGAGAGTCGGTATGAGGGAGGAACATGGAGGGGTGGTAAGAACATGAGGGAGACAGCTAAAAAAAATTCACTGTCATAGACTACTTAAACATAAATAAAAAAAGTTGCACCCAAAAAAAATGAGCAGTTGAAGGACACAAGTAGTGCATCCATGCTCTGCAGGGATAGACAAACACATGAAGAGGAGGGAAACTTAGAGCAGCTACCTAAAAAGAAGCACGGTAATGAGAGTGACAATGAAACCGACCAATGGTATGTAATAGGCATCCTCCAAGTTCACTATTATAAAACAAAATTTGTTGAAGAAACAGCACCAGTGCTGTCTGAGGGAGACATAATAAGTACCTGAAGTGCCACTGTCAGAGCAAACACACCTAGCCCTGCTTTTCGTGTGACCCAGAGGCAGGGAGCTGAGAACAAAGCTCTGCTCCAAAAGGATATTGGGGATGAATATACATGTGCCAGTATGTCATGGGACCTAGTGCAAGGAAGTATGTGGACCCTTGGCTACTGTTTGAATTGTAAACTGCAATAATAATGAGGGATCAGTGGGCCCCTCAGGCTTGTGGGTCCTGTTGCCTTTGCACTTGTTGCACCATTGAAGTTACTCTGCTGGTAAATTCCTCTCTGATTGCAGCTTCTTTTAATGTGACGATAGCACTGGAAAGCAACACAAAGAATATAAATAAAGTGCATGGGCCCAAAAAGTATCTCAAGAGTGCACTTTGTGTTACATTGCTCCTCCACAGAGAATAACAAATTTACCAATGGTGAAACTATAAAAGCTCCTGCGGATGGGTTAAAAACCGAAAGGGAGGCAATTCACTGTTAGAAATGGGGTCTTTGGTTGACAGTCTGGTTACCCCCTGTTCAAGCAAGGACCCTCACTCTAGTTAGGATAAAAGAGAATCACCCTCAGCTAACCCCTGCTTACCCCCTTGGTAGCTTGGCAGAGCAGTAGGCTTAACCTCAGAGTGCTAGGTGTAAAGTATTTATACCAACACACACAGTAACTTAATGAAAACACTACAAAATGACACAACACCAGTTTAGAAAAATAGGAAATATTTATCTAGACAAAACAAGACCAAAACGACAAAAATCCAACATACACAAGTCAAGTTATGATTTTTTAAAGGTTTAAACTAAAAAGAGTCTTTAGGTAGTTGTAACACCACACTAGCGCTGCTAGCGTGAAAATGTACCTGGTTTGCGTCAAAAATAACCCCGCACGGGCGGTGTGCGTCGAAAGTAACCCTGCACGGCTGTGTGCGTCGAAAACAACTCGGCACGGCGGTGCGCGTTGAAAAAGCCAGCCACCCGACGATCCGAAAGTCCCGCGGCGCAGGGTGCGATCTCTCAGCCTCCGTCAGCGATGCTGCGCATCGTTTCTCCTGCTCCGGGCGTCGGTTTTTCGGTCGCGTTTCCTGCGGCGTCGTTTCTCAGCTGCGGAACCGGCGTCGCGTCGTTTTCTCAGCCGCGATCGGATTCGCGTCGATCTTTTCTCCGCACGGTGCTCGGTGCGTGTATTTTTGTCCTTAGGCTGCCAGCCTCTCCTTTCAGGGTCCCAGGAACTGGAAGGGCACCACAGAGCAGAGTAGGGGTCTCTCCAGAGACTCCAGGTGCTGGCAGGAAGAAGTCTTTGCTATCCCTGAGACTTCAACAACAGGAGGCAAGCTCTACATCAAGCCCTTGGAGATTTCTTCTTCAAGATGGAAGGCACACAAAGTCCAGTCTTTGCCCTCTTACTCTGGCAGAAGCAGCACTGCAGGAAAGCTCCACAAAGCACAGTCACAGGCAGGGCAGCACTTGTTCCTCAGCTATCAGCTCTTCTCCAGGCAGAGGTTCCTCTTGGTTCCAGAAGTGTTTCTAAAGTTTGTAAGTTTGGGTGCCCTTCTTATACCCATTTTAGTCTTTGAAGTCACCTTTCTTCAAAGGGGACTCACACCTTCTTGTGAAATCCTGCCTTGCCCAGGCAAGGCCTCAGACACACACCAGGGGGCTGGAGACAGCATTGTCAGAGGCAGGCACAGTCCTTTCAGATGAGAGTGACCACTCCACCCCTCCCTCCTAGCAGAGATGGCTAATCAGGAAATGCAGATCACACCCCAGCTCCCTTTGTGTCACTGTCTGGTGTGAGGTGAAAAACAACCCAACTGTCAAACTGACCCAGACAGGGAATCCACAAACCAGGCAGAGTCACAGAATGGTTTAAGCAAGAAAATGCTCACTTTCTAAAAGTGGCATTTCCAAACGCACAATCTTAAAATCAACTTTACTAAAAGATGTATTTTTAAATTGTGAGTTCAGGGATCCCAAACTCCACATGTCCATCTACTCTCTAGGGGAATCTACACTTTAATCATATTTAAAGGTAGCCCCCATATTATCCTATGAGAGAGAGACAGACCTTGCAACAGTGAAAACGAAATTGGCAGTATTTCACTGTCAGGACATATAAACCACATTACTATATGTCCTACCTTATCCATACACTGCACCCTGCCCTTGGGGCTACCTAGGGCCTACCTTAGGGGTGCCTTACATGTAAGGAAAGGGAAGGTTTAGGCCTGGCAAGTGGGTACACTTGCCAAGTCGAATTTACAGTGTAAGAATACACACACAGACACTGCAGTGGCAGGTCTGAGACATGATTACAGAGCTACTTATGTGGGTGGCACAACCAGTGCTGCAGGCCCACTAGTAGCATTTGATTTACAGGCCCTGGCACCTCTAGTGCACCTTACTAGGGACTTACTAGTAAATCAAATATGCCAATCATGGATAAACCACTTACATACAATTTAAACAGGAGAGCATATGCACTTTAGCACTGGTTAGCAGTGGTAAAGTGCTCAGAGTTGAAAAGCCAACAGCAACATGTCAGAAAAAAATAGGAGGCAGGAGGCGAAAAAGACTGGGGATGACCCTGCATAAGCAAAAGTCCAACACGACCCCCTACCAGCCTAAAGCCAGGGGAGAACAATCAATACCTTGATGTACTTCCCTGATTGGGGCGATAGAACAGGGACCCAGGCCCACAACAGCAGGGGCATGTTCCAGTTCTACGCCTTCCTGACTCCAGTTGGATCCCTCTGTCCATACTCTCAGGGCCCACTAAGCTAACCCATGGGGAACCCTTCTCCACATCTACAGACACCATCTGTGCAACACCTAACTTTACTTTGCTCACAGATGTATTGCAATGGGCAGATAGTACCACCAGGGCCAACACAGTGGTGTTGCCCACTCCACCCCCGGGGTGTGACTCTCGTCCTCCCCCCCCCAGGGGCAACTCTGTCCACCCGGACAGCAAGCCACAGTGGCCCCAGACAACTGTCAGGGATGAGAGCCCGACCTCAGGCCTCTCTAACCACTGTGACTGTGGAGAGTGGGGGGTGGTAGCCCCAGGTGCCTGGCACCCTTTGACCACTCTCTCTTCCACCAGGTCAGGGATGACAACCTGACCCTGGTCCTCCCCTCTGGGGCTCTGTAACCTCCCGGCAGACGCGGCACCCCCAGAGTCAAAAACTGTCAGGGTGCTTGTAGAAGCAGTCCTGCACAATTCTTCCACCAGTGCAGGGATGTTAACCTGCAACTGATCCTCCAACCTGGGGTCTGTACCTTCAGGTTGGACCAGGGCCAGGGGTGAGGCTTCCCTCCCCCTGCCCTCTCCTTTGGGGTCCTGGACCACCCAACTAGGAGTGGCCCCCCCAGAAGACAACATGGTAGGGGCACTGTTAGCAGTAGCCCCTTCCTCCAGGTCAGGGGGGACACCCTTAACCTGGCCTCCCAATCCAGGGTCTGTACCCTGCGGTTGAACCACTGCCTGGCACACCAGGACTTCCTTGGGAGCACACTTACCCCCCATCAGGTCAGAGTTTACCCCCTGAACCTGATCATTCAACCCAGAGTCACCACCCTGCGGTTGAACCATTGCCTGGCACACCAGGACTTCCAGGGGGGCACACTTACCCCCCTCAAGGGACACACTGTCCCGAAGGGCCACACAAGAGTCTGGCTGGCGCAGGTCTCCTGACCTCTGCCCATCTGACAGAGTCTGGATTCCCCCCAACCCAGAAATGGTCTTACCAAGGTCATTCATGGGGGGCTCTGCTCTCAGAGCTGGCCCCTGACCCTCCAGGTTCTCCACTGGGGTCCGCAACCCCCTCTCAACCCTCTGTCTGGACTTCTGCACCCCCTCACTAGGAGTGGTACTGCCAGACACCAGAACTGGTGGGACGCTGGCTACAGCCGCCCCCCCAAGTTCTCCTGACACTGTGGGGTCTCCCTCAACAGATGGCCCTATGGTACAGGCTAGGCTCCCCTCCTGGTGTTCCCGCAGGGAACCCTCCAGGACCTGGGACCGGATCTCGGGCACCTTGGGCCTCAACCCATCCCCATTCCCTCTCCTCTGAGACTGGACATGGGGTCCCTCACCCATCCCACTACACTGGGACCTACCTGGGACACTACAATCCTTCCCTACCTCACCTGGTTGGGAACTACCTAGACCACTCCTCTCAGGAGCACCCCCAAATGCCTCTTCAGACTCTCTGGTACTCACCCAGAAGTCTGCCTCCATTGTAAGCTCCCTGGGGTCAGAGAACTCACACTCCACCTGGTGTTGGCATAGCTCTGGAAAATAAGGACTAGACATATGCTCTCCAGCAATTACATCACTCAGCCCCTCACATGAATTAACCAAAGTACCCTTCACCCAACCATCCAGTGACTCTGCTTTGAAAAAGCACCCCACATCACCCTCCTGAGACTGGTGAGACAGTACCTGACTGTCCCTGACACTCAACCCACACTCTTCTGGGATGTTTTCACACTCCATAACCAGGACTTCTACCTGGGGGGAACCCCTCTCCCTGTCACTCTCACCTAGAGTCAGTAGAGTGTCCCTCCCACCAGTAGGAATATGACTCCCCATGCCAGTTCCCCAATCCACCTCAGGGACCCTGTGCATCACTGGAGCTACCTCATACCCCTGAACCTCCTGGCGTGTGTTAACTCCCTCCTTCAAGTAGGGCACCACCTCTCTGGGCATCTGCACTTCTGCAGCATCACTGGATATACAATTGTTGCTGCCACCATTCCAGCTGGACTCAGCCCTCATGACTTCCAGCTCTTTCAATTTAAGCTCGTAAGCATAAATCATTTTTTTAATCTCTAAGTTCCTCCTCCTTTCTTCCAACTCCCAATTGAGCTTTTTCAGCTCCCATTGGTACTCCCTCTCTGCCTGTCTGTCCTGTAACTCTTCAGGAGTCAGACCCTTGGGTGACACCCTGCCACCCCTCCTGGGGACCCTCCCCCCAGGCGTAACAGGTTCCTCCACTATACCACTGTGTATCCTCTGCACTTCCCCACCCATATTCTCCTCCTCTGTGTGCCCTCCAGCCTTCTTGATTGTCACCCAAGCCCTCTGTGCCTGTTGCAGCTCCCCCTCCCTGGTGGCGCTCTCAGTGGGACAGTCAAGATCTTTAAGGAACTGTTTCAATTGAGCAACTGAGTACTCCTTCAGTTTCTCCATTTCAAACACAGCTCCAGCTGTTGCATCTCCAGATTGAGACATGATGGTCACAAGTGCAAAGTTCCAAAAGGCAGAAAAAAATAATTTCCCAATGAAGTAAAAAGAATCAGTCAAGGGATCAGCAAAATCATGGAAGTAGAATAAAAAGAGTCCTTAAGAGAAAAATCAAAAGATCACCAAACAAGTAGTATGTGGTCACGTAGTGGTCTGAGATCAAAACAGTAGTGTACACTTAATTACTGTATGTCAAGTACAAATACAAGTCCAAATCCCACCGCTGCCACCAATGTTAGAAATGGGGTCTTTGGTTGACAGTCTGGTTACCCCCTGTTCAAGCAAGGACCCTCACTCTAGTTAGGATAAAAGAGAATCACCCTCAGCTAACCCCTGCTTACCCCCTTGGTAGCTTGGCAGAGCAGTAGGCTTAACCTCAGAGTGCTAGGTGTAAAGTATTTATACCAACACACACAGTAACTTAATGAAAACACTACAAAATGACACAACACCAGTTTAGAAAAATAGGAAATATTTATCTAGACAAAACAAGACCAAAACGACAAAAATCCAACATACACAAGTCAAGTTATGATTTTTTAAAGGTTTAAACTAAAAAGAGTCTTTAGGTAGTTGTAACACCACACTAGCGCTGCTAGCGTGAAAATGTACCTGGTTTGCGTCAAAAATAACCCCGCACGGGCGGTGTGCGTCGAAAGTAACCCTGCACGGCTGTGTGCGTCGAAAACAACTCGGCACGGCGGTGCGCGTTGAAAAAGCCAGCCACCCGACGATCCGAAAGTCCCGCGGCGCAGGGTGCGATCTCTCAGCCTCCGTCAGCGATGCTGCGCGTCGTTTCTCCTGCTCCGGGCGTCGGTTTTTCGGTCGCGTTTCCTGCGGCGTCGTTTCTCAGCTGCGGAACCGGCGTCGCGTCGTTTTCTCAGCCGCGATCGGATTCGCGTCGATCTTTTCTCCGCACGGTGCTCGGTGCGTGTATTTTTGTCCTTAGGCTGCCAGCCTCTCCTTTCAGGGTCCCAGGAACTGGAAGGGCACCACAGAGCAGAGTAGGGGTCTCTCCAGAGACTCCAGGTGCTGGCAGGAAGAAGTCTTTGCTATCCCTGAGACTTCAACAACAGGAGGCAAGCTCTACATCAAGCCCTTGGAGATTTCTTCTTCAAGATGGAAGGCACACAAAGTCCAGTCTTTGCCCTCTTACTCTGGCAGAAGCAGCACTGCAGGAAAGCTCCACAAAGCACAGTCACAGGCAGGGCAGCACTTGTTCCTCAGCTATCAGCTCTTCTCCAGGCAGAGGTTCCTCTTGGTTCCAGAAGTGTTTCTAAAGTTTGTAAGTTTGGGTGCCCTTCTTATACCCATTTTAGTCTTTGAAGTCACCTTTCTTCAAAGGGGACTCACACCTTCTTGTGAAATCCTGCCTTGCCCAGGCAAGGCCTCAGACACACACCAGGGGGCTGGAGACAGCATTGTCAGAGGCAGGCACAGTCCTTTCAGATGAGAGTGACCACTCCACCCCTCCCTCCTAGCAGAGATGGCTAATCAGGAAATGCAGATCACACCCCAGCTCCCTTTGTGTCACTGTCTGGTGTGAGGTGAAAAACAACCCAACTGTCAAACTGACCCAGACAGGGAATCCACAAACCAGGCAGAGTCACAGAATGGTTTAAGCAAGAAAATGCTCACTTTCTAAAAGTGGCATTTCCAAACGCACAATCTTAAAATCAACTTTACTAAAAGATGTATTTTTAAATTGTGAGTTCAGGGATCCCAAACTCCACATGTCCATCTACTCTCTAGGGGAATCTACACTTTAATCATATTTAAAGGTAGCCCCCATATTATCCTATGAGAGAGAGACAGACCTTGCAACAGTGAAAACGAAATTGGCAGTATTTCACTGTCAGGACATATAAACCACATTACTATATGTCCTACCTTATCCATACACTGCACCCTGCCCTTGGGGCTACCTAGGGCCTACCTTAGGGGTGCCTTACATGTAAGGAAAGGGAAGGTTTAGGCCTGGCAAGTGGGTACACTTGCCAAGTCGAATTTACAGTGTAAGAATACACACACAGACACTGCAGTGGCAGGTCTGAGACATGATTACAGAGCTACTTATGTGGGTGGCACAACCAGTGCTGCAGGCCCACTAGTAGCATTTGATTTACAGGCCCTGGCACCTCTAGTGCACCTTACTAGGGACTTACTAGTAAATCAAATATGCCAATCATGGATAAACCACTTACATACAATTTAAACAGGAGAGCATATGCACTTTAGCACTGGTTAGCAGTGGTAAAGTGCTCAGAGTTGAAAAGCCAACAGCAACATGTCAGAAAAAAATAGGAGGCAGGAGGCGAAAAAGACTGGGGATGACCCTGCATAAGCAAAAGTCCAACATTCACTAATAAGAAGAAAGTATTTGACCCTGACAAAAAAGCCGTCTAATATTGAGCAAGAATTTTCTCTCCGGTGTTATCCTACAATGCTGTCTCTGACCTTCTGTAGTGAAACCACAAAAACTACTTACAGCCACAGAGTTTCAAAAGGTCAAAACCATAGTGCACATACTGCTATGTGGAATGGTTTAAACAATATGTGACGTTTCTATGCATAACAAATGATTGTATTGAAAAATGCAGGCAGTTTTCTTCCTAGGTTCATGTGTATTTTTTTTTACTATACTGTGTAGCTAAACTCCCATCGGTTCTGTGCACAAAGAACTTTGTAAGTCTAAACTTCATGTTTAAACCCTAGGGTGAATACAGATTTATTTATGACATAAATTCACAAATCCTTCCAAGAGTAGTCCTGAAATTGTATTCCAGTTACTTGTTCCCAGTAGTGCTTGTCAAAATATTTTGAAAATGTTAAAATATGTTTATGCAAAATGATTTCCAAATCCAACAATATTCCCAGTTTACTACTGTGCCTGGAGAAACACCAGGGTATTTGCAATGGGTGTTCCCTTTTTTCCATAGAGACATTTTTCCTTGTTACAAACACCCCATACTTCAGAGAATTTACTTCCTATCTCCACCATGGAATGCTTGTTCTTGCACTTAACAAGAATAAATGTTGTTGGCTGGGCCGGGACAGTGTAAAGAAATGTTGTGTTTGTGAGTGTTCCCAAACTTTACAATGTTTTCAAGCCCTCGGGCACCCTGTCCCACTACTGGAGGGCAACACACACATGTATATTATAGCACAATCACGGGGTGGTTGTTCATGATGTAATAGATTTACAAGTGTCTCTTCGCTCTGTAAACTTCTTGCATTTGTAAATTAAGTCATTTGTGCATGTATGTTGAACTTACACATTCAAATGGCATGGTGAAACTGGCCACATGTGCCTATGTGTACAATTCCCTGTAACCTACAATGAGGACATGCATTTTGTGGCAAGGGTGGAGTTTGCAGGCGTTAACAGTTCTATAAGTGTAGAGAATAGTGGATCATGAGCTTGATGTGAGATTTTGTTTAGCTCAGTTTAGTTGAGTCTGTGGTATTGCTTGATTCTTAAGAGAGTGATCAGAGGTTATTTATGGAGTTAGGTATGCTGCTAAGGCATATGTTTCCAAGGACCAGAGTCTGTTTCCTTGTGTGATAATAATAAAGGCTATTGTGTTCTAGTCCATACCTACTTTGGGTGGAAGGTACTGAGATTGGATGTACAAGGATTATATTCACTTAAAACTGGTCCCAAATTGAGCTCATACTTTATCCAATGCCACCCTATACTACGGACTGAACTATGTACAAATAGTTCAGTTCACAAAATACCAAATTGCAAGGGGTTACAGAATGCCCTGCAAAATTAATTTTAATTAGACAGGTCTCAATTTGCAACTCCCTTTGATTGTTACAGTCACAGAAATAGTGGACTGCAAGGATCAAAACACCACCATCCAAGTGATTGCCCTGCTTCAAAATGAAAACCTTTTTTTTAATACGGGGCTGTTTTATAAAACGGTTTTCATTTCACAAAACTGAGTCAGAGTAGGTAGTGGTCCCGGGGATGCAGTCAACACATTTCCAAAGGGAGCAGGATCCTGTTCAATCCCATCCCCTATGCTAATCAGTTTTCACTCCAACTCAGGGTTGATAAGTTATCAATGCTTTGCAACATTATTTGTGGTTGTAAACCATTGATCCATTCCTTTCTAAATTGAACAAAGGAAGGAGGCGTCCCTTTCATGTAGGCTCCTACTCGCACTTCAGAAAGGATTGCAAAACTCCTTCCTGAGTCACGAAAAAATGATCCTACTTGTAAAAGTGTTTTTTTGCATTAAGGAAAGCCCTTTTCAGATTGCAAACCTTGTGATTTTTAGAATCACATCGGATGCAAACGCAAAAGTACTTTGTATAGTACATAAGGAACATGGGCTCAGGTACGAAATTCTTCATTTGCGATTCCTAAATAGCGAATCCATAGAACTTGCTATTTGGGAATCACAAATTGGAATGTATGTCCCATGCAATTTCCTTATTGCAATTCCTACAGATTAAGTTCGCTATTAGGAAATAAAGAAATCACAATTTTGGAATCAGAGGCCTAAATGCTCTGAAAACAAGATGATGATATCAGAGCCCAGGAGGGAGCTAATTACAGTGTGTGGTCACCTGCCAGAGGCCTAATACACCTTCTGGAAGCAAGAAGCGCCCCTACTTGCTGCTGCCAGTACTTCTGACTAACAGCAAACAACACCATGGCTGCTGAAGAAGGGAAGGAGGCTGGGGGCAGTAGGCAGAGCAAGGCAAAGTTCTCAGAGAAGGGGACTGGTGGTACTGATGGAGGCATGTGCTGCCAACATGGACCAGCTGTTTGGGAAGGCCTCCTTCTCAGTCCCTGAGGCCCAGAAAACCAGCATATGGAATGAGATCCTTGAAAAAGTCAACTCCCTTGGGGTGATGCAAAGGACCATCCTGGAGATAAGAAAGAGGTGGTATGACGTGTTTCTGTAGCAAGGAGAGACTGGCCAGCAGGAAGGAAGAGGGACGTGGGACAGGCAAAGGACCCTCACCACCCCCCCTTCTGACTCCCATGAAGATGCTAATTGAGGTAACCCTCGAACCAAAGAGTGTCACAAGAGTTGGGGACATCAACACCTCTATCCCAGCAGGCACCAGTCATCTTCCCATGAAATAGAAAAATATACAGAGGGGGGACCGGGAGATTAATGGTCCAGTGTACAACCTCCCAATAGAACCATTATAAGACAAAATAGTATTCTTCCGTTTGTTTGGAACAGTGTACTATTTTGTCTTATACCAGTCATCTTCCCTTCATGTACCATCCATAAAATAATATTAGCCAACCCACATATCATACATCACAGCATGAAATACTCCATTGTGGTTCTTGGCCCACCCAGGCAATGCATCATTGGAGTTGCAGTACACATCATTATCATGCGTTACTGAGTGCTGACTACACCAAACATGTGTACACAAATATGTCACAAACACATGCAGCAGATTCACAACAATACTGTGGCCAAACATTACCCATTTAATTACAGTAACTGTATACATGCATTTCCACGGATCACAGCCTGGACAAGTCAGGACCTGTGGCAGTCGAAGGGGCCACTGGCAGTGACGTTGTCTCTGAGCCCACAACACCACCATCCCCTCAGCCAATTGCACCACCGCCTACTGGCTGGCGAGCCACAATCTACCTACTGCCCGATCCTGAGGACAGGGATAAGCATTCCAGTCATCTTTGGAGATGATCTTGAGTACAAAGTAGAAGGTAGTACTATTGGCATTGAATGTCAAAAGATACGATGTTCTCTTACAAGATAACAGTGAAGAGGATATCTAAAAAAGAGCTAGAAAGTGAAATGATTCGCTCATACCTTGACTAGAGTAAAGAAGGTAATGCCCCTTAGATGCACCCCAGTATTCTCACAGAAGCGCCCCAATTCTAATATAGCCAAAAGGCTCTAATCAAGTTTCAGAAAATGTCCTTTGATTTACCCTTTCCTTTTGAAAAATTACCTCAGTCATAAGGAACAATCGCGAGAGAATGTCCCCCATGAGGACTCTTTAGAACAGGAGCTCATGCGGTATTTGGTGTCAGGGGCTATCTTCAAACCAAGGCTATGCAAGCCCCGCCCAAGACAGTGGCCAAGTGTTTGCTACTGAGACTTTTCCAGCGCGGTTGGATTTTGAATTCGCTCCTGCACCTAAGAGTTGAATCTTCTCTTATCTTCGAAGACACTGGCTTCGGATCGACTCTAGAAGGCTTACCTATAAAAAAGCAAGAACACCAAGGTCAGTGAGAGCAGGCTGATACTTGTAAGATATAAGCATGTTTCAAGAACTATTAACGACAAGTTGAAAACAAGAAATTATTCTTGGTATTTAACTTCATTTATTTCAGTCATTATTTTTTGGACTTGCAAACAGTGAAGTACCTTTGAGAAAAATAGCAAAAAAATCGGCACTGTATTTATTGAAACCGAAAGAACAATAAAAAATGAAACTGATAAAAAGAAACTTTCCTGTGTGAAACAAATCGCACAAACCTAATCGCCAATTCATAAGGTAGGTAGATGATAAATGTCTATTTACATTGGCTATAAAGGTAGGAAAGACAGATATGATAGTGTGAAAAATAAAGGGAGTGAAAGTGGATCTGATAATTATTCTTTTGTTTAACAGAATCTAAAAATTGTGATCGAGAGAATAGGGCAGAGAAACTGTCATCCGAATGGCGTCACTAGTGTTTGCCAGTAAGGCGTTGCCCGATTATTCCAAAGTCCAATTCTCCCACGAGATCAAAGTTTTCAGAAATCGTGTGAAAGTTTTTCCACCACGTGGCCATATTGGACTCACCTTGTTCTCGCAGCCAGCGAAGAGTAAGGTGATAGTGATCTTATTTTATGCTAAGTTTTAACAAATCCTTGACAAGAAGCTATCAGAGAAATTAGAATAAAATTATAACTTAATTCAGTAACATGCAATGCCAAAGGTTTGTTGGCCAAAAATGAAAAATAGTTTTAGAATTTAACATTATTGCACATTACATATGACTCAAACCTACAGAAAATATAGCCAACTCTAAAATTGAGACAACCTATCCCTACTTTCACAGAGACTTCAACACACTGCTACACACAACCAGAAAACACAGATTCTTTATGCCAATGTCAAGGAAGAAGCTAAAACAGGTTCGTCACTTTTTCAGAAAGAGCATTGTTCTCAGAGTCAGGAATTGATCAAGAAGAACTTATCGCCTACTTTGGCCGAGAAAAAGGGAACTTTTTTATGAAGGGGTGTCAAGCAAGGAAATTAATTTAAAAACGATTCAGGGATCAGGAGATATCACCACGCATTGCCAGACATACTGGTGGGTAGTACAAGAATAATACCCATTTACAACATACAGAAAGAAGAAAAACCACGGCACATCGCAGATTCGTAGAAGTATCTATTTATTCTTCTGTGGTATGTCAGGGAAGACGTACAACCTAAAGTTGACCCAGCAAAACAACTGGGAAAGGTGTCAACAGGCCAATACAGTTCTCATGTTCAAATAAAACAACAGCCGACATGTGTTTCGTCAGTACTGACTTTTTCAAGGCTGTGAACATAATGATATGAAGATGGAATGTATCAATCTCATGTATTTCATAGATTTATGTGCAATATAGTGCCTGATGAGAAAGAAAATAAAGATTAAAGTTGTGTACGAAAGGAGAGGCCTGTATCCAATAGATATAAGTATGCCGTGTTCAAGACCACGAACATAAAAGTGCCCGATCAAAGACAAATAAGAAAGTTATTCAGGAAACAATGAATGACACAAGAGTCTGTGACATCAGTGTGCAACTGCCAACGTGTATGATGTTAGTGGCATGCATAAGACAATGGTAATGTAACCAAGGTCCTGGTGTAGATAACAATTTGAGCAGCATGCCTGAGAACCCCCAAAAATTCAAAATAAAATGAAATCAAAATTTAATGTCGTATTGTAAAGAAGTTATAAGGATAGTGCATACCCAAAGAAATAGAGGTGTCAGACATACCTCCAATATGTAGAAATACCAATCTATGCTATCGAGCTCCAATAGGCTCCAATAGTGGCAAATAGAGTTAATGGAGAGAAGGTCCAAAGACCATGATAAGCCTAAAAGAAGAAATACGAAAATAAGCCCTAATGAAGGTTGTTACAGTGTTACAAAATTAGAATACTCAAATGAGACATAACCTTCGAGCATAAGTGAAATAATTGATCATGTTGATTAACTCACAGGAGTGGCATTCTGCCTAATACCCGTGAATAATAACTAGGGCTACAAAAATAGAACCGGATATCATGTAAGTTTAAATGAAAAAGTATGGATTCAAAAGAAAATAGTAAATTGTCCACAATAATTGAGCGAGAAACTAAATCCAGCATGCTTGGGATAATGTAGCATACAGAAAACCAATAAAACATATATCTGCACAACTAACTAAAACAGGGAGCCGCCGTTTGAGGACTTAATAAGTACATTTTGAACGATCCACCCATAAACGCAGAGACCGTGTGAGAAAAAAAAGGAGACCCACCATAAAGGCACATCCCCGAAAAGGTATAGCCGATAGTCATAGAAAATATGAAGTAAATAAATCTTACCCTCAGATGTTAGGATACTCTCTCTTGCAAGTGCTATCGGTGTGGCATGGTGTGTAATGGCATGTTGCCTAACGGAGGACTACTATTTATGTGCAGAGTAAAGAATAGAAATGGAATGCGGACTCACAGAAAAGGCACCGTGTGTACGCCATATTGGAAAGAAACGTACCAACATTGTGTGTTGAAAAAAGAGAAGTAGTACATGCAACAAGATTGGGAAAATTTAGAAATAAAGACAGCTCAACAGGCACAGTGACCCAATTAAGGCACAAATTCACAAGCTTCAATGTATGATTCAATTATACCATTGATGTATAACGTGAAGACATGGTCACACATGATAATATACAAATCAGACATGAGACAATTGGTGCCACAAAAAATTACAATGGCATACAGAGATTAACGATAGGCAAAATATGAATTGTACATGGAGGGAGAGAACCATCTGTCCACAATAATTGAAACAATTCTGTTGGTTAATGGCACTAAAAAGTAATAGACTTTAGAAAGACATACAGGTCCTTATCAGAATTAAGACCCTCCTCAACTGCCCGTAATTTAATAATACATCTACTCTCTAGCTGCCTAAGGTGGAGAGCCTTGTAGCCCCCCCTCGGACAGTTACCCAAAGTAGCAATACCATGTGTATGGATACCCAGTCTTTCTTGATTCGAATGTTCCAAATTATAGTGTACAGAAAAGGGTTAATCACTATAATTATTTTTAATCGCCCTAATTTGCTCCTGTAGTGTTTCTTTAAAAGGTCTGATAGTACTACCTATTTAGATTTTTTTGCAGGTACATATGATACAATATACAACAAAGTTTGTGTTGCAATTAATAAATTGCCTAATGGGATATGTCGTACTTGAATTGTAACAGAAAGTTCTTGTTTTGTCCATAGCAAATTCACATATATTACAACGACCACATTTATAGAAAGCTGGTGACTGTAGTGGAATCCAACGGTCCTTAGCAACTGCTGGTAAAAAAACGATGGCATAGTTGGTATCCCAATGTACGTCCCCTGCAATGAATCATTTCTGCTTTGTTTTTCAAACTTTTCTTAAGACTCTCATCTGATAGTAGAATATGCCAGTTTCTCTTTAGGATCTTAAACAAATTTGAGCTGGCAGAACTATATGTAGTGATAAAAGACAAAGCTTTCCTTTTGTCTACCTTCCTGTGTGTTTTGTTAGATAGTAGGGATTCTCTGTTTACCCTCAATATCCTATCATGTGTGTTACTCAACAGTCTTTGGGAATAACCTTGGTTCAGGAATCGTTGTTCCAGTGATTCCAGCTGCCTAGAAAATTCCTGGTCATCATAACAATTGCATCTAATCCTGACAGCCTCACCAAAAGGAATAGCTTTTATTTGTGAATGTGGATGCGCACTGCTTGCATGTAGAATCGAATTAGAAGCAATCAGTTTTCTAAACAGTTTGGAGTGAATGTGATTGCCATTAATGTAAAGTGTCAAATGTAGAAAATCTACACTTGTTGTGCTGGAGTGAATGGTAAAGTGAATATTATAACAGTTTGTGTTCAGATGGTCACCAAACAAATCCAATGTGGTGGAATTACCAGACCAAAAAAGAAGAACATCATCAAAATACCGACCCCAGTACATGAACGGTTGCGTACGTTCCGGAGGGCATCTGGTCCAAATGTGATATTGTTCGTAGTAGCCCATATATAAGTTAGTGAAGGAGGGTGAAAATTTAGCCCCCATTGCAACCCCTTGTATTTGTCTGTACCAGATACCCTCATGTAGAAATACATTGTTGTCCATGACAAGGTTTATCAGATCTATTAGCATATAGGAATGTTGCAAAAATCTAGCTTCTCTTTTGTCCAGAAAGTGTTGGATGGCAACAATGCCCTTTTCCTTGGGTATGCAGGTGTATAAAGAAGTGACATCAAGAGTTGCTAAGATGTGACCTTCTGTTAGCAATCAAGCTAAGGAGATGTTTGGTATCTCTGATTTATGATGGGAGGTTACAGACAAAAGGTTGAAGGTAAAGATCAATATACTCTGAAAGTTTTTCAGTGGGAGAGTTGATGCCCGAAATTATGGGTCTACCCGGTGGAAAGGCTGCTAATTTGTGTACAACATACCCAGGAGTTCCTTGTAACCTTCAGAAATTAGTGGTATATCAACATATTTAACATTTGTACCACTGACAAGTTAAATACAAAGTCAAAATATATTATATCAAATGGAATCTATCAAAAGAAGAAGTCCTAGCAAAGAAACAATTACTGGTAAATAGCACCATAATGATCAGGCCAGCAGACAAGGGAGGTGCAGTTGTTATTTATGATATGGAGACATACATGACTGAAATCAGATAACAATTAAACAACCAGGAGTGTTGCAAGAATATACCAAAGGATTCCACCAAGAGGTACCTCTGCAGAAGGTAGACCTAGCAGAGGGGTGGCTCTTGGAATAAAAGAGTTTGAGTATCTTAAAATCAGAGAATACTGGTGATAAACTATATGCCCGAAATGTATTACGTTTAGCAAAAACCCACCCCAGACCCACCGTGTCAGGTACCAATTAGATTCTGGAATCCATTGCAAAATATGTAAAAGTATTTTTGCCACCATTTACCAAGAATGTTCCTTGTTTTTGTCAGGGATATGATGGCATCATTAATATAATTGAGGGGGTGGAATATGATGAGTATAAACATTTTTCGCATTTATGGTTATGGAAAGTTTTAACAGGTACCTTCAATAGGAAAGTTTACTGGAGACACTAGAGCCTGGAGGAAAGACCAAAACCCCATGCAGCAACAACAAGATTCACTTTGGACTTAAACAAATATGTCTGACAACAAATTATTTCTGCTTTGACAACCAGTTTACCATCAAATCACGGGGACTGCAATAGGCCATTTATTTGCTTGAATAACCAAGCATGAGGAGAGGTGAGTGGATGATAACAGTGCATATAAGGATATGATTGATATGCAAAGAAAATACATTAACAATGTATTTCTAGTTAGGATTGGAACACAAGTAGAACTCCTTCAATTTCAACTGCGTCTTAACAAGTGGCTACCTAATATTATATTGTCTGTTAACTTAATTATTGTCATGGTCCTCTTCTTTGACTTTGAAATCAATCATGAAACAAAAATCCTTACATCCACTTATAATAAGAAAGCACATAGGAACATATTTTTGCACTACAACACCTTTCACCAGTCTTACCTTAAGGACAACCTCCCCTCAAATCAATTTCTAATGATTAGTAGAAAATGCTCATGGAATAAAGAGTTCTTCTAAAATGCCAGCTCTCTGCTCATGAAGGTTTAGGAACACGCTTGTTTTTACATCCTACTGTTTTCTAGGTGTACATGAACAATGAGTGTTATACCATGAATGTCAGATTTTTATTTTCGCTATTTGATAGATACAGGGATTTCCTCACAATCACACGGGGTCGATTGCTAAATGTTATTTCTCCTGTCTCAGAGATGATAATTGTGCACAACACCAAACCGTTTTTCAGTTTAAACTAAATGTAAATTGTATCACTTATTTCATGCCCAAGGGGCATTAAGTACTTTTTAGTGGTTATGCATTTTGTTTATAGGGTCCTACAGCCTTTTTGAAACCTGTAAACCTTTCATCCTGCAAGAGACCTCTTAGAATAGAACCCTTTACAAAAGGTCGAAGCACAACAACAGCAGTTCCTGGGAAGCATAATTTAAAGAGTTGAAGTAAATCTGAATTTTTAGGGAAGACACCGTAACAGCACCTTGAACTATAAGAATCATGGACTGTTTCATTACATTGGCTGCCCCATGCGGAAGTGAATTTATTGAACCTAGAAACACATTTGTATGAAAGCAGTTCAACATGGGCATTGATTAAACGTTTTGTTCTATAAAAAATAATTTGATGTTTCATTAGTTATAAGATACTATTGTTTGTGTCTTTTAAAAATATTTTTGGATCACAACAGAAAATATGGAGAGCACATACAAACAATTCATTGAGATTGTTGTTCATGTCTGGGTCATGTTGTGGTTTAATGATCTTCATTGCTAACAAAAAGTACAATTTTTATAGGCACCCCAATCAAGCCTGTGTGATTGTTACAAAAGTAAGTTAATTGTTAGATGTATGGCTAAATGTAGTACACATTTTGGTATGATTATCATGGGCTTCAGTCCAGGAGTCATGAATAGGTTTTTGTGCAATGAGAGTTGGAGGCAGGGCCTGACTACATGCTAGGCCTGGTGAAAAATATGCTCTGCACACATGCTTAGTGCCAAATGAGTACCTAACAGGTGAGTGAGGTTTCTGTTCCCTGGCGGGCACTCAGCTATGTATGCTGGTTGGGCCACAGTTGCGCTCCTCTAAACTTCAGAGGTGCATGAGTCTTCAGCTGCAGAGGAGGTCACCAGTACCAAGAGAGTGTGGGTGCGGTTTGATGTGAGAATTCACAGCTGCTATGCTGGTACTATGTGAAACACACCTTTCGGGGCAAGACAAACTACATTTCCGAAAGCTACATGCGTCTCTCTGAGACTTGCAATGATGTAAGTCATTGTAGATCTATACAGGGCTATTCATAAAAGTATGTTATACTTGTGAGAAAATTTCATGTGTGGATTTATCCTTACACTTTTTAGTAACTTCAGTAGATTTTGCTATTCATAAAAAGGAGTATACATTTAATCAAAAGTGCAGAGTTACACTAGCGTACACATGTAAATTACTGCTAAAACACAGTAGTAACATTAGCTAGCACTAAACATGACCAAGCATTAGTAGTGCAACACCCTCCCCTAGGAAATAATGGAAGTGAGGACTTAAATATAAGCCCCTTAGGAGATGTTCTTTAAATTAAACAATTTTAAATAGTTAAAATACAAAAATATATATATATACATGAATATAAGGTAATGTTAAAAATATATGACTATAGTAAATATTTGTAATGAAATATAAGTAAGTAATAATTTATTGTACAGATAATACAATCCAATACAAATAATCAAGACAAAGGGAAAAAGGAAAAAAGAAAAACAAACAATCAAAAACAAATGCCCTCAAGAACTGAGTTCAAACTAAAAGCACACCATAAATTGCGCATGCAACATAATAAAAACATTATGAAACAATACAGTACAATACCGGCCACCTGACCCAAAGCCCCAATAGACACAGGCTAATACACATAGGCACAGCCCTAAAGTGCATGGTTCATAAAATAATAATTTCACTGAACATCATCAAATACCGATAAAATTCCTCGTCCTAACAAATAATGGCAAGAGCATGGAAAAATATCAACTAGGCGTGTTCATTGTTCGCAGTGGCATTAAATTTAGATCGTGCAAATTTAATGAAGCTGGTCAGTAACACACTTAACATTGGATTGCCTGGTTCCAGAGACTGAATGATTGCTTGTCGGCAAGAACGGATTCCTAATTCATTCCATTTACTCCGGAGCAAAAGTCTACACTCATTTGATAAGGCTGGACATAGGCAGACAACATGATCAATGGTTTCCACTGCATCGCTACAGCCTCTGCATATCACACTGTCCCCAGGGGATAGCTGTCATTGAGGCAAATGTATTAAAAAAAAAACAATCACCCATCCTTAGGGCCAAAAAGGCCTTTTTCAACCAGAACCCATATGAGCAGGAGAAAAACCTGGAGGACATACCTGGTTTAAAAGAGCCAATTACTGCCCAGGCATGCTTCCGATGAGCAAGAAGAGAACAGTCTGAGTGATAAGAGTACAATTGAATAAGCCTTTTAATCTCTGATTTAAACAAGGAATAGGGGGGATTGCTTTCCCAGAGATCACCGGCATCCAATCACCATTTACAGTCAACCAAAAATTGGGAGTAAGTGCACTTCGATTTCAGCTCACTAATTTCTTGCCACAGGACTGCCTCCAGATGGCCAACTGAGGCCTGACACAGTTTATGACACAACTTCAGGAAAGCACCAGCATCAACTACCACCAGATCCCGAAGCCCAAACTCCAATCGTACCTGCGCCGGTGAAGCCAGGTGCGTAACATGAAAAACTCTTTCATAGATTTTAATAACCAACCTATTTAATAGGCAGGAGCCTTTGCCCAACAGAATTTCTTGACCATAGACCAATGTGGGGGCGATCTTTGCTTTCATGACTTTCATTAAAGGAATGAGGGTCGGCCCCTTTAACACTTTTGCTAATTTGGAAAAGGCCACCTGCAAAGCCACAGCTTTAAGTTCAATTGCCTTCTTGTGATTAACAAAGCTGCCCCTCAAATCAAAATGTACCCCTAAATATTTGTAAGACTGGTCGGAAACAAGTTTGTGGTTCTTATAGTACGAGCTAAAGCCCAAATGTTTTTTCCTCCCAAAGGGAACCACTTTTGTTTTACACAAGTTAACTTCTAATTGGTTAGCGGAAGTATACGTTGCAAGTTGAGTGAGCAACCATTAAAGCCCGATCTTAGTACAACTGAACAAAGCAAGATCATGGGCATAAAGCAAGTGACTAAGCCTAAGGCCACCGATCTTAGGGGGATGAGAATTGACGGCATCAAGAGATTTTGACAATCAGCAATAAACAAATTGAAAAGAAGAGGAGCAAGTACACAGCCCTGTTTCACACCATGAGTGGTCAAAATTTTCCTAGAAAGGGAGCACCCATCTCCAAGCTTAATATGGACCCAGGTGTTAGTGTGGAGTTCTATAATAGCACCCAAAAGTACTGGAGGGATGCCCCAGCTTTGTAATTTGGCCCATAGAGCACTCCGGGGGATCCGATTGAATGCTGCCTTGAAGTCCACAAAACAGCAATTCAACGGCTGAAACAGCCCTATCAATCAAAAGAGAAAGGGCTAATAAATTGGTTGAGGTACCTGAGCCAGCTGAGAACCCCGTTTGAACTATGGGGATTAAGGCTGGATTAAAACTTAGCCTCATTGTCCAGCAGGGCTATCATCCTAAACTTAGCAGGATCAGACCTTGAACCGTTTTTGTATAAAGGGTGGAGGATGGCACCACACCAGGACTCAGGTATTGTTGAGGTTAGGAAACAATGTTTGAACAAATGTGCGAAATGATTAGCCCAAAAAAGAGGATCCTGTTTAAATAATGCCTGTGGAAGACCACTGGGTCCGGGGGCTCCAAATTGCTTAGCCCTCGAGATGATGTGGGGAAGGCGTGATTGGAAGGACTTCCTTACTCCCTGCATGGGAATTAGAGACCCTATAGATAAAGAACATGTTTTAAACAAAGCAGGAGTACATCTGTGGGCCCCCTCATCTACTGGTTCCCCATCCTGCTCACTATCAGAAAAATGGATGGTCAAATTAGACGCCCATGCTCCTTCTGAAATGTCAACAACGCCCGTGCCCCTTTGATTACTGGTTAGATTGTTAATAAGGGACCAAAATTTCATGGAGTTTGAATCTTTGCTTGCGCTTAGAAGTTTAGCCGAAAACTGACCGAGATGATGGTCGTCATAAACAGCCTTCCTATAATCTTTCCTTAATGTATTATATTCCGTGAATAAACACTCTGAATTGGGACTTTTCCTGATTGCCCTTGCTAGCCTATTCCGTGCTCTCTTTAAATTCTTTGTTTCCCTGGAGACAACAAAGGACTGGGGTGGAGCACAATTGCGAATGGGTTGGTGAAACTTTAACAATAGGAGGCAAGAAAGTTTAACCTATGAGTCAATAGGGAACACACAACCCAAACTCTCAGAGTTAAAAGAATTGATGCATTCAGTCAATATTGTGCCACCAATAGAAGCATTTAATTTTATGCGCTATAGTGATTCGAAACAAATGCCACCACCCACAAGCAGAATGACATCATGAACAGGAAATCTTGATTTAATAAATACAATTCGTGGACAATGGTCGCTCTCACTCCGAGGGGAAATCTGAAACTTTTCAATGAGAGGAAACAGTTCAGTATTACAGATGGTATAATCTAAATAGGAGCAAGTTCGACCATCGGACCTTGTCCACAGTGGGGGAGCATCATCACATAAGCGACCATTCAAAACTTTAAAGCCCATACTATTAAGATGCATGACTAAGTACTCTCCCAAAGGGCAGTGCAGACAACCTTGGGGCCTTAATTGTTCAGGAATTAACTGGTGGTTAACACAGTCTGGACCCTCAAGAGCCTCCATTGTATCCTGAAACAGGTTTGTGTTAAAATCACTGGTTATAAGATAACTAGCACATGGGTGAACCCCAACTAGATTGGCTACAATCTGCATCAATCGCAACAACCAATGAAATATACAATATTTTAATAACTTTTTTATATTTCGATAACAATGCTATGCCATTTCATAGTTGAATTTTTAGAGTTCAGTGTGTTGCTGTCCCTCCTTAAACCCGTCCATGACCCTCACTGACTCCCTAAACCCTTTTATACTCCTCCCTAGTGCTTTCCTCTACATTTATAAGTATTTGCCATTTTCCAGCTATTTCCCTGTGTTTTTCCACTACTTAAACATATATGTGCTGACTCTCAACAGTTAGGATGGAGATCTCGACACATATAAGTATAGGAGAGGGGGAAGTGTTGATTTGTGAATAGTATTTTGTAGTATGTTTTGTTGTACTACAAAACGTAGTATGTTTTATTGACCTACAAAATGTACTACAAAATGGAGTTTGTGAATAGCCTCCATTGAGTAAACGTTCATATTGTTTCACAGTGTTTCTTTCTAGCCATTTGTGAAATTTATTGGCTGTAGATGGAACTTGCCGCCAGGAGGTTTGACTTCATTGCACTTTCCTCAAGAGTTGTCAAGGAGATTGGTCTCAGAGCAGCATTCCACATAAACATTAGGGGCCAGATGTACAAAGCTATTTTGCAGTCGCAAAGTGCAAAATTCATCTTTTGCGACCACAAAACGGCCTTGTTGGATGTACTATCCCTATTTTGCAGGTCAGTATCCTGTTACTGACTCACAAAATAGGGGATGCGACTCGCAATTAGGAAGGGGCACTCCAAGTGCATCCCTTCACAAATGCAGCTCAAAGGCCCATGAATGATTGCTTTATGACCTTGAATGCGGTTGCTAAACAATTGCAGTTGCTAACAATTTGAAATTGGTGGTAACCCATTTGCAAATGGGAAGGGGTACCCAAGGAACCTGTTCCCCTTTTGGAAATATGGGCACTGACATTTGTTCAGAGTAGGGAGTGGTTCTCTGAAAAACTGAAAAGGTAACTTTTCATTTTTGTTTTTTTAAATGCATCCCGTTTTCCTTCAAGGAGAACAGGCAGCATTTGAAAAAAAAAATGCTTTATTGACAAAACAATCACAGACATAGTGGTCTGCTGACCCCAGCAGGACACCATCCCTGTGAATGTTGCCATTCAAAAATGGGTCACAAATTGCAACCTGCCTCGTGAATATTGATGAAGCAGGTCTCTTGTGACCCATTGGCGAATCGCAAATAGCATGGTCGACACTGTTGTACATTTTGTTTTGAGTCTCAGAATATGCGATTGTTAGAAATGGGGTCTTTGGTTGGCAGTCAGGTTAGCCGCTGTCCAAGCAAGGACCCTCACTCTAGTCAGGGTAAGTCACACACAATCCAAATTATCCTGTGCCCCCCCTCTGGTAGCTTGGCACTGGGCAGTCAGGCTTAACTTAGAAGGCAATGTGTAAAGTATTTGTGCAATAAATCATGCAATAACACAGATTAACACCACAAAAATACACCACACAGTGTTTAGAAAAATATACAATATTTATCTGGTAAAATGCAGGTCAAAACAATTAAAATGCAATAGTATATATTGAGATATCATTGTAAAAGTGATATAAAGTGTTTTTAGTCTTTTAAAAGTAATAAATGTCTCTTTCCAGCACAAAGTACCTGGTTCAAAATCTCCACAAAGAACTGCAGAGGAGGAGATGTGTGGAAAAGAAGAAGGAGCGCATCGATTTCTCGGGCCTCACATGGCGATGGGTTGTTTAGTTTTCACGCAGGGACAGCTGTGCGTCGATTTCAGGTGCTTGGTCGTGGATCCTCTCTGGGTTGCGGTGTTTTCGGACATCCCGGGGATGATGGGTGGATTTCCAGCGCTGACAGGACAAAGTCACAGGGGCTGCGTCGATCCAGTGGGCATGGCGTGGAAATTTCTATCGCACAACAGGCGCTACGTCAATTCCTTTCTGGAAGTCAGGCAGCGTCGTTCTGGCTCCGCCGTGCGTCAATCCAGTGGACCGTGCGTTGAATTTCTGGTCGTTATGCTGGTGCTGCGTTGGTCTTCTCGTTGCGTAGTCGGGCTGCGTTACTGCGGTTCGGTGTGCAGTGAACTATTTACTGCGGTGCAGGCTGTGCGTTGTTTCTGGCAGGCTGTGCATTGATTTATGCTGCACAAGGAGTCCTTTTTGTAGAGATGAAATCTTCTTGGTCCTGAGACTTCAGGGAACAAGAGGCAAGCTCTATCCAAGCCCTTGGAGAGCACTTCTCACCACAGCCAGAGAGCAGCAAGGCAGCAGAGCAACAGCAAGGCAGCAGTCCTTCACAGAAAGCAGTCAGGTGAGTCCTTTGGGCAGCCAAGCAGTTCTTCTTGGCAGGATGCAGGTTCTGGTTCAGGTTCTCTTCTCCAGGAAGTGTCTTAGTTGGTATGGGCAGAGGACCTGTTTAAATACCTGAATGTGCCTTTGAAGTGGGTGAGACTTCAAAGAGTGGCTTAGAAGTACACAAGGTCCACTTTCATTTCAATCCTGTCTGCCACTGTCCCAGTAGCGGGTGTGGCAGTCCTTTGTGTGACAGCAGGCTACTTACCAGTCAGCAGGATTTTTTTCACCATTCTGGCCATACTAAATATGACCTTCCTACTCTTTTCAGATCAGCAGCCACCACTCAAACAGTATATGAGGGTAGTCACAATGTTAGCCTATGAAGGGAGCAGGCCTTACAGCAGTGTAACAATGAATTTAGGAGTTTTACACCACCAGGACATGTAACTATACAAGTACATGTCCTGCCTTTTGCCTACACTGCACCCTGCCCTGTGGGTAAGCCTAGGGCACTCCTTAGGGGTGACATATATGTACAAAAAGGGGAGTTTTAGGCTGGGCAAGTACTTTTAAATGCCAAGTCGAATTGGCAGTGAAACCGCACACAAAGGCCCTGCAGTGGCAGGCCTGAGACAAGTTGAAAGAGCTACTTAAGTGAGTGGCACAATCAGTGCTGCAGGCCCACTGGTAGCATTTAATCTACAGGCCCTGGGCCCACATAGTGCACTGTACTATGGACTTAAACGTGAATTAAATAATCCAATTGGGTATGATCCAATGTTATCATGTTTAGATGGAAAGAGCATATGCACTTTAGCACTGGTTAGCAGTGGCAAAGTGCACAGAGTCTTAAAACCAGCAAAAACAGTATCTAAAAAGTGGAGGGAGGCAGGCAAAAATGAGGTATGACCACCCTAAGGCTCTCAGGTATAACAGCGATTCACAAAAAAACGCAAATTGTGATTCGCAAAACAAAATGGTCGTACATCTGGCCCTAGATTCCTGCTATTTAGACTGATTTGCACTTTACTCCTTCCAGCCTTATAAACTTTGCTGTACAGGAGTCGTGATAGAAATATCAAACTATAATATCACTGTGACCCAATATTGAAAGGGTTTTTGGTTGCAGATATCAATGACTGTGCAGAGCAGGTTAACCCCTGCAAGTAAGAGCAGTATTTCTGTTGCTCTGTCTCTTGTCCCATTACATTTCCCTAGTTCAATTGTTGACAAATATAGATATCCTTTACATTGTTTCCAGTCGGTTCCATGCAGCATTGATAATAGTGCTGCTTCAGTTGGATTTGGATTGCAAGGTTAGAGCAAACTTGTCAGGAAGTGTCTCTTTAAAAACATAGACATCACTGAAAAACTACAGAAAAATGTGTGTTGGTTCAGTGAATGCAAATCTATGAGACTACTAAAGTTTTCCGCTTATGGTATACAATGGACAGAACATACATCATAACTCATGGTTCTTGCAATGCTAAGGGTGTCCATTTGCTGATGAGAGAATAAGCAGAATTCAAAGAGACAGCATGGTGAATGACGTGAGTTATGGTACTTGTTGTAGGTGTTGCAAAACATAACTGCAAGATTTAAGGGGGTTTATAGATTAAATTTGCTGAAGAATATTTAAATTATACCTGTGTTTTTTCTTTGAAGAACTGTCACACCTTAATTCACAAGGAGGCCAGCGCCTAACTGTGCACTGCTCAATGATCAGAAAGGCCTCTAAAAGGTATTTAGGCCCTTACTACAAACTTGGCGGTTAGTGATAAAGTGGCGATAATACCGCCAACAGGCCAGCGGTAACTACCGCCAAATTATGACCATGGTGGAAAGAGCTCAGATAGGCAGCTACTTTACCACACCGACCACCAGGGTGGAAACAACAGGCACCACGATGGTAGCCGCCTACAGCCAGACGGAAGTCAATGTTCCGCCCACTGTATTATGACCCTACAATCCGTCACCTTTTCCGGGGGGGTACCAATGACATCAAAAGCCTGGCAGAAACACTGCACAGAAGTGAAAGGACTCTCCATTGGAGAAACATGGAAGAACCACGCTGCCATGGAACCCGAGCTGCAGATTTTCCCTATGATCTTCTAGGTTCCTCTCTGCCACGAATACCAACGACAGTGAAGACGACCATGGTGAGAACAGATGCCTAGCACTCAGGGGAGGGGGGAGGAAAAAGAGAGTGACACACACATGCACAACACACACACACACACACCCAAAACCATACACACAATCAGATGCACAAGAAAACAAATATATACCCCGTACCCCTCAGGAATAATGCAAGGACAACACAAATAGATGAACGTGAGTGTAATAATATAAATACATCAAAAATACGTACCAATCTAAAAGTATATACATATGTACAAATCAAGGGACACTGCCCAGTCCTCAACGTGCGTGGGCCACAGGGCCACATCACAAAGTCCAAGGCCCCTCTTATCTCCTGCAACAACTCGGAGAGAACGCTGCAGGGGTATCAGTTAAAAAATAGGCAGGCACCTCAGGGGGACGGGGAAGGGGGGGCACCTCAGCCGGCAGATGGAGCAACACCACTGGTCCTGGAGGGGCCAACATGCCCATTGCTCTTTGTCCTGGGGAGTGCATTGCCACAGTCTCTCAAGTGGATGACTTCCCGACTGGCTTTGTAGGGGGCTACATGCCCATTGCTCTTTGTCCTGGGGAGGATGGGGTGAGTGGGTGTCATACCCACTGGTTCTGGAGGGGGCAAAGTGCCCTGTGCTTCTGATCCTGGGGAGTGCAAAGCCACAGTCTCTCAGCTGGGTGTCATACCCACAGGATTTGTATGGGGGAGGCTGCAGAGCAGCCCATGGAGGCCAGACTACAGACTGTCCCCCCGGCGGTGATGGCTGCTCAGTGGTGGTACTGGTGCTGCTGCAGCCGCTGGTGTGGGGAAGCTCCAGCCCATCCCCTGTAGCCTCGGACGGCTGCACAACCATGGTTGGTAATGGGGGGCTCTGACTGAGCAACTGAGTCCCTGAACCAGGCCCCTTCTCCTTCCTGCCTGCTGGTACAGGCCCCTTGCCCCTCCTGGTTGCAGCTGGGGATGGCGCCTTGCTCTTCAGGGGAGCAGCTGGTGCAGGCCCCTTGCCCTTCCTGGCAGCAGCTGGGGATGGCTCCCTGCCCTTTCTGGCAGCAGCTGGGGATGGCTCTTGCCCTTCCGGCCAGCACTTGGAGTTGGCTCCTTGCCCTTCCGGGCAGCACTTGAGGCAGGCACCCTTTCCATGAGGCTGGCTGGTGGCCTGGTCCTTTACCACCACGAGCTGCTGTGGACACTACTGGGCCTGTGGAATGGGTGGCTGAGGTGCTCGCCTGGGTTTTACCCACCCTGGCCAGCCCGTGATGGACGGGAGCGGAGGGGTAGGGAAGAGGTCAATGGTGTAGAGGAAAAACTTAGGGACATTGGGGCGGGAAGAGGGAGAAGGTTTGGGAGTGGAGGAAGAGGGAGTGGTTGTGGGAGGTGTCTGTCTGCTGTTTTTGGGTGCAGGTGCATGGGCTGGATGATGTTGTGAGGTGGATGGCTGTTGGGGGTCTGAGTGCTTGCATTTGTGTACCTTAGGAGGGGGGAAAAGACACAGTGGGAGAGGACACTGCGGACGTATGCATGGCTGTTGGGGTGGTGTCTGCCAGTGAGGTGTGTGTTCGGATAGGTGTGGTGGTGATAGCAGTAGTGGCTGGGGATGTAGTGCATGCTGGTGTGAGTGCAGATGCAACTGGAATGGAGTTGGAGGAGGAGAAGAAGGAGGAGGAGGAGGAGGGGGACACCCTGGAGGCAGTGGATGTTGGTATGTCTGCATCTGGTTAGTGTTTGTGTGAGAGCCTGTGGGATGAAGTGTGGTGCTTGTGTTTACCTGAACCACGCTTGCGTGTTGTCTTGTGTGCATGCTGGTCTGCCTGTGTGCTTGGGATAGTTTGGGGTTGAGGGAAATGGGATTGGGTAGAGGAAGGTGGAGGGGGAGGGTGGAGACAGGGACAATGGCTGCCATCAGAGAGGAGGCCAGAGCCTGGATTGATCTCTGTTGGGCTGCCAAGCCAGTGTGAATGCCCTCCACAAATGCATTGGTTTGTTGTATTTGGGCTACCAGCCCCTGGATGGCATTCACAATGGTTGACAGCCCAACAGAGATGGATCACATGCGGTCAATAGCCTCCTCACTCAGGGCAGCAGGGCTCACTGGGGCAGGGACTGGGGAGCCTGGGGCAAAGGAGGTGCCCACCCTCCTGGGTGAGCGGGCACGGGAGACTCGCTGAGGGGGTGCTGGGAGGGCAGTGCTGGTACGGGGGTGGCGGCTGTACCTGCAGCTGTGGTGGTCACAGAGGTGTCCGCCACCACCAGGGAGCTTCCATGGGAGGAGGTATCTGTGTCCGAACTGTCCTCTCCAGTCTCCGCCGTGGTGCTCCCCTCACCCTCCGTCCCACTGGTGCCCACACCCTCGGTGGACTCTGCCTCCGGGGTCCTGTGGGATGCAGCTCCCTCCGTTGCTGGTGCCTCTGATCCTCCACCAGACGATGCTAATGCACATAAGGACAGGATGACAAAACAAAAAGGGGGGGAAGAAACAAAGGAAACACTTGGTCAATGGCTGCACCAACATCATCATTGACGTACACCGCACCCTCACACACAGTGAACAGCCCTACGCACTATGCAGTGCACTACCTGTAACAATGCTAGTCACCAGGGCATGGGGAGGGACACACACTGCCAACTACAGCATACCTGGGACCCACACAGCCCTGCCCAGTAGTGGATGCCTCCTAGCTTGATAGGAGGAATATCACATCTGAACCCTGGCCACCATGGGACCTACTCAGTGATGTCAGGCCTGGCCTAGGGGCACCCACAGACACACATCCCCCACCCAGACACCACCCTTCTATGCGTAAGTCAATAGGCACTGTACTCACCCCTTGTGGCTGCTGTGATGCCCTCAAGTGCCCATCCAGCTCCGGATAGGCCACCGCCAGTATGCGGGCCATCAGGAGGGTCAGGGTTCGACTGGCATTGTCCTAGGGGCCATAGGACTTGGAGCAATGGCAGTTCAAGGTGGACAGGGTGACAGAGTGGGACACATGGGGGACAATTAGGAGAGTCTTATTTCCTGGTGGGGGTCTTGGCAATAGTCTCTGGCTTCTGCCTGGATTGCAGGGAACGCTTGCGGGATGGTTCTACTTCTGCAAGGGGAGGGGTGCTGGTGGCCTGTTGGTCCTGTGGCGGGGTCTCCTGTCCACTAGCGGCAGCGGAGGTGGAAAGTTGTTCAATTGTCTGGCTAGTGGCAGGGGCCCGCTGTTGTGAGGCTGCCTCCCTTATAATGTTGGCCATGTCTGCCAGCACCCCTGCAATGGAGAGCAGGGTCGTGTTAGTGGCCTGCAAGTCCTCCCTGATCCCTTAGTACTGTCCCTCCTGCAGCTGCCTGTTCTCCTGCACGTTGGCCAGGATCGGGCCCAGCGTATCCTGGGAATGATGGTATGCTCCCAGGATCTCAGTGAGTACCTCCTGGAGATTCGGTTCCCTGGGCCTGTCCTTCCCATGGCACACAGCAGTCCTCCCAGCTTCCCTGTTGTCCTGAACCTCTGTCCCCTGAACGGTGTGCCCACTGCCCAAACCGAAGGTCCCTGATTGTCTTAAATAGGGGGGGTGCACTGGGGTCCCTATAGTGGTGGACACACTGCTGGTTAACGTGTCCTGGGTGACAGAGGTGTGGGTACGCTGGGTGGGTGCTGTGGTGTTGTTTCCTGGTGGGGGAGGCTCTGTGGTGGTGTATGACTATGGCTCAGTAACCGACTGTCCAGAGGACTTGGAGTATCACCCACTTTCCTTTATCGGTTTGGATTAGGAGTGCAGCTGAGCATTATCTCCATAAGCACTCTCCATTTTCATCTTTTAATCTTGGCCTAAATCAACTTCTGAATTATTAAATATGATGGTTATGGTTTAGAGCCAATTTTATTTTTCTTTCTCTCCTGCATACACCTATAGTTCGAGTTCATCATAGGTCTGACTACCATTGGTAAAATATCTCCAGCTAAGAACCACCACCTTTTTAAGGGGTGGCCCATCAGACATTGCAGCGCCGGTCTGACGAGGAGCGTGCCCAGTGATGAAGCGTGACATCCTATTGGATGTGTGAGGGCTCTCTAGCTCCTGGTTATCAGTTGCCTTGTGACACTTTAGTATTTTGTCTTTGGAACAGTGTACTTTATAATTGTTACAGGTTATATTTGGGAGAGTGTACACTGGACCAGTAATCTCCTTGTTCCCTCCCCTATTGTTCTCACAATATGAATACGCCACAATTTTGTTGGTGTCAATATTCAGTAGTACAATCCTTAAAGCAGGCCTTAATGAGGGGAAGTATTAATTTCTAAATAAAAACACATATTGAATTCATGCAGAAGTGTGCAGTACACATCCAAATTGTAGGATGTTTTTAAGGTTGGCTAGACATAAGACATTTTTACTGGAAGGGTATGCTTTCAGAACAAAATCTATGCTCAACAGCACACATTCTCCCTGCACCATGGTGAGAGTATGCTTTGAGCAAGGCAGCCTTATAAGAGCATAAAAACACGGACCATGAAAGAACCAGCAGGCCAATCTTTGTAGATATGTTTCCACATTGTTTTTTCCATTTCACACAGTGCGGTAAATTTAATTACTGTGGTGTACTGTGGCAGAAATGTGTATAACCATGTCTTAAAGTAACAATTATCCTGTGGTACAGAAAACTTAGATTTGTCCTCACCAAGGCCTAGAGAATCTAAACAAGCTCAAACTAGAATGAATTTCTAAATTGAATTAAATGGTCCTATATTTTGTGGTTAAAAATATAGATATTTCAGGAAAAGGTTGAATGAATAGGTAAATTGTTAGCTTTCAGCTTGAAAAACAAAAACAAGTTTCAAGGATCATAACTGGTCTTCACGATCTGGACTCTGATTAAATATTAACAGATTCAAGCAAAATCAATATAAGCTTTGCCAATTTGTGCTGTGGAGTATACTCAGATAATCTGTTGGTTGGTGACTGTAAAATAGATAAATTAGAGATTCCAAAACTATCAGATCTAAACTTGACACGTTAAAGGTGGTCTTACATGAAACTTGAACGGTAAGACATCTGAATCAACTGATTTTTGTCAGCTATGCCATGACCATTTTTTCTCAGCAGTGTATTTAATTATGGATTTTTATAGTCCAATTTGCATCCTAAAGGAACTCTTGCCACTAATCAACAGAAGATAGAAAGAATGTGACATGAGTCTTGAGGTTTTATGACATTTTATTAAGGGAGATCCAGAGCTGATCACCTGCACTGGGAGAGTTTGTCCATCACAAGTTTCAAACCTGAATTTGGGTGCCTGGAAGAAAGGTTTTGACTCCAACCTTAAGAAGCTACGTCAGGGGCACTTCTAGAAGACCTTATTAGTAGTATGAAGTGTCTGTACATAGAGAAATGATGTATAATCAGACTTAGAAGCAATCAGCTTTTTGATTGCCACTCTGCCTAGCTGTTTGCAGGCCTCAGCAACATGACTGAAGTTTCTGAGACCCAGCAAAGTGCAGGCTACTGCATTCTGGATACCTAATATTATTTTTAAAGACTCAAAAATAGATTAAATTGCCAAACTCCAAGCAGCAGTGAACGAAAGTGTTGATTGTAATCACTCAGTGGGAAAAAGACAGAAAGGGCTAGTATTGGAAGTGGCCCTTTCTGCAGTGTCACACCCAAACGTTTTGCCTTCCTCTCTCTTTTTGCTGAATTTGTTTTTCTTGCCTTTAGGACATTAGGGCTCTGGGCACTTTACTACTGCTAACCAGTGCCAAAGTGCATGTTCTCACTCCCCTAAAACATGGTAACATTGGTATCTCCACAATAGTCATAATTAATTTATCTATAAGTCCCTAGTAAAGTGTACCTTAAGTACCCAGGGCCTCTAAATTAAATGCTACTAGTGGTTCTGCAGCACTGATTGAAGCCCCCCCCACTTAAGTAGCCCCTTAAACATGTCTCAGGCTTACCTCTGTAGAGCTGTATGTGCAGTTTCACTGCCATGTCGACTTGGTATTTGTTAAACCCCTTACCAAGCCTTAAGCTCTCCTTTTATTATGCATAGGACCCTCCTTAGATAGGCCCTAGGTAGCCCATAGGGCAGGGTGCTATGTAAGTAAAAGGCAGGATATATACATTTTAGTTTTACCTGTCCTGGTAGTGAAAAACCCTCAAATTTGTTTTTCACTACTGTACGGTCTCTCTCAGAGGATAACATTGGGATTCCTTAAAACATGTATTTATTAAGTGTAATTTCTTATTGGAAGGAGTTAGAGCCATCATGTTCAATACGTATGGAATTGTAATGAGAAATCCTCTTCGATGGTAAAGTTGAGTTTATCCTTGCAATTGGTAAAATGTCACTTTTAGAAACTTGGCATTTTTGTGCTCTTAGCCCTGTTTGCCTGTTGCCTGTCTCTAATACTCTTCTGGGATGGGTGACAGATGGGCCATGTTCATTTCCTCTAAACAGCCACACACAATGGGAGA
The DNA here is from genome assembly GCF_031143425.1 of Pleurodeles waltl. Taxonomy (NCBI): domain Eukaryota; kingdom Metazoa; phylum Chordata; class Amphibia; order Caudata; family Salamandridae; genus Pleurodeles; species Pleurodeles waltl. The sequence continues at coordinate 166,450,845 of NC_090450.1, forward strand.
TTAGGTATGACTTGATGGGCCTTAATGACCAATCAACTGTCTTGATGTGGGGGAAGGGCAGAACTTAGCAATACCTCGCTTACACCTGAGTAGGCGTGGCCTGTCCATGCAAAATAGGTCTTAACAAACCTGCATTGTCAGTTCAGGCAGCTTGGAGCCAGGGAAGGGGAGGCAGGGCATCTGTGCACTTCAAAAGTTTCCCTCTCGAAGCTTCTCCCACCTTCAAGAACCAGGGCACCAGAATATTAATACTGGACCTCAGGTACCACCACTTAAGTACACTTCTGGAACTGTAAATACTCTGCCAGGAAGAAGGACTGCTCTGCTGATGAAAGGACCGTCACTCTGCTGGACTCCTGCTTTGCTGTGTTAACCTGCTGCCCACTGCCTGGTAGTGAGAAGGACTGGACCTGTATTTCTCCAACCCAGAACTAAAGTGACTCCAAGGCCTTGCAGGCTTGCCTCATGTTTTCTGAAGTCTCAGGGACACAAAAGACTTCCAACTTACCTGCTACAGCCCCTGTGCTCTGACATCTGGAAGTCTACCCTACAAATTGGTGTCACCAAGTCCTGGACCTTCTGTGCTCTGCCTTATGTGGTCCTTTTTATAACGGATGCTGGATGATGCAAAGCCTTGCAAAGCAATGCCGCACAGATTGCACACCAGGATTTAAGGTACTATATTCAGGGGGCATAGGTGGGTCTATGTATCTAGCTCACTCTCCATTGCCTGAACATTTGACTTTGCCGCAGTCTGGCATGACCAGATGACCACAGTTATCGCTTTGCGCTTTTATGTGTTATTTCCATCTAGATCTTTAAAACTGCATTTCTCAGAATCAACTAATTGGATTGTTTTCATTGTGGTCTTGTTTGGTTCATTAAATTAAGCTCAATTTCGGCAAACTGATTTGGAGTCTTTCTGTGTTGTTCTCACTGTATTACTGTTTTAAGTGTTGCCCAAATACTTTAAGCTAAGCCTGACTGCTCTGTGCCAAGCTACCACAGTGTCAGCACAGATTAATTTAGAGTGTGTATCTAGCTTATCCTGACTAGGATTGTGGTCCATATTTGGATTGGATGTATTCCTCTGTCCACTAGAGACCCAAATTCTAACAAGAATCTCCACAGAGACCTAGAAGAAACAAGATTTGATCATTGCGTCGACTTGATTATCAATACTGAGTGGAGATTTAAGGAAACTGCCATCGCCTCTACAATGGAATGGTGACAGTACATTTCCCTAAGGAATCTATTCCATTTCCCCTCTCCTGCCATTATTGTACTATTGCCTGATAAGATCATCAACATCCCTAAGGACTTTCTACTCAGCATTTGATCTCTTTCCACAAACCAGATTTTATGGAAACTTGGCTCAGGGCTTTCTCTGGCCTGGACATTGCTATGACCAGCCCAAATGGTTATTCTATACTCTGCCAAAATCACCCCCTCAAGTTAAGTGGCAGGCTAGCCATTTTAAATCAATCATGCATTTACTGTACCATTATTAATGCAGATCCTTAAAATTTAACTGAATCTCTATACTGCTTTGAACTGAGCCCCACCATGTGCTTCCTGGAGCTCTGCTCTCTTCCAATGCAGTTCTTGTGCTAATTTCAGTTCAGCCCTCTTGAATTTATGGGCCTATATATTGTATGGGCTACTAAATTTAGCATTCATCATGGCCTAAATATTCACCTGGCTGTATAGTGTGACCTTCATCAGTGCCGTCTTTTCTCTAAGAGTGGTGGAACATGTGGAGTTTTACTACATAGAATTCTGTGGAGTTAAATAAAAACTCAGTGAGATTCAGTGGGGCTCTACGATCAGGCATAAATTGGTACGTCGTGCTGCTCGCACTGATTTTGCGCACTGGGAGCTTGTTCCGCACAGAGAAATCGGTGTGCCTGCCTGTGACCACCCACGTTGTGAAAATCTCTCCAGGTGCCCTCCGAGGGCCCAAAAATCCTGCTAAGGGATGCCAATTCTCGCTAGTGCTCACCAACTCACCTAGACAAGCATAACAAAAATCTTCCCCTGGTTACCCTGCCCTGATCCATACCAGACAATGACCCAAAGTCCGCACTGATTTTTAGCTCTGGGTGCTCCGGGAGCTTGTTCTGCACAGAAAAATCAGTGTGAATGCCACCATTCGGCGACATTAGGATGCGCCTGCTTGAGATGATTTCACTGCTGCTCGAGTAGATGTCTAGATGTCTATTTGAGCACCAGCTTTTCCAGAGTGAACGGTTGTGACTGCCCGTTTTGAGAAAAAGTTTGTCAGATGCCCTCCTAACACCTGAAAATCTCACTAGGGAATGCCAATTCTCACTAGCGCTCACCAACTTACTGTTGACGCGCCATGCATGACAAAAAACATCCCTTAGTTGCCCAGGTCTGATCCACATCAATGACCCAAAGTCAATCACAGTGATCTCAAAACAGCCTTCAATTCCCCCCACATTGTATCTACCATTGATTTAGTAACCTACCTCAAAAACAGCAATTAATGGATTACTAAGGCAGGAGACTCTAACATCCCATTTTAGTGCTTCTAGTCATGCCATAAACATCCCTCATCCTGTTTGTAAAGTAAGGATCTTAAGGCTGATAAACGATAATAAAAATCTCTTCAGCATAGTTGGTAAATAGATTACAATTCAACTAATAAAATGCCTTATGGGTTGGCTTTTAAATAATACAAAATCTGATTAAAACAGTTTGTCCATGTACTCTTCCTTCAAGACTGAATTTTTCTAGTAATTCTTCTAAGGAGATTTCCATCATTCCAAAAAACACTGTGACCTTTTGGCCAGTTATACTTATTTGAAACCTTTTCAAGAACTTTGCACCTCACTAGCTTTATTTTTGAAAGATAAAATTGATGGTGAGTCCTATTTCATATCGCCTTCCCCACAATCACAATTAATTTTCTTATCTCTTTGTTTTCTATCTTTGCCCGTCATACTTTTTCCCTGTCATGCATTAGAGGCTCTGTATTGAAAGTGCCCTGGCACTGCTCAGATGCTTAAAATGTGTCTCTCCTTCAGGCCCTTCAAACAATCAAGCAAAAATGTATAGAGTGCAGCAAATCACCTGTGAGAATCTAGAGGCACTGGAAATGTATGCTATTGTGTGGAGGAATGATTAACAAACATCCAGGTCTTTAGTTCTCTTCTGAATTGCTGGAGTGACTGTGCAGTCCTGTTGTGCAGGGGGTGGTTGTTCCAAACCTTGGCTGGCAGGTGCGAAAATAAGCATCCTCACTGCTTACTCAACGGATCTGTAGGATTTCTGAGAGGAAAATGGAAGCTGATCAGAGGTGTCTGGTCAGTTGGTGGAATATTAGGCATTTGTTGATGTAAGCTGGCCCTTCGTTGTGCAGGGCCTTGCAGGCGTGGGTCAGTATCTTAGACTGGCATCTCTTCTGAATCAGGAGCCAGTGTAGCTTTTTGAGATGGGGTGTGATGGGGACCTCCTGGGAAGGTTGAGTACGAGTCTTGCCGTTTAGTTCTGTATTGTCTGAAGTCTCTTCAAGAGGCGTACAGTGATTCCTACGTAGAACGTGTTTCCATAGTCCAGTCTGCTGGTGATGAGGGCCTGCGTGATTGTCCATCTGGTGTCTACTGGGAGTCACCTGAAGAGCTTTCAGAGCATGTGAAAGGTGTGGCAGCAGGCAGATGAGTTTGCTATCCAGGATGATGCAGGCGTTACGGGCAGGGTCTGTTAGGGTATGGGGTATGCAGAGCTCTGTGGGGCCACCATGTGTCATTCCTGGTGAGGTGTTGTTTCCAAAGTTGAGGACTTCCTTTTTTTGGTGTTGAGTTAAGACAGCTGTCCTTCATCCATCCAGTCAGCTACATTCATCATGCATGTGTGGAAATTAGCTTTCATGGTGGGGGGTCTTCGAACAGTGAGAGGATAAGCTGTGTGTCGTCTGCATAGGAGATGATGTTGAGTTTGTCAGCTCTGACAGTGACGGCCTGTGGGGTCATGTAGGTGTTGAAGAGGGTCAGGCTGAGGGATGATCCTTGTGGAACTCCACAGATGATCTTCTTGGGCTCTGAGGTGAACAATGGAAGTCTATTCCTTTGGGTCCTGATGGTGAGGTATGAGACAATCCATTTGAAGGCATTTCCTTGATTCCCGATTAGGTGGAGTCTGTTGATCAAGATGTGGTGGGAGACGGTGTCAAACATGGGGGGCAGTTCCAGGAGGATGAGGGCTGCTCTTTCCCCATGGTCCAGGAGGGCTCTGATGTCAATCATGGCTACAATCAGGACTGTCTCGGTGCTGTGGTTAGCTCAAAATCCATATTGGGAGGGGTCCAGCAGGTTGTGGGCTTCTAGGTCTTAGGTGAATTGCTGATTGATTGATTTGTCATGGAATTTTGTTGGGTAGAGGAGCAGAGAGATGGACCACTGGTTCTTCTATTCGGCTGGTCGGAGGATTATTTTTTCAAGAGGGGCCTCACTTCAGCCTTTTTTCAAACCTAGAGGAAGGAGGCTGCAGTGATAGAGGTATGTAGGACCTTTCTGAGGTTGTCGCCGATTGTCTTGTGTCTGAGGTTGAAGACATGGTGGGAGCAAGGGTCCATGGGTGCTCCAGATTGTACAGTGTTCAAAATGGAAATAGTGTTGTGCGTGGTGAGGAGTTCCCAGGGGGTGAGAAGATGTTTGGGGTTCATGTTTGTGCATGTGAGCTGGTCGATGTTATCTGTGCCGAGGGTTGGCGTTCACCTGTACCACATTGTGCATTATGTTTCTGAAATCATCAGTCCTATGATTCTTGACCTCTGCATCCTCTTCTTCTCTTTGGCCTCAAGGCCAAAGACCAGAAAATACCCCTTCATTGTACTACTATTCAAATACCCAGTGCCCATGGTTCCTTTCCAAGAAAACTTCAACCATTTCCTTTCTACTTTTTCCAGTAAAAATATTAGAGAAAGCAATAAATATGGAACTGCCTTCTTTTCTTTTTTTTTAAAGGAAACAGGAAAATCACAATGTCGGTGCTTGCATATGGGAAGGACCTATTCCCATCAATAATCTTCACACTAGTTTGACACTTAAGTAAAAAATGCAGCACTCACAGGATTCCAGCAATTTTCTTTTATTTTAATTCCATCACAGGACCCCAAACAAACTAACACCAACGCGTTTCGACCTTCCCGGTCTTGGTCACAGTAATTAACCAATCCATTACACACACTATTTATACTAATCCTCTAAGCCATGCCCTTAAGTGGCATTCAGGGATATGTAGTCTTTACAGTGTATGCTATTTCTAAAGCCAAACACAAACCCTATTACACCCTGAAATGTGTTTGAAATACTAATAAAACTAAAAAATAATAATTAATGAATAAAATAGAGACCTCAGTGCACAAAAATAATAATATTGAAACAATGTACAATGAACATAACAGCAGCTACTCTATTCGGCATTCCAGATTGTTAATGTATCCCATTTTTCTCTTTCTTGCATTCCCACGTCTACAATGTCCATGACTATTAACAATTGTTTTCATTCCAAGCAATTTTTCTTTTCCCATTACTCTATAGAGATCCAATTCCCAATTACTATTGCACTTATTTTAATCAATATACTTCATTGAAATTTTTATTGACAGTGGGAGTTAATCCATATTATGCAACCAATCTTAGAGATGACAATACAATTCCTCATCGTATTTAATCCCAAATGGCATCTTAGTCTTCAACCTAATAATAAATCTTGATTCCAAACGTCTTAATCTCTGAACCCTGTCACCACCCTGTTCATGCTTTTGTATGGTTGCAACACCATAGTACTTCATGGATAGCCAATCATGTTCTGAGTGAGTTTTTAAATGTTTAGTCATTGCATATGTGGTATCCTCATTACGCACCGCCCTTATATGTTCTAAAATGCGCTTTTTTAGAGGGAATATAGTGCTCCCTACATACCTCAGACCACATCGACATTCCAACACATATACCATAAAAGATGTTTCACATGTAATTCTTTCTCTAATTTCAATTTCTCTGCCTCTATAGTCTGTTGCAACTTTTTTATTGCATCCAATTTTACATGCTTTGCATTTGCTGAGGCAGAAAAAACCCTTACTGCCCTCTGAAAACCAATTGGGAGATTTTGGTATCTCTAAATGACTCCTAACTGGCATGTCTTTTAGGGATGGTGCCTTCCGGTATGTAATTGAGGGGCAGTAACCCACTCTATGTCCAATATCACTATCTTTTTTAATCAAATGCCAGTATTTCTTCAATATTTTTACAATTTGTAGATTTTCTTTACTATAATCAAGAATAAGTCAGATCTCATTCTTTTCCAACATAGACTCATCAGATACATTTCTGTTCTTCATCAACACCTGTTCCCGGGTCTTGTTCCTTGCCTTCATCTCTCCCTGTTTAATGCATTTCATTGTGTATCCCCTATTTAGGAATCTCTGTCTGGTCTCGTCAAATTTCTCATTCATATCTAGTTCATTTGAGCAGTTCTTTTAATACGAATGAACTTCCCATAGGGAATACTTTTAATCAATGAGCTGAGGTGAAAACTTGTTCCATGCAGGATGCTATTGGTTGCTGTGGGTTTCCTATGTAAGTGGTCTGTAATTCTCCATCTACTATATACACTGATACATCTAGGAATTCAATCGAGCTTGCACTTGTTTTGAATGTAAATTGTAATCCAACATCATTTTTGTTCAAAATATCAAAGAATTCCTCAAATTCTTCCACAGTTCCCTGCCAAATCAGGAACAAATCATCTATATATCGTAACCACATGACCACTTTGTCCATATATTTATCATTCTCCTGACTCCAAGCTATGCATTTCTCCCACCACCCCATCGTGAGATTAGCATAGCTAGGAGAAAAGGACACTCCCATCACTGTCCCACAGACTTGTTTGTAGATCTCATGGTTAAACAGAAAGATATTGTTATTTAGACATAGGGGGTCATTACGACCTCGGCGGGCCGCGGGAGACAGAATACCGCCATTGCCGGCGATATTGCTGCCTCCCTATTATGATATTTTGCTGGGCCAGCGGACGGTAACAGTGTTACCGTCCGCTGGCCCAGCGGAAATGTCACATCAACATTGCTGCCGGCTTGTAGTAGAGCCGGCGGCAATGCTGATGTGCAGCGGGTGCAGTAGCACCCGTTGCACATTTCACTACCCGAAATTCGGGCAGTGAAATGCGTGACGGGGCTATGCCTGGGGGCCCCTGCACTGCCCATGCCAAGTGCATGGGCAGTACAGGGGCCCCCAGGGGCACCCCAAGTCCCCTTACCGCCATCCGTTCCATGGCGGTGTGTACCGCTGCCCTGGGGATTATGACCGCCAGGTGGAAACCTGGCGGTAAAGTGGAGGGGCCGGCGGTATGGCCGTAGCTTTTGCGCCACGGTCATAATAGCTGGCGGGACACCGCCAGTCTGTTGGCGGTGTTCCCGCCACCTTACCGCCGGCCGCCAGGGTCGTAATGACCCCCATAATTCTATCATCTCCAATAGCATCTCAGAATGTTTCAAGAAATGGATACTTTTTTGCCACAGAAAAAATTTCACTGCATTGATCCCCACTTGATGTGAAATTGAGGTATATAATGAAACCACATCTATCGTTACTAGTAGGTAGTCAGGCTGCCATGCTATGCCATTCAATTATCTCAAGAAGTCTCCCGCATCTTGTATATATGAATTCAAATCTCTTGCCATGGGGGCCAAATAAAAGTCTACATAATTTGAGACACCTTCATATAATGAGCCACAACTTGATATTATCGGTCTGCCTGGAGGTTTATCCAAAGTTTTATGAATTTTGTGCAGAAAGTATATCGTTGGCATAATTGGATTGTCGTTCATCATAAACAATTTCTCATCATAGGTGATCAAACCTTCTGAATACCACTTCTCTAATCTTTCATTCAAATCCCAAATCAAATCATTGATGGGATTCTCCGTCAATTTACAATAACTCACATTCATATTTAATTGTCTGTATGCTTCTTCTAAATAATACTCTTTATTCTAAATTACAATATTGCCTCCTTTGTCCGCAGGTTTGATCAGTGCTGATTGGTTGTCCATCAGGCCCTTCAATGCTATTCATTGGTCTTTCGTCAGATTCTCTTTGTATCTTCTCTGAGAGGACTGTACTTTTTCTAGATCACTCACAATAAGATCATGAAATATATCAATTTTGTTTCCTGGGGACAGGGATGGACAAAACTTGGATTTCGGTTTAAATTTTGTTCTCACCTTTTGATCTATCTCAATGCCCAATGTGGCCAGTACTTGCGCTTCAGTTAACTCCTCATCTTTCAAATTTTGAGTCAAATCATACATTGTTTTTAAATCAATGCTTTGTTCAATGGTTAGCTCTAAATTATCTGTACTGGAGCTAGCTCCCGATGTTGCAGTGGGCCCCATTTTCAAAAAATATTTTGCCAATTTCAATTTTCTTACAAACTTATATAAATCAATTCTTGTTTGAACAAAGTTAGTATGTTGCTCCGGACAAAAGCTCAGTCCCTTCTGTAATACTGATGTTTCTACCTTACTCAGTTCATAATTTGAAAGATTTACAATCAAGTTTTCTGATTGCTCCGCTGGTATCTTGGAGGTCATTGTTCCTTCCTACTGTGTAACATATAGGGGGTCATTACGACCTCGGCTGACTTTTTGCAAGACCGCCGAGGGACCGCCGTGTGGAAGACCGCCTGTGCAGGCGGTTTGCCGCTCAACGTATTATGACTGTTGGCTGCTCTCCGTTGTTATTCTGACGGAAAGCCGCCAACAGCCATAGTGACGGGTGGCGGGGAAGTGGAGGTTGCTCCACCTCCACCGCCACGTCAACAGAACACCGCCCACCGAATCACGTCCTGTGATTCGGTGCAGCGGTGTTCTGTTGGCGGCGTGGTGTCGGCGGAGCTGCCCCCATGGCTCCCGTCCCCTCCCGGAGGATCGACGGACCAGGTAAGTCCATCATCTATTATGGGAGGGGGTGGGGGGTGTTGTGTGCGTGCATTTGGGTGTGCGTGTGTGTATGTAGAGGGGGTGTGAGTGCGTGTATGCTTGCGGGGTTGTTGTGTGTATGGGAATGAGTGCGTGTATGTCTGTGGGTATGTCTGTATGGATGTGTGCACGTTTGTTTGAAAGTGGGTGTGCGTGTATGACTGTGTGTATGGATGTAGCCATGTATGTCGGGGTGTGTGCGTGTGTGTGTTGGTGGTGCGTGTCGGGTGTGTGTGAGTAATGTTATGTTGGGGGTCGGGGTGGGGAGGGGGCCCTGCCACCTTTGGGGGGTGGCAGGGGTGGTGGGGGCTATAGGTGAGGGAGTCGGGTGGGGGTGGGGGGTGGGGGAGACCCCTATCAGTGCCAGGGAAGGAATTCCCTGGCACTGATAGTGCTTACCGCCATGGATTTCATGGCGGTTCAAACCCTGGAAATCCACGGCGGTAAGCCGGGTCCAAATACCGCTGGCGGTATACTGATGGCCACCAGGCTGGAGACCCAGGTCTCCAGCCCGATGGTCATCTCCGCCCTAGCGGGCGGGACGGAAAACTGGCAGATGACCATGGCGGTAACTGCCATGGTCATAATACACCAAGGTAAGACCGCCAGCCTGTTGGCGGTCTTACCGCTGGTTTTACGCCATCCGCCAGGGTTGTAATGACCCCCATAGTCTTTTCCTTTTCCCCCTCCTCGTCTTCCTCTTCCTGTTGGACCTCGCCATCCCCGGCCTCCACCTCTTGTTCCCCTTCCTCTGTTTTTCGGTGTTGTTTGATCCAAATATACCAATTTCATTTCATCTAAAAAAGTCTTCTTTCTTATATTTTTACTGGTTCCTTCACCTTCACTTAAGTCTGTCTCGGATCCACTAGTTTCTGTATTCTTTGTTTGATCCAAATCAATATATCTTGAATAAAACTGTTGCTTCAGTATTTCAATTCTTTCTGCAAACGTTAGAATGCGTCCTGATTCATAGTCTTGAGCATCTCTTAAAAACTTGCTCTTTTTCCATTCCTCTATTTGATTTTCATATTTATCTAAGAAAATATTCATTTTTTTTTACATTTCACCTCTTCTTCCTGATCTAACAATCTGTTCTTCCAATTCTTTGATATTCTGTTTCAACTTTTCAATGTCTTTTTCAGCATATTTAATCAAAATCTCCATCATACGTTTAGAGCATTCCATAGTATTCATGCCCCATTCTTCAAGCATTTCAGGACTTATGTCTGAGTGATTTGGTAAAATAAAAATCCTCAACACTGTATATAAATGAACAAAACACAGTCCGGTTTCTGTCCATGTCACAGTATGTATACAGTCATTGTTACCATAGCTTATGCTGGTATTGTAAATGTAATTGTATATATATTTATATAGTGCTAACAACCCCTAATGAGGCATTGAAGTGCTTTTTTCAGCGAGTAGTATGATACCCTGGAACCCACAATCAGTAGATTGGTATGTTTTTTTTGTCTGTTCTTGTGCATTAGCTGAGTTTGGATTGTGCTCTTGATGCTATGTGTGTTTAGTAGAGCTGGAGGTAAGGAAAAAAGATAGGAGTGGATTTGATAAGGGGAAGTTGTAATTTGTTTTTCTGAGTAATGGTTGTTTGTGCATGTTAGCTGTTTGGCAAGACTAAAAGGAGGGGTGAAATACTGAGAAGGATGTTTAGGATTTCATAGCAGTCTGCGATGAGTCCGAAGGAGTAGGGATGGGAAGGTGGGTTTTTTATAATAGAAAAATATAAGTAATTTCTATAAATATATACACACTTGATGCTTGGTAAAGTTTTGTTTGCTTAATTAAGCCACTCTCTGTAAATACCTATATGTACATTGAAGGGCCATATCCACATGGTCTGTTGTCCACATTTATCATGAATGCTTTCAAATACCTATAATTAACATATATTCATACATTTACACATGACACATATTGTAGTTATTAGCAGCAGGCGTAACTCTCTATGTACGCACCAATATGTACAAAGAAGCAGCAATTTTTACATAGTCCCATATACACATGTATCCTGTGGTGTAATATACAATGTTGCACTTTTATAAATATAGCTGCTTATGACTGGTGGCATAGTTTAAAGTACAATGACATGTACTTGTATAACAAGAGCTTTTTTCCATTCCGTGAGAAGTATAGTTTGTCATGTCTAAGTGTACTTTTGTGTACATTGCAGAGTGGTGAGTATAGTAGTCATGTGAGGAAGAACTAGTTTTTGACTAATCTTCTAAAGCGGAGGAGGTTGTCTGTGGATCTTATGTGTTCAGATAGGAATTACATAGTTTGATCCTGAACAAAGAAAGATGTTCCTCCTATTTATTTCTTGTATATAGGAATTATGAGGTGGAAAGCCATTCTTGAGCATAGGTTCCTTTGTTGTATGTATTTGTTGATTTTCTTCCTGAAGAAGAGTGTCCCTTCCCCATGTATTGCTTTGTGTGTGATACAAAGTAGCTTGAAGGAAGATATTCTGGCAACTGGTAACCAGTTGAGTGCCCTTAATGCAGGAGAGATGTCTGCTTGTAGCTTTACACATTGGAGGAATCTAGCAGCAGCTTTCTGAATTCTTTTTGGTTTTATCATGGTTGAAAAGTTGAGCCATGATACAGCCCATTAGTGTAGTCCAATTTTGATAGGACAAGAGAGATGTTAACTTGAACCTTATGTGGGAGGAATCAGTGCAGTGTTTTCATTGTAAGAAAGCTTGATTTAGTTACCTTATCTGCTTGTGGATTTATTGCCAGTTTTGCATCAATGGTATGTTACCATTTTAGAGATTTTTTGTAATGGTTGTAGATTGTCAGACCAGGGACAGAGTGTCAGGGAGACCAGATCCTTGGGGTCTGCGCATGTTCCCAACATGTCCACCACTAGACAGCTCCAAGACTCTGATAGATAAAATCACAGAGACTGAGAGGGTCCAAGCGGAGGGAAAGGGGATTAGGATGGGAACAGCTGGGAAGGAGACCTGTAGGAAGCAAAAGGTTAAACCAAACAATATCAAAATTACATCACATTGATTTTCACTAGACTATGATTCTAAGCATTGTCATACTGTAACCATGGATAACTTAAAAAAAGACTAATAATTAGGCCTCACAACGTCTAGGTACCTGGGAAGGAATCAAGAATGATTAATACAACTTCTCAATGAAACTTTTCATGAAATGTTACACATTGTCTAGGATTATAAGAACCTTCTAGAATTATGTTTTCAGAACAAACATGGTCTTTTTACATGAGGACAAAAAGTAACCTGAACATTTCCTGGATCACAATAGGAATTGTATTAAGGACTTAATATGCACATAGAATGTAACATCTTGAATTTTAATACCTAGTTTTAAATGTGGGAAATGAAACGCGCACACTGCCGATTTCAACAAGGATATGTAAATGCCATGAAATGATTGCGCACTCTGCAAGCGATCTAAAACATCAGTTTTAAATGCGGGAATGAATCGTGCACAATGATTGTCAAAGTTTTAATGCAAGGAATGAGTTGCGCGTCTTGCCGATTCGAATGACACCATGTAAATGGCAAGAAATGGTTGCGCACAATGATTATCAAAGTTTTCATGAAAGGAATGAATTGCGCGTCTTGCAGCTTCAAGTGCCACCATGTAAATGGCAAGAAATGGTTGCGCACAATGAATGTCAAGGTTTAAAATGCAAGGAATGAATCGCGCGTCTTGCTGATTTGAATGCCACCATGTAAATGCCAAGAAATGGTTGCGCACAATGATTATCAAGAGTTAAAGGCACAGAATGAATCACGCGTCTTGCCGATTCGAATGCCACCATGTAAATGGCAGGAAATGGTTGCGCACAATGATTATCAAGAGTTAAATGCACGGAATGAATCGCACGTCTTGCCGATTCGAATGCCATCATGTAAATGCCAAGAAATGGTAGCGCACAATGAGTACCAAGAGTTAAATGCAAGGAATGAATCGCGTGTCTTGCCGATTCGAATGTCAATATGCAATTGTCTAGAAATGGTCACGCACACTGTTGCCGACCAGAATCTCAAAAGTCAAATGCCAAGAATGAATTGCGCGTCTTGCTGATTCAAATATCAACATGTAATGCCAGAAACCAAGAGCACATTCACACCCACAAGGAAAAATCTTCCAACATGAAAACTAGGCCCAAAAACTCAAATGCCTTCGAAAACGGGATCGGGGTCCCAGTCCGACCTCCGCCTTTCCGCCCTGATCAACGATCACCAACACAATGAAGGACAAAGGCCTGGAAGATCAACGTAGGCCTCCGGAACAGGAGCTAAGGTAATTGCTGCTGCTGTGCACTGGGACCACTGAATAGTGAGCACGTGGAGCTGGGCTGGCTCTCTTATATAGAGTCTGGCCCAGCCCACAAACCACACCCAGTCATGCCGAAGAGAAAGCTTCTAGTAGGCCCTGGAAAGGGACCACACCCTGAAACACTCTGAAAGCCTGCAGCTATACATTGCAAATTAACAGTATTTACAAGAACCTTGAACATAAGTCTTCAGGATTAAACTCTGCAATGCAAAGGTTTAAACAACAGCATATCAACATAATCTCATGAGTGCTGGGTTTTTGCATTCCAGTCGCCCATAGAGCACGCACTGCCCTGATGTTGACACAGAGAAGATCTTAGATCGTACGGTTTCCAGTACCACAAGTAATTATCTTGGTTTTGAAACCAATTTAAGGTTTGCTCCATGTCAACCCTTGGTCAACGTCCCTCAGGCATTAAAGAGATTTGGGTCCTCATTACAACCCTGCCCGTCGGCGGTAATTTGAGGAAAGGTGCTGCCAACAGGCTGGCAGTACCTTTTCCCAAACATGGCGGTTTGGCTCAAGCCAAACCACCAATGTACCATGCCTGCCACCAGGGTGGTAAAGGCCGCTGGGCTGGGGACTTCGGTCTCCAGCACCGCTGCTGTCACAGTCCCACCCACAGGATTATGACCCCGCCTATCACTGTGGTTTTCGTGGCAATCGTACCGCCACGAAAACCATGGCAGTAGGCACTATCAATGCCAGGGAATTCCTTCCCACCCCTTTCCCCTCCCAAGAGACCTCCCCCACCTTCACCCTCCCCCTCCTGCCCCCCTCACATTTGCACACCCACACATGCACACATACACAATCATACACACACGCATACCCACATCCACTCATGCACGCACACATACACACCGCAACACACACCAACAACACACATTCACAACACACAACATACACTTACACTCACATTCAGTCATTCACGCATGCATTCAACACAACTCACACCCGCATGCACACATAAAAAAACAGACACATACCACCCCACACACACAACACCCTCACACATGCACACACCTCCCCGCTCCCCCTCTCCTGTTGGAGAACCTGACTTACCTGCTTCCAGGGGGTCCTCTGGCAGGAGACCGGATGCGGCACTGCTGTCAGCAGCAGCGTCCGCCAGCAAAACACCGCCAGGCTGTATCATTGCGCATGATATGGTAGGCAGTGTTTTGCTGGCGTAGCGCTGCTGCTGACAGCAGCACCACCTTACCGCCATCCGCCGCCATGACCGTTGACGATATTCCGCCAGCCTTCTGGCGAAATTCCGTTGAGGGTCATAATGTGGGTATGTGGCTGGTAGCCACGGCAACGGTATGTTGGTGGCTGTCGCCATTGCGGTAGGCGGCAGTTACCGCCAAAGTTGTAATGACGGCCTTGATGTTTTAATGTCCTCTGGGCTCTCCAATTTCAGAAGTATCTGTGTGTTATCGGTGTATTTATAGCAGGTGATGTCAAACTTTGCAATTAAATCTGGTAGTGATTTCATGTAGATGTTGAAAAGCATGCGTGAGATGATTGAGTCTTGGGGTATTCCTGCTTAGTTGTTGTATGGTTTAGAAGTGAATAGAGGGTATGTATAGTATTAGTTCTGTTGCATAGGTAGAATGTACTCCAAGTTAGAGCTGTGCCCTCTATTCTAGCTTTATCAAGTCTTTGGGTGAGTGTATAATGATTCACTATGTCAGAGGCTGCAGAAAAGTCAAGAGAAGAAGGATAAACCCAGATGGAGATTAGGGCAATTTGGTGTCTCTTCCTGGATGAACACCAGGGTGGGAGTTGGAAAGTATTGAAATATTTCCAATGAATTGTTATATGTGGATGAAAGCTGCTCTTTCTATGAATTTGTACAGGAATGGTGGTTTACTGTAGGTTCGTAGTTGCTGCAGTCTTGATTGTCCAGGTTAGGCTTTTCTAAAGGGTGCGTATATATATGTTTTGCTGAGGTCTTCTGGCAAAACTCCTGTTGTTATGAGTTTTTGGCAAGTGTTCTCACTGGGATGGCCACAGAAGTTGGTAGTGGGATAATTTTGAAGATCGAAGGTGGACAAGGGTCAGAGGGGTAGCAAAGTGGTTTGCTTGTTTTGACAAGGTCCAGAAATTCACTTGGTAGCTGTGTTTGCCATTGACAGGAAGGTATTGGTGGAAATAGGATAAGACTGTCGATCATTTGTCTGATAAGTAAGCTTCCAATATATTTGCTTTAGCTTCGTAACGGCTAGCTAGTTTGCCACACAAAGCTTGAGAACTGGGATTGATAGCCTCTGTGCATTTTGGTTTATGGAGTTTTGTAAGTATTTTATAGAATTCTTTTTTGCACATCTTACATTGAGGATTCAGTTTGACTAGTACATGTTTTTGCTGCTTTCATTTTTGACTTGCATATTCTGTTGTGTCTGGGAAGGAATATCTTGTCCTCCGTGTGCTTTGTTTTGAGCCAGTTGTGTTGAAGCTTTGCATTTGGTTGTTTGATCTTTTTTAACGCTGTATTCATCCAATGTGTGTGTTTCCTTTTGTTATACTTAGATGTCTTCAGAGGAATTAGAAGTTCAAAAGCTGACTGGAGCCATCTTCAGAGTGTTTGTACAGATGTTGACTAGATCTATGTTGGAGGTTTGCTGGGTTTCTAGTTATCAGGGGTGGTACCACAGCCTACAAAACCCTGGTGGAAACAGAGCTCAGAATTGAAAGGGCTCACCATTGAGACACAGGGAAGAACCAAGCCACCATGGAACCCGAACTGCAAGTCTTCCCGATGATCTTCTGCGTCATGCTCCACCTGGAACACCAACGCCGACAAAGACAACAATGGTGAGTACAGCCGCCTAGCACACAAGGGAGGGAGGGAAGAAAAGGAGAGTGACACACACAAAACACACCCAACACACACACACCATAAACAACAACCAGCTGCACACGTAAACCAATGGTACATTACACATGGCATAATAAAACAAGGACCTTAATGCTAGAGTAACTACAATGTATTAGCATAACAAAATCCACCACACAAACCAAATATATACAAATGTCCATGAAGGGCCAATGCCCAGTCCAACGTCATGAGGGCACAAAAGTCCAGAGGGCACAGTCCAAGGACCAACCTGTTCCTGACACAGCTGGAGAGAGCACTGCAGGGGCATCATTTTGCAAGTGGAAAGGCACCTCAGGAAGGGGGGCACCTCAGCCAAATACGGGAAGGTCCCCACTGGTTCTGAAGGGGGCAACATGCCCATTGCTTTGTCCTGGGGAGTGCAATGCCACAGTCTCTCAAGTGGCTGAATTGCCCACTGGCTCTGGAGAAGGCAACATGCCCATTGCTTTGTCTTGGGGTGTGCAAGGCCACAGTCTCTCAAGTGGGTGACTTGCCCACTGGTTCTGGAGGGGGCAACTCGCCCATTGCTCTGGGCTGGGGTTAGTGCAAGGCCAAAGTCTCTCAAGTGGGTGACTTGCTCACTGGTTCTGGAGGGGCAACCCGCATAGCAGCTCCTGGAGGGTGGCCTACATGGCGTCCGCTGGCAGTGATGGCTACACTGTAGTGGTGGTTGGGGAGCCTTCTGGCCAGCCCCTGCACTGTCCAATAGCTGCATTGTAGTGGTGGTTGGCGGAGCCTCCTGGGCAGTACCTGCACTGTCAGATAGCTGCATTGTGGTGGTGGTTGGAGGAACCTCCTGGCAGCCCCTGCACTGTCCGATAGCTGCATTGTGGTAGTGGTTGGAGAAGCCCCATGGGCAGACCATGCATTCCCTGATGGCTGCATAGTGGTGGTGGTTGGAGGAGCCTCCTGGGCAGACCCTGCACTCCCTGATGGCTGCACTTCCACAGCTGGCGGTGGGGGCCTGTGACAGCTGGTGGTGGTGGCAGTGTTAGCCTGACAGCTTCCACAGGTGTAGAGTGCCTCGTCTCCTCCTGTCCATGGGTCGTGGATCCCTTACCCTTCCTGGTAGGGGTGGATGGGCTCTTACCCTCTCTGCCTCGTGGTGCAGGCTCCTTCCCCTTCTTCACAGCTGTTGCAGGCCCCTTACCTTTCTTTACAGTTGGTGCAGGCCTCTTCACACTCTTCCCTGGTGGTGCAGGACTCTTCACACTCTTCCCTGGTGGTGCAGGACTCTTCACTCTCTTCCCTGGTGGTGCAGGCCCTTTACCCTTCTTCCCTGGTGGTGCTGGCTCCTTCCCCTTCTGTGTTGTAGGTCTGGTATCCTTACCACCCCGGGTAGATGGATCTCAGGAGGTCAATAGCCTCCTCACTCAGGGTAGCAGGGCTCACTGGGGCAGGGCCTGAGGTGCCTGGGGTGAGAACACCCATCCTGGGTGAGCGGGCACAGGCAAATTGCTGAGGGGCTACTGTGAGGGCAGTGCTGGTACGGGGGTGGCGGCTGTATCTGCAGCTGGGGTAGTCACAGAAGTGTCCGCCACCCATCGGATGAGGCATTAGAGTTTGTGTTGTATCCTACAGTCTCCGCCATGGTGCTCCCCTCGCCCCCCCGTCCTACTGGTTCCCTCGGCGTCAGTGGACTCTACCTCCAGGGTCATGTGGAATGCAGCTTACTCTGTTGCCGGTGCCCCTGCTCCTCTGCCAGATAATGCTAATGCACACAAGGACAGGATGACAAAACAAGAAAGGGGAGAACACCATGAAACTAACAGTCCAGGCTGTCACACACATGGCCCACCATACCCATTTCCATCACCATTTACACACACCTTGCACAGTGCATGACATGTACACCACCAACAGATAATCCCCCCTTACACAATGCCTTCACACACATCTCCATGCATCCATGCCACATGCATCGTGTCTACAGTGTACTCACCTGTTGGTGTGGAGGCCCATACAGCAGTCCGTGCTGGGGTAGTACCCCATCCACCAGTCGCTCCAACTCCTGCGAATTGAAGGCTGGGACCCTTTCCCTGGTCACACAGGCCATGGTAGTTTCAGACACAGGTCACAGCAGCGCATGCAGTGTAGGTCTTCTCCTGTTGAAGGTCAGGAAACAAGTGAGGAATGATTTAGAAAATTGCAGTCACGTCCGCGGCGGTGTACACTGTCACCACCAGTGTACATCCCCATTGGCCACTGTACTCCATAGGCCCAATATTATCCAATGAGGAATTGCACATCGGTTCACGACTGCCTACCGCCTCAGCGCCCAATGTCGGTGGAATTACCTCACATCCACCTGTCTTTCCACACAGGACCGGCGGTCGCCATTTCAGGGGGGTGAACAGGCCTATCGATAATTACTGCGTCACAGGATAAATAGGCATCTACTTTGAAATTTACACTGTCCCAATACGTAATTGCACAATGTGGACTGCTGTTGTGATTTAGTTGTTCAAATTGTGACAGCCTATACACTCTTGTGTCCCTTAGATACCTACAGATGTGAATGAATAGGAGATGGAGACATACCCCCCATGGTGGACTTAGCTACACTGAGGACAGGCACATTATAATTACCTATAGACTGGACAGGGCCACAATCACAGAGCTGTGTGCCCAGTTGGGGCCTGACTTGACATCAGCTATCCATCATCTGACTGGGATCCCCCCTCTTGTGCAAGTTCTATCAGTGCTCCATTTCCTGGCAACTGGTTCTTTCCAAGTGACAGTGGGCTTGGCAGCAGGAATGTCACAGCCAAAATTCTCAATCGTGCTGGTAAGAGTCTTGTCTGCCCTGGTAAAACACATGTGCAGCTACATTGCTTTCACCCAGGTGGAAGATTTGCCCACAGTGAAGGCCGGATTCTAAGCAATGGGACATATCCCCAATATTATTGATGAGATTGACGGGACACATTTTGTGTTTGTTCCCCCCGCCAGAACGAACAGGCGTACAGGAATCGTAAACGTTTTCACTCAATAAATGTACAGATGGTGTGCCTGGCGGATCAGTACATCTCCCACGTCAATGCTAAATATCCTGGGTTGGTGCATGATGCCTTTGTCCTGAGGAATAGCAGCATCCCAAATGTGATGGCCCAACTACAGAGGCACAGGGTGTGGCATATGGGTGAGCTTGGGTCCCAGCCTGTTGTATGTTAGTGTATGCCTCTGATGTAACCCTAATAGGATAGTGTGTGCCTAAATTTTGTCTCTCAATGCCTGCAGGTGACTCTGGCTACCCAAACCTATTGTGGCTGCTGACCCCTGTGAGGAATGCCAGGACAAGGGCTGAAGAACATTATAATGAGGCACATGGGTGAACCAGAAGGATCATTAAGAGGACCTTCGGCCACATGAAGGCCAGGTTCAGGTGCCTCCATCTGACAGGTGGATCCTTGTGCTACTCACCGAGAAGGTCTGCCAGATAGTAGTGGCATGCTGCATGTTGCACAACCTGGCCCTCACTCCATGTACCTTTTTTGTAGGAGGAGGTGACTGGAGATGTCCCTGTGGCAGCAGTGGATCCTGAGGACAGTGAGGATGAGGAAGAGGATGTGGATAACAGAACATTAGTTATCTGTCAGTACTTCCAATGACACACAGGTGAGACAGTGCAACTTCACATTTCTGTGGCTATTGGTGTATTCTGTGTGGCAGTGGCATTCTGGCGCTACTCACTTGTTACCTCTACTTACTGTCACATATGGATTATCATTTTACAGATGTTCGTGATATAACAACAATGTCCTGATGTGATCACTACAGCCAGCTACAGGTCATTCTTTCTATGTTTTCACTATGTACAGTTCATTTGCAATGGAAGTAGCTGGTACCATCAATACAAATTTTCAATACAGGAAATACTAGAAGTCGAGTTTTTTCCAAGGGTGTTTATTGTACTGCTAAGAAATAGAGGGGAAAGTGCAATGGAATGGGGTGATGATGGAGGAAAGTCCAGAGTATTGTTCCAGTCTGTTTGTAGCACAGGTGCAGTGTCCAAGGGGCCATAGGAAGGAGAGTAATGGCAGTTCAAGGTGGACAAGGTGACTGAGTGGTACACAAGGAGTACAATCAGGAGAGTCTAATTTCCTGGCGGTGGTCTTGGCAAGTGTCTCTGGCTTCTGTCTGGGTTGCAGGGAATGTTTGTGGGGTGGTTCACCTTCTGCAGGGGGAGGGGTGCTGGTGGCCTGTGGGTCCTGTGGCAGGGCCTCCTGACAACTAGCAGCAGTGTAAGTGGAGGGCTGGTCGATGGACTGGCTAGTTGTAGGGGCCCGCTGGTGTGCTGTTGCCTCCCTCATGATGTTGGCCATGTCTGCCAGCACCCATGGGTGTTGTTAATGGCCTGCAAGTCCTCCATGATCCCCTGATACTGTCCCTCCTGCAGCTGCCTGTTCTCCTGCACGTTGTCAAGGATCTGGCCCATCGTGTCCTGGGAATGTTGGTAGGCTCCCAGGATCTCAGAGAGTGCCTCCAGGAGAGTCGGTTCCCTGGTCCTTTCCTCCCCCTGGTGCACAGCAGTCCTACCAGTTTCCCTGTTGGCCTGTGCCCCGTCCCCTGAGCGGTGTGCCCACTGCCACTGACCCCAGGTCCCTGATTGTCTTGGGTGTGAAGTGTGACATGGGATCCCTGTACAGGTGGGAACACAGCTGATTGACGTGGCCTGGGGGCAGAGGTTTGGGTACTCTGGGTGGGTCCTGTGGTGTTGGATCCTGATGCGGGAGGCTCTGTGGTGGCCTGTGAGTGGGCCTGGGTGACCGGCTGTCCAGTGGTCCCTGATGGGCCTGGTAGGTCATCCATATCCAGAAGTCCAGAGTTACTGTCATCACTGGGGGCCTCATCTGTTGGGGGACTGGATAGTGGTGGCACCTCTTCTTCACTGACATTGACTGGGGTACTTGTGGGGATGTAAGTGATGTATTATGCTTCAAGTGTATGACATTTGTACTTCCCTGGCTTCCCCTCTATCGTTGGTGTTGCCCTGCCAGCTTCTGCTTGTGTATGATGATGTATTGTGGGATTTTTAGTTTCCCTATGCTGTGCACGCTTTAGTGATGGGTGTTGATGCAGGGCTGGGAGGGGTGTCCATGCAGGGCTTGGCATTGGGTTTAGTGAAATGTGTGGGTGCAGTGTATGGGATGGAGTGGAGTGATGGGGTGAGGGTGTGGGTGTGAGATGGCATGCATGTATTGGGGGGTGATAGGTAGTAAATATTGACTTACCAGTGTCCAGTCCTCCGGCTGCTCCAGGGAGTCCCTCAGGATACAGTATTGCCAGTACCTGCTCCTCCCATGCTGTGAGTGGTGGGGGAAGAGGTGGGGGTCCACCGCCAGTCCTCTGTATGGAGAGCTGGTGTCTTGCTGCTATGGAATGTACCTTCCCCTGTAGGTCATTCCACCTTTTCCTGACGTCCTCCCTTGTTTTTGGGTGCTGTCCCACGGCATTGACCCTGTCCACGATTCTCCGCCATAGCTCCATCTTCTTTGCAATGGATATCTGCTGTACCTGTGCTCCAAAGAGCTGTGGCTCTACCCTAACAATTTCCTCCAGCATGACCCTTAACTCCTCCTCAGTGAAATGGGGGTGCCTTTGTGGTGCCATGGGTGTTGTGTGATGTGTGTTGGCAAGGGTGTGTTGGGTAATGTGGCGGAGTTTGTGATGAGGAGGTCATGAGGGGTGTATGGGTGTAAGTGGTGTATGTGTCTAGTTGCCTCTGTGTTCTTCTTCTCAGTCTCCTGGTGGCAATTGTTGTTGGTAAGGGGTTGTGGGTAATGTGGGTGTGTGTTTTATAGTGGTGTGGGTGTGGTGTGTGTATGAGTGTCAGGTTGTGTATTTGGTATTGGCCAATGTAGTGTTGTTATGTATGGGGGTGTCCATTCTGTGTGCGGCGGTATGTACCGCCAATGGGTACTGCAGTTGAATGTCCACCATGGTGATTCGTGGGTCATATTGTGATGTGTGTTGTTTTATTAGCGTAACGGTATGGGATTGGGACCGCCACTTTATCACTGACCTTTGGTCTGGCAGATTTGTGTATGTGGCAGTATTCTGTCGGATTGATGTGTGTGTGTGTCATAATATGGTGAACGGATATCCGCCACTGTGGCAGTATGTTGGCGGCCGTCAGCGTGGCAGTAAGCAGCATTTACCGCCAATGTCATAATAAGGGCCTATGTGCTCCTCTTAGCACCAAGAAAGTAGATGGAGTGGCAGCACTTGTCTTGGAAGGGTCGGGGGTTAGTTCTAGGAGAGCAGGGTAGCGGAGTAGCGGGGT
Organism: Pleurodeles waltl; assembly: GCF_031143425.1. Taxonomy (NCBI): domain Eukaryota; kingdom Metazoa; phylum Chordata; class Amphibia; order Caudata; family Salamandridae; genus Pleurodeles; species Pleurodeles waltl. The sequence goes on from NC_090450.1 coordinate 166,473,383, forward strand.
AGCGGGCGTAGGGCAAGATTCCTTGAAGACCTCTAGGTCTGTGAGGACAAACGACTGAATTTCTGGTGATGAGCAAGTGACCATCATAGATTCTTTAAAGAGGAGCCTGTTGTCCATGAAAAAGTCACCTCAAATAATGTCTTTGGAGGTGATATGTGCTAGGGAAGGGAGGGTCCGGAACAGCCTTAGAAGATTTCCCCAGTTTAGAGTGTACTGGCAACTCAAAATCAGGATAAAAGATGAGCTTTACTTCACCCTGCTGGCAATTGATAAAGGTTGTAGTTCCATTTTGTTAGGTACAGGACTTTGGATCATGCATTTTGGTGCATCTGTAACAGAAATCCTTTACCTGGGTCCTTGACTGAGGCTAGTTCTCTGAGTTAGTATTGAGCCGGAGGTCATCTTTCAATGTAGCATTGCATTGCTGGGGCCTGGAATTTTGGCAGAGTTTTGATTGTTCTCCTGATTAATGCATCTTGTGATAGTTGTTTTGGGAATGCACAGTAATTGGGAGCTGAACGGGAGGGCTTCTGAGCGGCACTGTGGAGAATCCAAATCAGTGTCTGCTAAGTGAAGTGGCCTATTAGGTGGACATTTTTGGAGGGTCACAGGTTGCGAGGTATGAACGTTTGTGCCCCCAACACGCCATTTTGTGTTCATTCCTTCTCTTCATTGTAAGGTGCACAACAAATTGCAATACATTTTTGCATTAAGGAGGAAGTCTTTGCTGTACTCTTTTGTTCAAAAATAGGAAGTTGAGTCCGTGCCCTGCCTTATTTCCACTGTTTCCTCTATCTCGACAAATTTGTCATTTCAATGGTCTATCTTGGGGACGCGATCCATTCAGAATTTTAAATCCCTGAAGAGTAGATCTAAGTTGTCAGATAGGTTTGAGGGTGAAGGCATATAAGGGTATGTTGAAGTGTGCTCTATTCACAGCTAAAGTTTTGTGCAAGAGTTGGAAGTGGATGTTTGTAGTAAGCATAGTGTATTTGTTGTGAGTTTGTGGCCATGGCTGTGTTTTTGGACAGTGTTTTTAGAATGTGAAATTGGAGGCATCCCTGGCCCTTGGCCTGAGTCGACCTGAACAGGAGCAAATAGGCAACTGCCCTTGTCCTTTCTGCCCTTAGCCTCAATGCCTGGGTGGAGACTGCCTGAGCCCTAAGGGCAATAGCCCTACTGATCGGCTTACTGGGGGACAATTGGAATACTAACCTGTACCCTAACCAATCAGAGCCCTAGCCCTAAGCCCTAGGACCAATGGGAAGCATAGCCCTAGGAACGAATCACAGCCCTGGCTATATCAATGAATCATATCGCTGACCCTAAACTCCAAATCCAATAGAAACCCTAAACCCAGGAACCAATCAGAAACCTAGCCCTATCAAACAATCAGCACACAAATCCTAAGCCCAAAGTCCAATACAAACCTGAGCCCTAGGAACAAATAAGAACACGGATGCAACACTTAATAAAAAAACCTATTTAAAGAGCATATGACCTATAACTTAAGGAGCTGTGTCAGGTGTGAGGGGAGGAGGGAGGCCTGCTCAGGTGTTGTTGGGCCAGTCACTAAAGCACAAACTGGTGTGCAGGAGGGAGGGAAATGCTCCTGAGCTGAGAATTCCCTTAGATACAGAAAGGCCTAATACATACTTGGCAGTTATTGTTGAACCCTGCAGGTGAGGCTTGAATGCACAGCCACATATTAATGCAATTGCCACGCTTTAAAAAAACATGTTTTTCAGGCTAATAACAAGTGCTACACACACTCCCCAAACACAATTTAAATCACCAAACAGATTAAGCAGTCTCTTAAACACTCGGGTTAGGTTTAGAGGTAATTTGTTTGCTTAGTTAGCTTTAATTTAGGTGTGAGGGGTTCCATCTAGTAGCCTTAGCACACTTAAGGGCAAACAAGGAAATAAATTGAAGCAGTTGCTCTTAGAAGAAAACAGCATTTGCAAAGTTAAAAATGGCACAGCACAAAATCAGTGCTCCTGCCACTTTTTCTTTGGCCTTGCTTACTGAGCTGTCTAGGGCTCACAGAACTTGGGGCTCCAAAATGGAGGTGGCTGCCTTGTGGTTCTCTTCACAAACTTAAGGTACTGTGCCAGGTGTGAAGGGGGGGGGGGCTGCTTGAGTGTCTGTAAACCAATCAGTAAAGCACAAACTGGTGTGCAAGGTGAGGGATGTGCTCCTGACCTTAAAATTTCCTTGGATACAGACAGGCCGAATACACACTTTGCAGATCCTGTGCTATGCTGCATTATTAATCAAGATGTTTCTGCTACCCAGATCCTACTCATTCAACTGATATTGACCCAGTATCTCTTAACATGTTGATGTGTCATGTTTTTGCCAATGACTGCTTCAAACAAGCACTTGCATGCCTATATTTCTTTCTTACTGATCTTACTCAAACCATCCAACTTCCCCCATTTCATTTCTCTATTGTTCCTGTCACTTGTGGTATCTCTTTGGGGGGCTCCTCTCACTGCCATACTTTTCAATATTTACATTAGCCTATTTGCTCTTCTCAGTTGATGTTTTGATTTTTGGTCACAAACTGATATTATACTAATCATTGTGTCTTTCAGTGATACTGTCAATTTGGCCAAGAATGATTTTGTCACTACATGGTCGCAGTTGCAAACTGGGGGCCTCATTCACAACATTTTGGGTAGGTCGCTCCGCCGCCTCCGCAGCGCCACCAGTGCTGGCCTGCCTCAGTGTTGCCTATTTCTGCCTGTGTGCCCCCGTGACTGCCGCTTCCACTTCTCTCCTTGTTCCCCGAGTGCGTGGCCCCAGAGTGCCCGGTTCCCTTCTTTTATTTTGTACCCCCGAGTGCCTGCCTCAGAGACTGCCTGGTTGAATGTAATTCCACCTTTTTTCTGTATCCCCGAGTGCGTGGCCCCCCCTGTGCGCCCGGTGCCCCTGCTCGTTGTGCTTGTTTTTCTCCACCTTTTTTCGTCCTTTTTCCTCCTTTCTCGTCGTCTGCATCACTTCTTCCCCTGTTTTCTCGCCACCTTCCCAAAGCCGTTTTCCCCTCGTTTTTTCCCGCCGCCCGCCTCCCGCTTTTCCTGCCGTTTCTGCGCTCCTCAAGTGCAATCCCATTGGCTCACCTACCCTCCCGCCTCCCGCCTCCCAGCTGACCCCTCCTCCCCGGCTACCCTATATATGGCGGCCGCTGCGAGGCCGCGCAGCGGGCGCGCCGCTGGCGCGCCGCTGGCGCGCCTAAGGCAAGCCCGTTTGCGCCTGTCCGCGCCTGGACCACGCCCAGCGCCCGAACCCCTGATCCCCGCGACCCCCACCCCATCCGCCACCCCCGTCTGACCTACACCACCACCACCCTCACCGCCCTCAACCCCGGCAGCACGCCGGGCTGCTACCGCGCTACCCCGAAGCGGACCCACGGATCCTTCACCTGCCGCAACTGCCGCCTTACCTGCCTACGAACACACATCGCACCCGACAAGAACGACTCCCCCGGAAACAACCTCGACTGCATCCTGATCAACACCCGATCCGTCCACAGGCATGCCATCGAACTATGGAACCTCATCCACTCAACAACACCGGACATCGCCTTCCTCACCGAGACCTGGATGAACCCCTCCTCGACACCTGACATCGCCATAGCCATCCCCGACGGCTACAAAATCATCCGGAAAGACCGCACCAACCGCACCGGAGGAGGCATCGCCATCGCACACAAAAGCTCCATCCGCATCTCGACCCACGTCGACGACTCACTCCCCGACGCCGAACACCTCCACTTCGCGATCCACAGCGACCCCAACACCACCCTCAGAGGCACCCTCATGTACAGACCACCAGGACCACGCACTAAGTTCAGCGAAGACATCGCAGACTTCGTCAGCCCACACGCACTCCCGTCCACCGACTACATCCTCCTAGGGGACCTCAACTTCCACCTGGAGAACCACACCGACAACAACACCACCGCCTTACTGGACAACCTCGCCAACCTGGGACTGAAACAGCTAGTCAACACCGCCACCCACTACGCCGGACACACGCTCGACCCCATCTTCTCCTCCAGCAAACACATCTCTTTCAGCCACACCACCGAACTCGCCTGGTCGGACCACAGCTGTGTCCACTTCAGCTTCAAGAAGACCACCGTGCACCACCACACCCAGCAACCACCAAGAAGACAGTGGAATCGAATCACCACGGAACAACTCACATCGACCCTCTCTCAGAACCAACCCACCAGCACCACAGACCCAAACGAAGCCGCCAATAACCTCACGAGCTGGATCTCCGACTGCGCCAACCTCCTGGCCCCCCTGAAGACCCAAGCAAACACCAACAACCACAAGAAAAACTCCTGGTTCACCCCCGACCTCAAGGACTCCAAAAAAGAATGCCGCACCCTCGAAAAGACTTGGCGCCTCAACCAGACCGAGGAGAACATGTCTGCTCTCAAGAACGCAACCCGCCAACACCACCAACGCCTCCGCGCCGCACGAAAATCAGCCTTCCAGAACAGACTAGACAACAACGCCCACAACAGCAAGGAACTATTTGGCATCGTCAAAGAACTCTCCAACCCCGATGCAGAAAACAACTCCATCCCTCCCTCACAGGACCTCTGCGACTCCCTCGCAGCCTTCTTCCACCACAAGATCACCGACATCTACAACAGCTTCACCACAACCAACACGAACCCACCACTGGAACCCGCCACTGACAACACCACCATCCTCACCTGGAACCCAACCACCACAGAGGAAACCACCCGCATCATGAACTCCATCCACTCAGGATCACCATCCGACCCCTGCCCGCACCACATCTTCAACAAAGCCGACAACATCATCGCACCCCACCTCCGAGACATCATCAACGCGTCTTTCACCACCGCCACCTTCCCGGAGAACTGGAAACACGCCGAACTCAACGCCCTCCTAAAGAAACCAACAGCAGACCCCACCGAACTCAAAAACTTCCGGCCCATCTCGCTCCTACCGTTCCCCGCCAAAGTGATTGAGAAAATCGTCAACGCTCAACTCACCACCGCCCTGGAAACCAACGACTCACTCGACCCCTCACAGTTCGGCTTCAGAGCTAACCACAGCACAGAGACCGCCCTCATCGCAGCCACGGACGACATCAGATCCCTGACCGACAAAGGAGAAACCGTGGCCCTCATACTCCTGGACCTCTCTGCAGCCTTCGACACGGTATGCCACCGTACCCTGATACGTCGCCTCAGCAACGCCAGCATCAGAGGCAAGGCCTTGGAATGGATCATCTCCTTCCTCTCCGGAAGAACTCAGAGAGTCCGCCTCCCCCCCTTCAGATCCACAGCCACAGAGATCATCTGCGGCGTCCCCCAAGGATCCTCCCTCAGCCCCACCCTCTTCAACATCTACATGACCCCCCTGGCGAACATCGCACGAAAACACGGACTCGACCTCATATCCTACGCCGACGACACCCAGCTCATCTTATCCCTCACCAACAACCCCACCTCAGCAAGACTGCAGACTACACGAAGGCATGAAGGAAGTAGCAAACTGGATGACAGACAGCCGGCTTAAACTGAACACAGAGAAGACGGAGGTCCTCATCCTCGGCCCTACACCCACCGCCTGGGACGACTCCTGGTGGCCTCCCGCCCTGGGCAGCACTCCCCAACCCACCGACCACGCACGCAACCTCGGCTTCATCCTGGACTCATCCCTCTCCATGACCAGACAGGTCAACTCGGTGACCTCGGCATGCTTCAACACCCTCCGCATGCTCCGCAAGATCTTCCGCTTGATCCCCACCGACACCAGGAAGACCGTCACCCACGCCCTCGTCACCAGTCGCTTGGACTATGGGAACACTCTATACGCTGGCATCACCATCAAGCTGCAGAGAAAACTGCAACGAATCCAGAACGCTGCCGTACGACTCATCCTGAACATACCCCGCCACCACCACATCTCCGGACACCTGAAGAAACTTCACTGGCTCCCAGTCAACAAGAGGATCACCTTCCGACTCCTCACCCACGCACACAAAGCCCTGCACAACCTTGGACCAAAACTCATCAACCACCGCGTCTCCTTCTACACTCCTCCACGCACCCTACGCTTGACCGGACAATCCCTGGCAGCTGTACCCCGCATCCGCAAAGCCACCGCCGGAGGAAGATCCTTCTCTTTTCTGGCAGCGAAGACCTGGAACTCCCTTCCCAGCCACCTTCGCGCCATACAGGACCACCTCCCCTTCAGAAGGCAGCTCAAGACCTGGCTCTACGAGCACTGCCCCCCGCCCTCCCCCCCAGCGCCTTGAGACCCTTACGGGTGAGTAGCGCGCTTTATAAATGTAACTGATTGATTGATAGTGTCACAAGCCTTGTTGCACCTTTCTGCACAAAAACAATCATGAGAGTAATTTTTCTCTTTCTATGTGTGCTGCAAAGTGCAAAACATATAGAAAGAGTTAACAACAGGGAGAAATGAAAAGAGTTCTCCCCGTTGCACCACCCTTACACCACCCCTGGGATGGCATAAGCATTTGATGCATTCCCAGGTTTGTAAATCTGGGAATGCGTCAAAGCCCATTGGTGTTATGTGGGAACACCCACTGCAACACCCATGGAATTCCTCTTTGAAGCAAAGTGAGGCAATGCAGTGACTTTAGCTGCATTGCCTTACTCCATTTCTACAAAGCCATGAAAAGCCACGCAAAGTGGCTTTGCATGGCCTTGAAGACATGGGCTTGCGCCACCAGTGCGTCACAGAAAGTAATGCATCAGCGGTGCAAGCTGCTTGTAAATAATTCCCTGGATGTTTAGTAACTGTATCAAGCTTAATAGTTACATAACTGTGGTCCTCATCTTTGGTAATGATACGTCTGTCTAGTTCAGTCTATGGTGGCCTTATCATCTTGGTACCACCCCCAACTTCTTTGATGTTGGCCAAATATCTTGGAGTCCTCTTCCATTCTTCCCTTTCCTTTTCCAAAATGCTGGTGTTAGTGGTAATTGAGCCCTCCAGCAGTCCTTGGTCCAACTCAGTAGTGTTAGTCCCCAAAGCTGCCCCTCCAGGTGTTATACCTGAATTTAGGTTCTGCATGGCTACTATTGGCTCAATGCAGTCACCAAGACTGATGCGCGTCCCATCTCCCAAGCTGATTAGCTCATGGATTGGCCTAGAGCTGCCAAGTTCCTCAGCACGTTTGACTTGACATCTGGGTACTGGCAGATTGCCTTGACAGAGTGGGCAAAAGAGAGGTCTGCATTCTCAATACTAGAAGGGCACTTCCAGGTCTGGGTCATACCCTTAGGGTTGTAGAACCTCCTTGCCTCCTTCCAAAGGTTGGTCAACTAAGTCCTGGCTAGGTTGAAGACCTTCAGTGCCTCCTACCTAAAATATATTGTGACCTTCATTTCTAGCTGGGAGGACCACCTGTGCCACCTGAGGGAAGTGTGTCAGGCTCTGCAGATGGCAGGCCTGACTATCACAGCCAGTAAGTGCCAGATAGATCAGGGTTCTCTGGTCTAGTTGGGTCACCAAGTGGAAAGTGGCAAAGTGCAGGCCCTCCAGGCCAAGATTGAGACCATTGTGGCTTGTGATACCAACAAGACCCAGACAGAAGTGAGAGTCTTCTTAGGCCTCACTGGTTACTACAGGAGATTCATCAAGGGGCATTGCACAATTGTTGCCCCCTTGATAGGTCAGACATCCAGAAAGAAGCCACATCAGGTGATTTGAACAGAGGTGTGTCAGAAAGCTTTTAACACCCTGAATGAGGCCATGTGCACAACACCAGTGCTCAAGGCCTCTGACTTTTCCTTAGAATTCATTGTACAAACAGATGCCTCAGTGCATGGTGTAGGGGTCTTTTTCTCACAGCTATATGAAGAGGGTCTGGATTAACTCGTAGCCTTTATCAGTAGGAAGCTACTTCCCTGGGAACAGAGGTGGAGAGCAACAGAAAGGGGAGCCTTTGCTGTGGTCTGGACACTGATGAAGCTAAAGCCATACCTGTTTGGCACTCACTTCTGGGTTCCGACAGACTACAGGCCCCTAAGATGCTTAATGGAGATGAGGGATGAGAATTCCAGACTGTTGAGATGGTCATTCTCCCTACAGGGAATGGACTTTACAGTAGAACATCATCCTGGAACAGACCATCCCAGCGCTGATGATCTCGCCAGGTTTTTCCACCTTAGTGAAGAGAAATCCCAAGGGGTTGGTTAGCTCTCCTCACTTTCAGTTGGGGGGACACGTGTTAGCCCTGGCATCCTTTGCGTGGTTTCCCCTTAGATTTTTTACTTCTGATCTCCTATTTTGCTGACTTTGTTTTTTCTGGGCACTTTACCACTGCTGACCAGGGCTAAAGTGCATGTGCTCTTTCCCTAAAACATGTTAACATAGGCCTATCCACAATTGGCATATTTAATTTACTTGTAAGTCCACAGTAAAGTGCACCACCTGTGCCCAGGGCCTGTAAATTAAATGCCACTAGTGGACCTGCAGCACTGATTGTGCCACTCACTTTAGTAGCCTTTAAACATGTCTCAGGCCTGCCATTGTCGAGCCTATGTGTGCAGTTTTAAATTGCCATGTTGACGTGGCAAGTTAACACACTTGGCAGGCCCAATCCTTCTTTTTTTAATACATATAGGTCTTCCCTGAGGTAGGCCTTGGAAAGCCCCAGGGGCAGGGTGCAGTGTATTTAAAAAGCTGGGAAAGTACTTTTAAGATTTACATGTCCAGGTAGAGAAAAACTCTCAAATTCATTTTTCACTACTGCAAGGCCTATACCTCCACTAATTTAACATTGGGATTGCCCTATTGCATTTTATAGGAGTAATTTCCAGTGGGGACCAGATAGATATTTTGAGTTTGGTGTCTCTGAACTCACAATGTAAAAATAAAATTTATGGTAAAGTTGAATCTTAAGTCTGAAAATGCCACATTTAGAATGTTGGTGTATTGTTACTTTAACCATTAAGTACCTCTGCCTGTCTCTGAGTACACATCTGGGTTGGTGACAGCTGGGCTCTTGTGCCTTCCCTCTAGACAGCCACACACAGGGAGCTTAGTTGTATCTGATGGCCACTGACAACTTGATGGGTCACCCTGGGGAGGATGACAGGGAAGAGCTGACAATTGCACCTGAATAGGTTGGGTTCTGAGCCCAACCAAAGGGCTGCATAACCCCCTGTAGTGTTTCTGGAGCCAGGATAGGAAGGGCAGGATCGGGGACACTTCAGAGTCCTCTCTTTAAAGTCTCCCCCACTTCAAAGGCACAACTGGGTATAAGTAATGGATCTCAAACACCACTAAATCAGTACACTTCTGAACATGAGAACATTCTGCCTGGAAGGAGTACTGCTGTGCTGAAGGGACTATCATCCTTCTGGAAGTCTTTTAGACTTTGCTGGACTACTGCTTTGCTGTGCCTGCCAACCTGTGTTTTGCCCTCCTTGTGTTGCTGGGAGTTAGAAGGACTGGACCTGCATCTCTCCATCCCCAGAATCAGAGTGACTCCAAATGCTTGCTGGCTTGCCTCCTGGTCTGAAGTCTCAGGGACATGAAAGACTTCACTCACATTTGCAATAGCTGCAGGACTCTACCAACTGTGAGTCCTGCCCTGCTAAGTGATGCCAACCCAGTGCTGGGCCATTGGAAGTGGGTTTCCCTGTGCTGATCCAGCAGAATCCATGCATCGGTGGCACTACGCCGATCTGAACAGCTGCATTTCACCTTGACACTGGTGCCTTGCTGCTGCCATGAGGATGAGGACATCACATTACTGACTACACGGCTCAGGATCAATGCATTACATCAGCCCTGATGCATCACCTTTGTGTCGCCGGCTGCTCAGCTTGACAGCGACTCATCACCATCATCGCAAAGGGTTCAACGTTGCACCACTGCTCGAGGTTCGATGATATTGCTTCTCGTCACAATGCATCCCTTGACTGTGCAAATCAGAACTGACAGATCGCCTTCACATGGTCTCCTCTGCTCCTCACATCGGAACTTTGATGTTGACGCAACCCTGCATACAAGGTATCCTTTCAGCAGTACAAAGTTAGTCACTGTAGCTGTCGTGCACTCCATCGTGGTGGGTCTAAGCTCTTGACTTTACCCTAGTCTAGCAGAACCAGGAAGCCCTGGCTGGTATTTTATGCTTTTAATGACTACAGTTGCATTGAATATTTAAAAACTCATATAGACTTCTACTTATTGGATTTTTGTGTCCTTGGATTTGTTTTGCTCATAAATATATACTCTATTTTTCTAATTTGGTCTAGAGTGTCTTGGTGGTGTTTTCACTGTGTTACTGTTTTAGGTGTTTCACAAATACTTTACACAGTGCCTCCTAAGTGACACCTGCCTGCTCTGTGCCTAGCTACTAGAGGGTGAGCACAGGTTGATTCATGACAAAATTAGAAACGTCAGCCATGCTCCCCTAGTCGTCTATTCTGTCATCCTGTGCTTCACTGCTTACTCTCTTTACTCTACCTAGCTACCAATGTGCCTGCATTGGCAGCCACTCCTTCTCTCTTTTGCAAGCAGAAGAATTGGAGTTCATTTCCTATTTACTTGTGCATAATCCAGGAATATCTCACTGCTCTGAAAAGTGTAAAAAAAACTGATAGTTCAACAACCACTCTCTCCCATATCCTTAGTGATAGATTACCACTACAAGTAAGTCATTTTAAATATGTTTAAATCTGTTAAACAATTAACTAATTCATTAATTCGTTCAGGAGGACTTGCCCCAGCCACCTAGCCTCTGCTTTACTAGGATGACTTCTGTCTTGGTTGGATTGAGTTTTACAGGAAATGGCAAGAGAGAGACTGAAGTGAAATTGGAAGAGTCCAATGGATTCAAATTCATGTTTCTCATTCATGAACGAATACCATTGTAGTTCAATGCAGAGGTGATGTTACATGATTCCCCCCCAAAAAATAACTAAAGATGTGTTTTATCAAAAAAACAATTGTTTCAGAATTCCTTTCACTACATTGACTGATCAAATGACTTTAGGAGAACCTGAGGGTTTAATGTTGATTAATCTTAGCTGTTTCAAGAATAGACAATGTCATAAACTCCATTAAAGAAGTGGGCTGTGGAGAAACGGGGACTTACCCTACTACCAGCATTTGAACATAATTGCTGATCAAGCTCAAGATCAATTTTTGTTTATTTATTTCAAAGGAATGACCCCCGGGGCTGTCTATCAAATTCTAAATGGGTAGTAAAGAACTGCTATTTAAAGTCATGGCTTTGCAATGGAACTCATGAACTGATGTACAAAGCCATTTTGGTATCAGAAATCCTAACATTTGAAAAATTATAGAGTTTGAGACAGAAAAATAGGTTTTCTTAATATGTTGGTTAGTGAATCACACAATGGACTTAGAAAGGCATAACACATCCCTGTTTTGAAGGAGCACGTTTAGCTTGCCCATTATAAATAGTGGTTCATAATATCATAGACTACTGTTTTGTTTCTGAAATCCAATTGCAAAGCATTGAAAGCTTACAGACTTTCAATTTGGGGTGGTAATGAGTTTACAAAAAGGAAGAAGTCCCCATGCGCTGTCCCTTTTGTGAATGTAATACAAACATTTGTTGGGGATTAGGTTGTGGTCCAGGGTACCACTGCTAATTCTCAAACAAAACTTTCAAAAAAACCTTTCTTTTTAAATGCAGCCATATTTCTTTTAAGGAAAACGAACTGCCTAAAAATAATAATGTTTACTCTATTTAAATGCTGATCTCAGGAGGCCACCACCCCCTTGATAGCATCCAATCAATTGTGTCACAATTCACAAACTACCTCTTTTGAATAGTGATAAGGTAGGTTGGGATGCGACCCAATATGATTCGAATTTTGGGAACCAGTCTATTAGTATGTAGGTCAGATCACAAAATTATTTGCTGTTCACAAAAAGTTGGCAGGTAGTTTGCAACCATGTTTAAATAAATAGAGATTTCGTACATCAGGCCCCTAGAGTTTTGAAAAATGGTTTGGAAAAATTAGATGCTGCATTGATTTTACATAATAATATTTCTTGGTCTCAAGAATAATATAGTTACATTTCCACATTTCCCTGAGATAAGCACATTTAACCTGTAGTTAATATTAGCTTTACCTTTGCTTTTCCTGTTTTCTCAACAGTAATTTATATTGTTGAAATTCATCTGTAAATCATTCACACCTAATATATGTGATGCTGAGAGATATTACCTTATCTTAAGGAGTCTTTCAGATATCATTGTTATGCACAAAGCTTGAGCCCGACAAGGTGCTCATCTCCAGACCCATAAAGTCAGCTACACATTTTCTCAATGATATGTTCAACTGGTCAGACCAACATTTTGACTACATAATGTACAAAAAATTACAAAGCTTTGTTTTGATTTGCCCTGTGAGGAAATACAGGGGATGGCAAGCTTGACGAGAAATTGATCCCACCGTGAATGGGCACTGAGTCCCCAACAAATGACCTAATTACATAATTACATAATTTTGGTGAATGATAAACCACAGAGTAAGGCTGCAACAAATATTAATGTGATACACAGGTCTGCGAAAAGTGACCTAGATCATTCAAGCAATAAACCATGGGCTCCTCAAAGTAGATTTGAAAATATTGACTAGAATCCTTACAGCACATTTAGATTGTAAAGTAACTGAAATTAATTTTGAATCCAGATCAAATGGGTGCCATTAAAAGTAGATCTAAGCAAACGTTGTGTAATTTGCTTTTCTGTAGTAACAAGAATTTGTGTATAATTATGCAAAATGCAAATCTGTGAGTTAGTGTTATATTACAGCATGAAATGATTCCTCCTGTCAGTTTTCAGCAGTCGAAGTGCCAGGCATAAAACAGGAACATTTATACAAATTTTGTGGACCTGATCAAAGCCTTTGACACCATTAGTCGTGAGGGGTTATGGTGGATCATGCTGCCCAGGCAAATTCATCAGTATGGTGCACCAGTTCCACAAAGGCATGCTTGCTCGAGTATTTGACAATGCAGACTCCTCCAATGCCTTGCCAGTCACCAACGGAGTCAAGCAAGGCTGTGTACTGGCACCCATGCTTTTCAGCATGATGTTCTCAGCCATGCTGTCAGATGCCTTCTGCGATGACAAAGAAACCAGCATCAAGATCAGATATAGGACTGATTGCAGGCTCTTCAACCTGCAGAGACTACAGGCCAAGACCAATTTTGAAGATGAATCTGTGCGCGACTTCCTGTTTGCAGATGACTGCACACTCAATGCTGCACAGAGGTCCAGATAAAGCAGAGCATGAACCACTTTTCCACTACCTGCAGAAAGTTCGGCCTCACAATCAGTACCAAGAAGACTGAGGCCTTGCATCAGCCCGCACCGCAGAAAAATTATGCGGAACCAACTATCACCACTGAAGGAGAAAACGTGAAGGCTGTTGATAAGTTTACATACCTCGGCAGCACACTCTCCAGATCTGTGAACATTGACGATGAGGTGCACACACGCATCGCCAAGGTAAGCTCTGCATTTGGATGGTTGCAGGAGTCAGTGTGGGAGAGGAGAGGTGTCAAACTGTCCACAAAGCTGAAGATGTACAAGGCAGTCCGACGGCCCACACTACTGTATACCTGTGAAACATGGACAGTGTACAGCAAACCATGCTAAAAAGCTGAATCGCTTCCATATGAACTGCTTAATAAGGCTGCTGAAAATTACGTGGCAGGACAAAGTTCCAGATACAGATGTCCTCTCTCAAGCTGGTCTGCCAAGTATCTACACCCTGCTGAGGAGAGCCCAAGTCAGGTGGGCAGACGACCTTGTACTTATGCCAGAAATATGTCTCCCCTAGAAACTGTTCTATGGTGAACTGGCGGAAAGAAACACACACAAGGTGGGCAGAAAAATAATTTCAAGGACACGTTGAAAGCTTCTCTGAAGAGCTTTGGCATTGTCCTGGACTCCTGGGAAATCCTAGCATAAGACTGCCCCACCTGACGAAGCCGTATCAGCAAAGGCACTCCCTCCTATGAGTAGATCAGGATTGCAGAGGTGCAGAAGAAGTGTGAGCTGCACAAATCTATAGCCAACTGTTAGCCAACCAACCCAGGAGATCACTTGTGCCTACCGTGCAGGAGAGCTTTCTGAGCGCACAACGGACTGATCACACCTCAACACACCGTACCTAGTCAACTTACTCAACGTGATGTCCTTGGTCATCGTTGACAAATGATGAATGAACGAACAATAGCATAAAATGCCTCCTCCTGTCAGTTTTCAAAAGGTTGCAGTTCTTATTCAAAATGGAACCATAAAACATAGTTTCTGCAAACAGCAGCCAATCTCGTTCTGTTTTTTGTGTTTTCCCCGTTCTACTACACTATAATTTTGCAGTAAATGTTGGAGTAATTATGTAACATTGCATGATGGCAAAGTTCCAACATTTTCACGTAAAAAGCATAACACAAAATTTACAAAATTACTTGACTTAGATCAGCTTAGTTTAAATTTAATCCTGGTCTAATTAAAAGCTGACATGGTAGTACACACTTGTGTGTTATTTTAAATACAATAAATCAAAACACAAAATCCAAATGATAAATTGAATTGTTAAGTTTAGATGCATTCAACCAAACTGAAAATTTCTACTGAAGAAATATTTGCCTCTCCAAAACAGGTCCGGATTCACAAAAAGTCCCCATAGTCACTGGGGAGCATCCGCAGTGTGACTGAATCGCTGCTGTAAGAACTACAGTGCAGAGATTCCACCACAAGTGTAGCGACTTCATGGGACCCCTTCCACTTTGTGAATGTTGCCAAAAAGGGTTTTTCAGAGAAGGTAGTGGTCCAATGGACCACTGCCTACTCTGAAAAACCGAAACCAAATGGTTTTGTTATTTTTTTTTATTTTGCAACTCGTTTTCCTTTAAGGAAAACTGGCTGCAAAATAAAAATAAAAACTGCCTTATTTAAAAAGCAGTCCCAGACATGGAGGTCTGCTGACTTCAGCAGGCCACCATCCCTGTGAGTGCAGGGACTTGCTATGGGGTCGCAAAATGCGACCAACCTCATTAAAATGAATCAGGTGGGTCTTTGCGACCCCATAGCGACTCGCAGTCGGTGTCTGAGACACCGTACTGCATCCGATTTTGCGAATCGGAAATTGCTACATCTGGCCCTTAATGTGGAAAAAGCATACTGTTTTTACTGTATCATGAGTTTTTTGGTGTGCTGAACATCAAATTCCTCACATTATTCCCAAATAACTCATAATAGGTGCTATTTAATCTCCCAATTCAAAACATACTCCCTGGTATCATTATTTTCCAGGTGCAATAAATAACACCTAAACTCATAATCTGGCCATATGTATCCTAATTTTGGTTAAATACATTGGGGGTTATTACAACTTTGGAGGAGGTGTTAATCCGTCCCAAATGTGACGGATATACCACCAGCCGTATTACGAGTTCCATAGGATATAATGGACTCATAATACGGCTGGTGGTATATCTGTCACTTTACCATCACTTTTGGGACGGATTAACACCTCCTCCAAAGTTGTAATAACCCCCATTGTTCTAAAATAGACACACTTGACAAGCAGCATAGTATTTCCTTTTGATGAACAGGGTTAAGTAAGTTTGAACAAACAAGCAGTGGTAAAGTTTGGTCTAACATAACAAAACACCTTGCTGCAGCGAATAAACAAATACAAAATATATATAATTTTTAGTGTACAATGCATCTGTAAAATGGAGAATACACTGTGTGGTGCGTCAGTGTATATTTGAGATATAAAATAGTTCCTCATGGACTACAATGTAATCTCGTTATAGGAAGTGAAATGATATACTAAACTGCCATGATAGTGTGGTGTGGGAGAATTCTCACCCAGAGTATATTTTAAAGAATTGCTAGCAATAGGAAATTCAAACAACTGTTCGGCCAAGTCATAGCTAAAACATTACTGGGGGTAGGCCAAAGAAAAGAGCTATACCGTACAGCGCAGAGTGGACCCAAAGGGAAGTTGCTCACTACCTTCAGCAATTCAAAAGTGAAAAAATAGTGCAGGGGCACCCCAAAACCCAAATTTTGTAATGGATGCAGAACACCATTGCTTTTGAGTCTAGATTTCAACAATTTATAATCTGTCATATGAATCATTTACTTTACATAACAAATCAATCAGCAAAATGATGAGATTCTAGAAAATAGAATTTCATCATCTCAATATAATAATCATAATACAGTCCTCTCATACTTTTAAATACATCCCACGCATATAACCTCAATCTAAGTACAACCATAGGAAAAACAACAAATTGATGAAATTATAAAGAAGAAAGTATCATCTCAATCCAATATTCATATTGGAATTCTTCAGCAAAAATATAATCATTTGTCTCCCCGTATATTATTATTTTTTGCTAAAAAAATATCACTGGTAACATAACAAAAACTTGCTAACCAATGCCAACATTTTTACTTTAATCACTCCTATCGTTTGCAGATTTTAGAGCCAAAATGATCCTATAAGCCAATTAAAGACCTCAAATAGGGATTATGGCTAGTCAGTTGAAGGCTTTGAATCAAACAAATTACGATGGGTTCAAATTCCTTTCTGGGGCATGGGCACCTTTACTCTGAATAGTCAGGTGAAGGCACTGGCGTTCGAGATTGCAAAACTCCAGACTCCGGGGTAAAATAATGTTATTTAGATACTGTACTCGCATTTGAAAAAAAATAAACTTTTCTTCTTTCTACTTTATACACATTTATTCTGTGCACGTTTACAAATAAGATATTATGGAAAGTAAATAAGAACGATGTTGTGGAGCCATTACTGTTTTGTTTACTTTGTAACGGGCTTTTACAGTTTTTAGAATGTAGTTTATTGTGTTTACATTACAAAGCACTTTGCCTTCTCATCGTGCCTCGCAATTCTGAACTCCATTCAGTTTCAACCATGTAACATGTTATCTCTAGGAGGGTTTGAACACATCCCGAAAGATGGTGTGATAATCTGTCAGTGCAGATAAAAACTCGGATGAACACAAAGCTTTGAAGCAAAGTAGTGTAGCAAACAAAGCTGCTCTGCTTCATTGTGTTAACTGGAGAGAGTAGAACCGTATCTAGGAAGAAGTGTCACAGTTCTGCTCTCTCTATGAGCTGTAAGACAAGAGGAGGGTGTCCCAACAACCCCTTGTGAGATTGGGTAGTGATAGCCAATGCAGGGACCCTTGCACCATGGTACAAGAGTATCTGTGTTGTGGTCATCGCAGTTTTTGTGCAGGAAGGGTTCCCATGTTGCACAAAAACTATGCTGAAAGGTAATTTCCTCTTTACATGTGTGCTTGCAAAATGCATTCAGCACCAGGAGAAATTACATTATTTATCCTTAGTATGCTAGTGCAGGGTTTTGGTACAAATCTATGTCTACAAGTCTTTGTAGACTTCAAACTATGTGTGTGAATGCACGGTAACGCTCATGCAACACACGTAAAATGCTCCCTTGACACAAAGTAATGCAGAACAGCTCATTGTGCTGCGTTGGATTAAATGTGGTTCCAAAACAACACAAAACACAATTTGCATTGGTTTGTAAATACTAATCTGGATTTTGCGTCAGGTCTACGTTAAAAAAGTAACGCAAGGTGAAATCTTTAAAAATCTGGGCCATAGCGTTGAACGATCAACACATGTTGATTGTAACAGAGTAAGTGCTGTGCAAAGTGGGGAGTTGTGAGGAAACTGGGCAAGTGTCCAAGTATTACAAAAGCTTAACGCTCCGCACTCAGTATATGCTGACTGGTAGCTATTCGACTCCAGGAGGGACGGTAATGCAAGCGGTGCTGAAAGGGCTGAGCCGTTAAACATGGCAAGTAAGCTGTTGTTCTTCGTATTTGTGGCGGCTCTCCTGGCCTATTACGTGTACATACCGCTACCAGATAATGTCGAGGAGAGTTGGAAAGTACGACTGATAGATACTGCTTTTAGAACTTTGGGTCATGCGGTAAGTTACAATTACCTTCGATGTTTGATTTGAATTGATAGGTGAAATTAATATTAATAAAAGTGTGACTGGATCTGCAATATGTTTTTTACTTTGTACATGTGAGAAACTAGTGTCTTAGTAAATGACAGGTAGTGTTTAATAATTTAGCATAAATAAACTACTTAACACAGGGCTACCGAGGCAAGGATAATCCAAGTTGTGAAAAGGATAGATATAAATAGTTGCAGCTAAATATGGAAGTGCTGAAGGTAGCGATAAAATGAAATGTAGCAGAGTGCCTGATTTATGTTCGAGTTCCAAACGCTACGCAGCTCTTTTTAAACGGCTGGAGTGCAAACACGTTCCAAAATCCAGCCAGCGTTCCAGTTATCTTTTTTGGGAGTTTCTTGAGTTACAGTGCCGGATCACAACATTTTGACTGGCACTACTTATTTTTATTTTTTTGTTAATTATAGGCTTGCTAAGGTGCTAATGTGTGAGAAGATATGTGTCAAGGGCTATCACATTGCTTTTTTGTGGTGCGATGCTCTGTATTGTTGTTTTGTGCTATTGTGTTTTCATGCTGCATTTTCCATTGTGTTATTGTGTGGTACTGTGGTTGTTGTGTTTAGTTCATTTTTGACGGTCTGATAGGTTGTGCCCTGTTATGTTTTTTTGCGTTGTTTTGTCTTGCTTTGTGTTTCATCACTGTTTTTTGTTGTGTTGTGCTCTATAACACAAGCACTTAAAACTCCAGCTAGCCCTACGTTGGAATTTCCAGTATTCACTTTAAGTGATATGGCGCTAGTTCTGAAAAATGTTTTCAATCAGTAACTGGATGTTTGTTTAAATGCAACTGTAAAACTACCGCATAAGTCACTAGCAAATTTGGCAAAGACTTGCAGTTTCAGTGATGATTCGCAATTGTCTATTTACGTTTGCAAGCCTAACCTATGTAAACAACAATTTCTGGTGAGTTCAAACCCATTTTTACAATTCACAAACGTTTATTTTGCACTCATAGGAGGACAAGTACATCTTGAAAATTTTGATTCAACCAGAAACCTACGGTTGTTGGTGTTCACAAATAATGTTCTCCCTCTTTCCCAGCATGGATATGTTCAGAGATTTACTTCTGTAAAAGTTTGGAGTAAATTTTCTTTAAAGGTATAAAGGGGAATGAAGCACTCCACAGAATTCATTGATTGTAGGGAAAGCGTTTCTACAAGTGAAAGATGTTTTTCATAAGAAGAATGAAGGCGTAACAGTTAGCAAGCGCACTTGCTATGTTATGTTTCTCATGCGAAAATATGCACATGTATATTTTAACCTTAGAAAAAGGATTTCACAAAACTTTTCCCAGATTACATATGGGTATTTTGCAGTGAGCATAACCTGGAAATATTGTGCGAAATCAAAACAGTTGGAAACCTGCTCTCATGTGAGGTAGTAAACACACTGGTGAAGACCACAACTGGTTATGAGACCTAAAGTCTCTGGGTTTAAGATTTTTTTTATAAATACAGTCATCTTGCTAAGCAATGCAGGGCTCAATGCCTTCACCAGGAGAGGCTGTTACTTGCGCAGTTCCATGTAGTGTATTCATTCTGAATTATCTAGACATTCTGCTAGGTTACAGGGGATTACATGAGAAAAGTAATTCTGTGTTAATTGTTTTATCGCACAAATGCCGCTTCATGTCTAAAATGGATGCAGGGATGCATCTTGCACTAAGATATAGCCTAAATGCAAAAGAACATGAATAGCGAGTGTGAGCAACTATTCACACTCGCTAGATATGCAGTTAGTGTAGGATTGTTCCCAATTTACTCTTGGCATTTAGGCTAGTCTCTTAGCTCAAAATGCATTTTCTGCTAAGAACATAGCAATAAATGCAAAAGACTATAGACAGCAGCATGAGCAGCCATTCATGCTCACTAAATGTGCTCTCACTGTAATATTTCTTTCCCAAATTACTCTTAATTACGTGAGCGGCCATAATAATTTTATTATTCGTAATTCCACGTCAATGAGTAGCACAGAATTGCTGAAATTACTCACATTACTCCAGCTTAATTAAATTTACTCCCAGGCCTAGCACCCACCCAACACTTAATGGAAACATTGGTCTTCATTTGTGAAATGAATCCAGTTGCAAACTCTAAATGATTGCAGCAGGAGAAGACTGAACTGCAAGCTGAACAAATCAACATGATGCTGTAGCTAACATGTCCAGGTGAAAGACCAAGCCAAAATGAGGAATTGCAAGTGAAATAAGAGCAGGATTGGTGATTTTACATGTAATTTCCCATTTAAATGGACCTTCAGAGTCCAACTCATAATACCCAAGAATTTCACATAAAACAGAAATACAGAAACTCCCAGTATTGGTAATTCTGGAGGTAGAAAACACCAGACCATTATATGGGCCACTCATAATGAGGACAATGAAGACTTTATTATCCAATTCATAAATCTCTTTATACATGTGACAAAAAATAGTAGCATTTATAAATGAACATTCAATTTTGTGACTAAAAAATGCAATTTGTATTTGAAGATGTATTTACTCAGCTGTAAAATTGCACCAGTGTGTTGTCACTTTATGCATAAGTACATTTACTTGTTGGTGGCCTATTGTGAAATTTCTACAGTTTGTAGACCTGCAAACCTGCAAAACCCAGGAATTGGCGAGTATATTGACAGTTACAATGCCCTGCCCAGCATGCTCAGAATGCGTACTGTCTGCTTTGCAGACAGTGTGCATTCCAAGGGTGCTGTAATACTACGGTATTGGGAGAGCGGAGACCAATATTGTAGCACTGTTCCAGCCAGTAAATATCTTGATGTATATTCAAGTAGACTTTTGGTTGCAATTTAAACCAAAAAGCCCTGTGCAGTGGAGCTGGCCACCCTCGGTGCGTTAGGCCTTAGGCCAGGCTTAGTGGTCTTGCACTGCAGGGGTTGACCTACATGGCAGGAAGTGTGCAGGGATTAGTTGCACGTGGTACATGATCAGATATCCCTAAAACTTCACTGAAAAAAGAGCAGTTATGATTATGAATTAAAACTGTCTGAAAATATACAAATGTATATTATTCAGTGCTTATCACAGCTGTGTAGTTATAGTGTAGTGCACTTTCCATTAAAATGCATTTCTCCATTTGCCTATAACGTTAGACTGTGTAGACGGATTTGCACAAAATGTGATAATCAATTAGTGTCATCCATTAACGTTTGGCATTCCAACTGTTCTTGAAGATCTGTACAGAAGAGAAGGATAAGTGGGGTAAAAATGTGTTTTCCCATGTTAGCTCCCAAATTGGTAAGTGTTTTAAACAGTTCCTGGATGGACTTCAAAAGGTTAACACTTTTGCATATCCTTACATTAAAATTGTAACTCAGAGATTCACAACCCCTGACAATCACATTTTGAATTTTTTGAGAAGTGTTATTGGCTGGAGAAGGGTTCTGAAAAATGTTTTCCCATCACCATGGAACTGATGAGTCAACACTGACTCACAAATTCTGTGTTGTGAAAAGAAAATCCAATGCTATGGGATCCATGCTTATAGGTGCCCAGCTGCAGGGGAGCCCTGAGGGGGTATGCAGAGGTATGGAAAAGTGAACTCCATTATCAGGCAAAAACATAGAAGTAGGGGCACAACTCGTGAGTCAAAGAAGGATAGCAATCCAGTGAGCCACTATTTTAGGTGCCACAATCAACTGCCATTTTTGATTGGTACAGATATCCCCAGCAAAAGAAGAAACAACTTTGCTGGCCTTACCTGCTTGAAACGAGCTGCTCTTAAAACAGGACCCAAAAAGTTTTTTCTGGGAAAGGTATATAAGGTGCAAAACATTACAGTGTGAGTAGTGGTCTGAACTGAAGTTTTATCACACGTTCATGGGCCTAAGGTGCCATTGGATGCCCAGTCTTTAGGAAAGCTGATTAGTGGGAGAAAATAATTCAGCCTAAACCTGGATAAAAGCTGACAATTGTAAACATTATTGACCCAGGTCAGGTACGTTTCAATGGAATTAACAATTTGTATCAAACTGTGTGCACAAACGACTGTTTTCCACATTTCAAGCGCATCCTGACAGCAAAAAATTCCGTTTGACACACGAATAATCAGCCTACGCAATTTCTTCGGGGTGCATAAATAGGCTTGGGAAACCCAGAGCTGTCAGTTCAGACTTGATATAACTCAACCAGGGAATTCTCCCAGAAAGGCAATCTCTGATTATCAGCCTGTTAAGGTTTGGCTCACTCGTATACTACATTGAGAGTCAACATAGTAGGGGCCTAGGTTTGATGGCACCTGAAATGTATCTAAGTCCAAGCTCCTTGTGCAGGGCAAACGTTGAGGAACTTTGAAATACGCCCAGCAACCACCAAACAAACTGTTGTTCCTCTAGCTGAATGGAGCCACAGTTGTGGTACCCCCAGAAGTCACTACCTTAACAGTTTGCAGAGACACACTTAGCTTTGTAAATGTGAATCAAAGCTTTTAAGAGTTTCATACCCACCTTCAAATTCAAACCCAGCACCAAGCTGCATAATGTGACTAGGATAAGCCTTTTTGAAAGGAATAAGGGCCCCAGGAAGTCTTATAATTGAACAAAATACCCAAATAACTAATAGAAGGGACTTGGGTGAGCACTGAGTCAGAAATAGCTTTTAGTTTTGGTGAGTTTAACATCCACAGCCATCACAAAGGAGTTCAAAGTGTTCATGGAAAAATCCAGTCCCTCCATGAACTCAACATAAGAGTCAAGGAGCAGTTGAAGGACAAATGCAGTCCTTGACATAAGGAGGGCATTGTCTACATATAAAAGGACTGGTAGTGCCCGGGAACCCACCCAAGGGGGGGTCACCTTGTATTCTGAGCAATACTGCCTCTCGACCGTTGATATAAATGTTGAATAAGAAGAGGGGGGAGAAAGCACCCCTATCTTACTCCTCTGCCAATGGAGAATCTTGTTGTGCCATCATCCCTGAATCTAACTGAGTCAGATATGTCCAGATGGATGAATGTCAATAAAGACACCATGGCTTGCCTAACACCTAAGAAAAGAAACAGTGACCACAGCTTTGAACAATTCACCTGATCAAAAACCAAAGAGAGGACCATAAAACCCCTCATAAAGGGTGCCCCATTTGGCCACCATGTATTTATGAATCAAATGGTGTAAATTCAAACATTGATCAATGCTACCCAGACAAGGCCTGAACCAACACAATGATATGATTGTTCCCTTTGCCCTGACAGCCTTTTTAGGACCACCTGACCTAGAACCTTAACAGTGGTGTCAAAGAGCAATATCAGTGTATAGCATTTTGGATAAGCCCAATCACTCTTTCTAAACACTTGCACAATATAGATTGAGACTAGGAACTTAAGGGGTCAAATGACACAGCAGCATTTAAGATGTTTGTCAACAAGGGCACCCAGATGGTTACTTCACTCTTAAAGAGGATGGGTGGGAGACCATCTGCACCAAGGTACCTTATGACAGTCTAATCGTCTGATAACACATGTAACTTAAGAGATAGAAAAGAAAAGGCAAGGGAAGCTAATGTCTTTCATACCAGTCTTTGAGGTAGCTAACACTGCCCTGTCCTCAAAGGAATACATTTGGGAGAAATTATCATACCATTTATCTTCAGAAATTACATTGGCCAAATTTAGCATGGCATCATCCGCTAAGAAAGGGTGATTTAGGGTGATTTAATACTCTCCAGAATGCTGCACAATCATTAGAAACACTGGTGTGAACTAGCTGATTCCAGGCATCATCCTTCAGGGGCCTCTTTCTTTCCTTCTGCATCTTCTTGTAGTGGGCTTTTAGGCACTGGGTCCCCCTATTTCTTTGACAGCATTTAAGGGTTGTCTTTATGGCATGATGGACTTCAGAACATACTTCATCAAACCACTGAGGCCTACTCAAAGCAGAAGACCTCGGCTGGGAGCAGTAAAGGCAAGTCTCACCCCTGCACAAAATGCAGAAAAAAGTAGTTCGGACGTCTGGGCTAAGGCAACTAGCTCAGGGTGCAACTGCCTGAATAGTTTCCCAGAGAATTCCTCCAAGATTATTTTGGACCACCTAGGCCTATACTGTGATCTGAAGGAGTCAGATGTTGCAGAGTTGAGGCTGATGATGGGGGACGCTGACACTGATATTTTAAAACTAACACCAAGGGGTTATGATCACTCCAACCCCTTCATTCCGTCTGGTATTCTACCAAATAACTGGAGAGTGTCAGAGAAATTAGGATATGGTCCACAGTTGATTCTGTCCCTCTTCCCCCAAATTTTTGGAATGAGTCAGAAGGTTCAACTGATCCCATGGGGAGGAAGTTAGTAGTGGGGGAATAGTTACTCAACTCCTTTCTGAAAAATAAAACAGGCTTCTGAGCAGGGGTGGATGATAAAGTCACCCATGGCCACAGTTCCGACTTTCTTGGCTAGATCAACACCTGGGGAGGCTAAGGAGTTTTGCAATTTCTCTATTTTAGAGTCTAAATTGAAAATGGAATCAGAGTGGGGATAATGACCATTGGGGTTCTAAATATTCACAATTAACATCAAAGCTTTATCTAAAAAAGTGAGTAGAACCACCCCTACATATCAACAGTTTGTCACTACCTCATTAATTGAACAATTTAATGCTGATGAAATTAAAATATACAACACACCCCACTCTACGGACCATGTTTATCTGTGTGTGGATGCTGGCATCAGCCCTTGCCCTCATAGACATCCAATGGGACACTTTGTTCTTGAGCTGTGAAAACCCCTCTTGAGTGTTTAATTTATTTGGGGGCATGTCCATTAGGACCACCACAAAGGGAGTGCAATCAGGTGGGAGGTCTAAGAAGTTGCCCCTGTGGGGAAAACCCCAGGGACTTGTCTCCTACGAGAGTACGGAGTGAGCCCCAGTATGGGTGCACATGGCGGTGGTATGTTGTGATTTCACAGGACGAGATGGGAAGGACGTATTAGAATTACCCATATTAAATTTGTCAGAACTGATGTTCCTGTCAAATTGAAAACCCCCTTGTCTTATACATGGAAAGGTGGAAGCAAGACAGGTGGATGTCATCTGAACAGGTGTAGGAACCACATGTGTGGAAGGGGGCAGTATACACTTTTATTTAGTGAGAGGCTAATGTCTTTAACGATCTTAGGTTCAGCTCTAAGCTGTAAAACCAGGCTCTAAATATCATCCAGACAGTCAGTATAAAAAATAACAGGGTCTGAACCAGCTTTCTGTTGAGCTCTAGGACTAGTCGGATCAGTAGGAGCAGATGCATGAGTGAGTTGTGGTGATAGAGTAGCCCAGGAGTCTTGGTTGGATAATGCCATATCTAATAATGGGCCATTGGCGATGGTAGGTGAAAGTGGAATAGGTGCAATAACAGTATCCAGAGGCCCTGACTGTTTCTCCAAGCTAATGGCAGGACCGGGGGGTCTCTCAATGTATTGCCCTTCTCTTTGTAGAACTGGGTGATCTTAGTTTTTGTTCTTCTGAGTGCAGGCATTGTAGGGATAGGTCTCCCACTACTAAGCATATCCCCATCCTCAACAATAACTTGAAGAGCATAGTTCTCTGCTGTATTGTACCTTGTGGATTTGGGCTCCTTCCCAACACCTAAGGAATTGTTGGTTATGCTCTGTTTGCCCATGGCACTTAAAGGAGGCACAGTTAATGGACAGGGACAAAGACAAGCCACACAATGCCAATCAGTCAATCAGACAAGCCAAGGATGCTGAAAATGAAAATGTATTCTGATTGGAGAGACAGAACCACACAAATGAGCTTACTAGCAAATGATCAGCTGATGTACCAAGCAGAGCCAAGGGGATGTGGCCCTGCCTCTTCCTGGTGCTGAAGGGTGCAGGTTGGGCCTGCCCTTGACTCAGGCTTTGCCCGGGCCCTGCCCTCCCGCCTCTTGTGGAGCAGGATGGCAGAGGTGCTTTCAGCGCTGAAGAGGGGGCCCATCCCGTTGGTCACCGGGCTGCACTTGATTTTGACATTCATTTGGTTATTTATGAATAAACAGAGCAATTTTGTTGGATAACATAATGAGTGGATCTGGTCTGGTGTACATACAGATAAAAAGAAACACACCAATTCATTGATATTTTACTGCATATTGTTCAGCTTTTAGCGCTGAAGAGGAGGCTGCAGCCCTTGGTCACGGGCTGCAGCCATGGATCCTGGTGCATGATCTGTTGGAGAATGGAGTCCCCAGGCAGTATATCTCCTGAGGAGCAGGATGGAAAGGTATTTTAGTGCTGGAGAGGAGGCCCCACTGCCTAGGTCATCAGGAGGCATCCTTGCCACCTGGCATGTGTTTTGTTGGGGGATGGAATCCCCATGCACTGGGGAAGTCCAGAGGGCTGATGACCTCAAAACCCCTCAGCAATACAATATAGAAATAGAACTCTGGGACATCTATCACATGGAAAACATGTGCTACTTTAAGTTGTGCTGAGGAAACAAAAGTGTTGCATGAATAGCTTCAATAAGACTCAGCTGTTGCTAATTACTTTGGGCCACAATCATGTCCATTTGTTCTGCTCACTTTGCCACCTCAGACAGGAACCAGCCATAACATTTTTTGTCTTGCCTCTGCTCCAAAAGGAATAGTCCTGCCAAACTGCCCAGCCAGCTTCACTTGGAAAAAACTCAACCCGAAGTATTTTCAGTCCACTTTGGCCTCATCACTATAGTGCAACTCGAGTACTGTGTCAGTGAAAGCACAAAAGTGATGTCTGGACATATCATTCACATTTGGGGTCTTGTACTGAAGAAAAAAGAAAATGATGAATAGATTGCTTGAATGGCTTCTAACCACTGGCAATTACTCTCAGCCGCATTCCCGTCCATCTTTTTTTCACCAGCTTTGCCACCTCGGACACAAACCAGCCATATGCACATTCTTGACCATCTGTGTTGTAGAGCACAATTACTTTTTAAGGATTCCGTTGGTTGGAAATGGGCCCAGGCATTAGAAAAGGCTGCCTCTGAAGAATAGATAGTTTCAGATCTGTCCTTGAATACTGACACATATCTCTCATTCAAGCAACTGATTGCCAGAAAGACTGTGAGAAACTAGGGCTGATTGCAGAGGCCCCATAACTTTTTGCCCCCATTTTCCACTTTATGCTGGTGTTTTCCTGACTCTGATGGTGCCCTGGGTACTGCTAACCAGTCCCAAGGCCTGTGCTCTGTGTAAAATGGATATGCAAATTAGGCTAATTATAATTGGCTAAGTTAACCTACCTATAAGTCCCTAGTATATGGTAGGGCATGTAGGTTTAGGGACCACAGCATAGGTGGTGCACACCTAGGTGCATTGCTGAGGTGCCCAGTGTCATTTTAAAAGCAAGCCTGCCTTGCTGGCTGCTTTTAAATTAAAGTTATATGCAAATTCGACTTTGGAATTAAAGGTACTAGCAAAGTCTTAAACTACCTTATTTTTACATATAAGTCACCCCTAAGGTGTGCCCTATGTGCCCCTAGGGCTGGGTGCCATGTAACTATAAGCAGGGACTTTATAAAAATAGATTTATAAGCCCTGGTGAGGTAAAAACAGCCAAATTCGTTTTTCCCTCATTGAAGTAAATGGCCTTCATAGGCTAGAATGGGCAGACTTTATTTTAAATTTTAAAGTCTCCTTAAATGTTACATACCAAGAATTTGGTATCAAATTGATTGTTGTAATAAATCCCACAACTTCCAGTTGTTGGATTTAATATAACTTGTCCAGGTAAAAAGTTTAGACTTTACCTAAAAAGTTGCCAATTTCAGCTCTGCATTGTTTTTGCTGCTGTGCTCTGATTGGCCAGCCTGCAGCAGCTTCTGCCAGGCTACTTTAATGAGGTGTGAAGTGGCCTGGCTTCACACAAAGGAATGTGCTTGGGGGAGAGAATCTCCCCTCAGCAGATGGTGAGGCAGGAAGGGGGAGGGCTGCCAAACTGGTCTTCAAAGGCAGAGAAGGACATCTGGAGCACCCAGCAACACCCCCACATCCTGCAACCCCAGACAGCTAGGTGCCCCCTTGATTAGATTAGGAGAGGGCAGGAGAGGGGTGTGTTTATGATTTTTAGCCACACCAGTGGGTGGGCTCAGCCAGATCTCTCCTCCAAAAATCAGATTCATCCATTTTGGATTTTTAGAGACTGTTGCCTTCTGGGATGGATTTTTGCCACACTTCCCAGGAAGTGGTCATCACAGGGGGACGACCCTGTCCCTGATTGGAGAACCAGGGCCCCCCTGCTTTTCACCCAGGAGCAAGGATAAAACTGGCAGACCTGCACCCACGCCTCAGATCCCCACCAAATTTCAAGAAGAAGGAACTACAAGGAGAAGAAGGACTGCCCTGCTGGACCCCTGGCCTGCACCTGGACCCTGCACTCAGAAGGACTGCACCAGCTGCACACTTGGGCTTCACCACAAGAAGGACTTTGCCTGGCTTCAACTGGTTCAAGGAGGGACTCCCTGTTTGCTACAGGTGAAAAATTGCTAAACCAGAGTCCCCTGCACCAACTCCTGAAGAAAGCGACCAGCTGACCACTGTCCAGTGGCCAAAAAGGAGTTTGCGCCAGGTGCATTCTGGGAGTTGAAGTCCGCACCCCCCAAGGACCATCACAGAACTTCTGGACCCTTGGGGTGAGCTGTGGACCCCAAAAGAACCTTAAAAGAACATCTGGGTGAAGCCCCAGAAGTTTGGAAAAGATTTGCGAATTTTTGGAAAAAAGCTCCAGAGAGGGACCGACCCGCCGCGGAAATTCTAGCCGGCTTGCCTCAACCGCGACCCGGCCTGACTTCGTGGTTCGTCCCGGTAAAGAAAAACATCCAAAAAAGAGACTAAGTCCGAACGTAAAAAGTTGACCGGGACCTCCCAGCCATCTTATCTGAGAAGGGCTCCATGGACGTCGGATCAAGATCCAGGTTTACCCCGGTCGAAGGATTTTCATCTCGAAAAAATGACTAAGTCCGAAGGTAAAAGTCTCCACCGAGGAAACCCACATCGGGTATCCGGACAAGGGCTCCAGGAGGTCGGATTCAACTGGCAGGTTCGTCCTGGTGAAGAAAAACTTCAAAATAAAGACTAAGTCAGAAGGTAACTTTTTAACCGAGGCCTCCCGCGACTTGTAGCCGAGCAGGGCTCCATCGCGGTCGGCCTGAAAGTTTGACTTTGCCCCGGTCCTGGTGCAACCAGATGACCCGATTGGCGCTTTTTGTTTCTAAGCGCTAGAAAATAATAATACTTTAAAAATTCATATCTCCGGTTCCCCTGAACCGATTTTAATCGTTTTTGTGTCATTTTAAAGATAAAAATATAAGCTATTTTTATAAATTGGTTTTGGATTTTTAAACTGTTTCCTGTGTTTTATTTAATTACTGTTGTGTGATATTTGAATGCTTTACACTTTGGGCCTGATTCTAACTTTGGAGGACGGTGTTAAACCGTCCCAAAAGTGGCGGATATACCACCTACCGTATTACGAGTTCCATAGGATATAATGGACTCGTAATACGGTAGGTGGTATATCCGCCACTTTTGGGACGGTTTAACACCGTCCTCCAAAGTTAGAATCAGGCCCTTTGTCTCCTAAGTTAAGCCTTGACGCTCGATGCCAAGCTACCAAGGGTTGAGCTGGGATTAATTTACTGAGACCTAACTGTACCTATGTGGAGGTTAGTGGCTTGTTGCTAGGTGTAGGTACCTACCTGCCCTACCAATAACCCATTTTCCAACAAAGACCAAGAAAGCTTTATACCAGCTCTTTCTGATGATGAAAATGAAGCAATTTATCAAATAAGATAACTTCATAACAAGTGAACACTCTTTAGACCTCTCCAATCTAGAAGAAAGAAATCTACATTTAGAGGTCTCCCCAATATCAACTTAACACACCTGGAAGGTATCCCACATGCTGCAATACATCTTAACAATGACTTGGAGAAAATGAACCACATGACCCTGATGTTAAAAGACTTGCCCCTTCCGGCTTGAATAATCTTCAAGACCGGATGCATACATTTAAAGCCCTCATTAACAAGACCTGACCCCAGCTTAACCTCCCAAAAAAACTAGCCATCTATGGAGAACTGTGCTACACCAGGAGCTTGGATACCCCAGACTGGAGGCAAAACATTGCAAGAAGAAAAAAATGCCAAAAAAACAATCCTTCTCCTTTCTTGCTCCCAGGATCTTGAACTGTGTCCCTAACAACATTACAGGAGTACCGACTTTCAGGCCCACTGTTCATCTCGATGTTGGTCTCCAGACAGGTTCACTCCCTACAATTCCCAATACATGCATACATACATACAAGAAGGAAATGTTTCTTGGCAACTCCTAGGTTCTAGCGTCCATTAGAGGGCTCTCTTGCTTTTATTCTGTTCCAGGGAAAAAGGTAAGTTTCATTATATAGAAATAAACATTGTTTGGGAATGGAGGGGAAGCACATGCCAATAGTATTAGCAAACTTTTCTTTTTGACTCAGAGATACACCCCAAATTCATGAAGATTGACCTTATTGGCCATCACCTTGGGTTTCATGTGGTAGAGATGTATCCAGTGCCCCCATTTATGATTGGAATTATAGAGATTTAAACCCTCCCATTACTGTGTCTCATCACGGTTGATGGTGTCTACAATGTACTCTCTCGGACAGAAAGGTAAGACTATGGGCCTCATTCTGAGGCCAGCGGGCGGCGGTCGCCGCCCGCCTGGCAGGAACCGCCATATGGCCGCTCCGCGGTCGAAAGACCGTGTAGGCCATTCTGGCTTTCCCGCTGGGCTGGCGGGCGACCGCCAGAAGGCCGCCCGCCAGCCCAGCGGGAAACCCCTTCCCACGAGGAAGCCGGCTCCAAATGGAGCCGGCGGAGTGGGAAGGTGCGACGGGTGCAGTTGCACCCGTCGCGAATTTCAGTGTCTGCTAAGCAGACACTGAAATTCTTTGTGGGGCCCTCTTACGGGGACCCCTGCAGTGCCTATGCCATTTGCATGGGCACTGCAGGGGCCCCACGACACCCCATACCGCCATCCTGTTCCTGGCGGGCGAACCGCCAGGAACAGGATGGCGGTATGGGGTGTCGGAATCCCCATGGCGGTGCAGCAAGCTGCGCCGCCATGGAGGATTCCTGAGGGCAGCGGAAAACCGGCGGGAGACCGCCGGTTTTCCCTTTCTGACCGCGGCCAAACCGCCGTGGTCAGAATGCCCTTGAGAGCACGGCCAGCCTGTTGGCGGTGCTCTCGTGGTCGTTGACCCTGGCGGTCAATGACCGCCAGGGTCAGAATGACCCCCTATGTCCCTTCAAGGAACTCCTCTTTAAATTCACACCTTGGTCTCTTGTTTATTCTATCCCTTTGCATTTATTGAGTTTTCAAAACAGGTGATTAGGCATATGATAGTGTTCAAAGGCACGACTAATAGGCTTAATTAGTCTTTAGACCTTCCCTTAATCCATGGTATACAACAACGATTAATAAATCTTCTGCTACAAAGTTAAGCATTGCTTAATTTATTATACAATATTTGTAGTCAAAGATGTTCTGAAATAAACAAATCATCTCATTGGGTTGAAGGCTATCTTGATTAAGATCAGCACAGTGTCCTGCTGGATTCACAAATGTAAACTTGGTCATGAATGGATCAGACATTTCTAGATGTTGATGTTTTTTGAGCCATATATTACATTGTGTGTGGAAAGCACAACACTAATTAGGGATAAACTGCATATTCTGCAGTGAAGGAAGAGTTATTGGCTAACAACCCAGGCATCAAGGAGTGTCACCTTAGATGTGATGTTGGGGTGGCATAGGAAACATGAAAGCAGACGTAGTGTGATCTATGCCTTATCCTAAACATCGTGCAATAAAACAACAATGTTTCCATGGGTCTCTTTTTAAACCAAACCAAACCCACTATTATCTAAAAATCTTGCTCTGTTTATGTGCAGTGAAGTGCATTATTTACAGTGATCCATATACAAGACTTTGGGGGTCATCCTAACTCTGGCGGGCGGCGGAGGCCGCCCGCCAGAGTTCCCCCTCCAGAACACCGCTCCGCGGTCCGAAGACCGCCACGGTGACTCTGTGTTTCCCGCTGGGCTGGCGGGCGACCGCCAGGAGGCCGCCCGCCAGCCCAGCGGGAAACCCCTTCCCACGAGGAAGCCAGCTCCGAATGGAGTCGGCGGAGTGGGAAGGGTGCGACGGGTGCAGTTGCACCCGTCGCGAATTTCAGTGTCTGCTAAGCAGACACTGAAATTCTTTGCGGGGCCCTCTTACGGGGGACCCTGCAGTGCCCATGCCATTGGCATGGGCACTGCAGGGGCCCCCAGGGGCTCCACGACCCCCCATACCGCCATCCTGTTCCTGGCGGCCGAACCGCCAGGAACAGGATGGCGGTATGGGGTGTCGGAATCCCCGCAGTGGAAAACCGGCGGGAGACCTCCGGTTTTCCCTTTCTGACCGCGGCCAAACCGCCGCGGTCAGAATGCCCTTGAGAGCACCGCCAGCCTGTTGGCGGTGCTCTCGCGGTCGTTGACCCTGGCGGTCAATGACCACCAGGGTCAGAATGACCCCCTTTGTTTGTTGTTGCCACAGCTATTGGATGTGGTGTGTTTCAACACAGTTGACCGATGGGGTGTATTCATCTTGCAATTCTTGCACATTAGAGAGCATTGATCTAGATGTCGACCTTTGACATTACTCCAGTAGAGAACGTGTAACAGCTGCTCAGAGGTGATATGTCAGAAGTCATATTTGTCCTGAAGAGACCCCCATGAAAATATCTGAGAGTAAAAACACTGACTGATTTATTGGGATTATCTGATTGTTCAAAGTACATTTAGTGCAGAAACAGATGATTGTATCTTGGACTGTATTTTTCTACTGGGAAACCCTAGACGTCCCTTGTATATATGGATCATTGTAAAATAATGCCCTTCACTGCAATTTTTGAGCACCGTGCCATTTGAACTTCACTTGATTTTGATGACTTTAATGTGGTTATTTCAGAGTAATATTGTTGGCTAACATAGAGAGTGGGGAGTGGGGTTGGCTTGGTTTCTAGATCAAAATAGACTCACTGAACCATCGCTGTTTTTTTACAAATTAGACCCCAATACGGATGTGGCTTAAGGCATTGGTCCTGTATATTTGTACAGGTTTATCCTATACATTGACAAAAACAAAAAGTTACTGGTGGTCATCTTATCGAGATGTGGAGAGTACTTCACTGTTTCTATTTGGTCTGGTAACCGATCACAATGAGTCACTTGTGTCTGGTGATTAATCAAAAATTAAGAAAAACCCTCACATGCCCACCTAGGTGTCATGCTTCCTCATCGGGTTGCCTACATCCACCCTGAAAACCTGTTTGGCGGGATGGGCTCATCTATTGAATCAAGAGCACTTTGGCGGTGATTGTGGCCTCACCTATTGATGAGGTCATGTGGAATTAAAAATCCCTTACAGTAAAGCCCACCCTCAATGTATTATTACAGGAGTTTCACTGTAGGATGTTTAAAAACAAGAAAAGCAATACACTAGAGGGTATAAATACTCCCTTGTTCCTGTAAACAACATGCTTCTGCTGTCTTGACAGCCCCTGAGGACCCAAGGCCTTTTTCAGGATTTAAATCCATACTGTTGCAGCTCTCATTCACTGCATTCAAAATACAATTTACAAACATGATACTCCCAGCGGATTTGAGACAATTGCGGCTGAAGTTGTACCTCTAGTTTGGTTACTTAGTACCCTATGGAGGGGGACAGATTGCATGTCACTCATTCATCAAGGGAAACTACCGGACTGTTGCCAGAGGCAGTGGACATGGTTAAGGCAAGAGGCCTGCGTATTCCCTTGACAGGGACCAGGGTGCAGTGATATTGATCTCAGAGAAAAATTACATTGTGACTCTTGTGACAGAAGTACTTAGGGGCATATTTATGGGGATTTGGCGTAGGACAGTGCAGCAAGTCATCTTGCTGCGCTGCTCTACACGAAAGTGAAAGGGCAGGAATACACCCTTATTTGTGCAATATGGTGCTTTCCTGTCCTTTCCCCTTGTGCTGGAGCTGTTTTGGCAGCCTAGAGCCAATGCAGGCACGCTTGCACCAGGGTGCAAGGATGCCTCCATTGCATGCAGAATCGTTTTTGTGCAGTAAATTACACCTTCCTGCACAAAAACAACCCAAGAAGCAGTTTCCTCTTTTTTATGTGTACTGCAGAATACAGCACACATGGAAGAGGAAAAAACAAGACAAAATAAAAATATTTCTCCTTCCCCACCTCAGGAGGCATAAGGTTTTATGTGATTTTGTAAATCTGGGGCAGCGTCAAAATCCAGGGGTGTTGCATCAGAAAACCCACCACAACGCCCATGGAACAGCTCCCTGGTATAGAGTAAGGCAATGCAACGACTTATGCTGCCTTGCCTTACTCCATATCTAGGAGGCCATTCAAATCGATGCAAAGTGGCTTTGAATGGTCTCATAAATATGGTTGAAAGGTTTGTGCCCCCGCAGCTTAACAAAAGGTGATGCTCTGGTGGCGCAAGCCTCTCATACATATGCCCCTTATTTTTTGGAGGTAAATCTATTAACCCAAGCAGGAGAAGATTTATGATTGTATCATCCAGCAATATATCAAACAATAGCTGAATCTCACTTATTCCCATGTTCAGCTTCCTTCACAGAGGTTGCTCACCAAGACCTTGTAATACTAATGACATCCTATTATGTTAATATCAAGTACCATGAATTACCTTGTAGACTTGTTCTGTTTCATTTTCAGGTGGGCTGTAGGCTTCATATCTGCCATAACTCTGGGGACTTCTATACAGTTTGTGGAACCTCCAGCTGTGAAGTGATTGCCTGTTTTTGTTAATTGATGATCACCATTGTTTGTCATAGAATGAACTGGGAGATGCTGTTGAGCTCTGTGCTATCTTGGTTTTCAGTATACAATTGACTCTCAAAGGTAACCATATATATATTTTAAGTTGTTAAATATATGCAGAGTTGGCATTAATTTCTTTTGTATAACCAAATGCATTATTATTTGTAATGGTCTCTGGTTGTCTGAACAAATAGTAGTTTTATTTTAAATCCTATATCAAATGGCAAACATGTGTAGGTGATTACAAAGTAGTAGAATGAAATACTATGGGCCATATGTATATTTTTTGACGCAAAACAGCGCCAACGCAGTTTTGCTTCAAAAAGTTTAATGCCGGCTAACGCTATTTCTTTGCGCCACCCGGGTGTCAAATTTATACTTTGATGCTCCGTGGTGCAAACCACGGGTTAGAGTCAAACCATTGCACCACGTCGAAAAGAAAAACAATGTTAACGCGGCGAAAATGACTTTTATCCGGTTTACGGCCTCACAAACTGGATATGTGCCTTTTTTTGCCACAATAGCTTCAAAAAGCACCGCAAACACCGCAAAATGTGCAAAGGAGCCCCAAAATGGATCCCAGAAGCCATGAGAGACCCCAAGAGACTACAACCGACCAGGAACCAGCCAGGAGGACCCAGACAAGACCCAGGAGAGGGAGAAGAAGAAAAGGAAGTGCTGGTTCAGTTCAAAGGAGCATGAAATACTGGTGAAAGAGGTGATGGAACACCAGCATCAACTTTTTGTCACCTCAAAATTGCCCATTGGGAGGAGAGAGGCAATTTTGCAACAAATTGTTGACAAGATAAACAGTGTGGCAGAAGTACGGAGAAAAGTCACTGAGTGCAAGAAACGCTGGCATGACTGCAAGCGCAGGACCAAGGAAAAGATGGCAAGGAACAGGAAGGCAGCACTGCAGACTGGAGGTGGGAGTCCAGCACCGCAGGGGGCCCTGGACCACATGGAGGAGATGGTGGCAGCCGTCATCCCTGAGGAGATCGTCACAGGGATTCAAGGACAGGACAGCACAGACTACCAGGCCCCCACACGGATGCAGGGTAAATTGCATGGGGGACAAAAATGCCTAAATGTTAACTGTAAGCGGGGGGGACATATCTACTACACAATGCATGTCAGCCATGATAATCAGGTAGTGGAAAGGGGCACGCACGGGTGCATGGGCTGTGCAGGGGAAACCTGGGCACAGCACAACACTACACTAACAACCTTTGCATGGGGGTACTCTGCCGTGCCAAGGCTGTTGGAAAGGCAAAGGCAGTCCAGGAGCGTAGTGTACAACGTAAAACTGGCCTACTGTCACACGACAGCTGGTATTGTCTCTACATGAACTCAGGCTCAATTTCCAGTCTCAGGCCATATCCGCAAGTGGTATTTACCATTGACATCAGTTGCCACTACCACCTGTGCTGTGCGTGCAGGTCAAGTAGTTTATGGCAGTTACGTGCCCATGGATCAAACACACCCAAAATAGAGGGTGCAAATCCTGTCAAATGCTCATGTTTATAGGCACAATAAACATCAGGTATTGTTATTTACATTATGAAATACACAGCAGTAATGTCATACCCATGTTGCACATTTCAGGGTCTACCCCATGCCTTTGTTACAATAGCTGCAATACCACCTTGCAACATCCCAACTGTCATACTGCTAAGACAACAGCATTGAGGGTGAAGACATATGGGTCTAGCTAGTTAAGCACACCTGCACAGTCATAAGAGGAAATGTAACACTGCCAGGACCATCAGTGCAAACCAATGTAGCACACATTCCCCAACATAAACAATACATACTACCAGTGCTGACACCTGTATCATGCCATGCCAATGCTATACATAGTATATGCTAGGTCTCGGCAACATATAGGTGGATGTGAAATATCTGAGACTGGGTCAGTTCCAGATAGTTAAGTGTGGTGCAAGTGTCATCAGAACACCCACTCCAGTGCAAGGCCTCACCATGATAATCAAAGTAAACGGAGGGTTGAGTAGGACAATAAGGTGGCAACATACAATTTGGACAGAACCTACACATAGACAATGTGACGCAGACAATTCCCCAAACTGTCCACACTACATGTGACATGCAGGTGGGGCAAAGGCCTGTGAGAATGCTAATATTAATGACAGGAACAATTAACAGGAACCAAGATTACAATGTTCTACTAATAGGAAATCAGTAACGTCACATTACAAATGCCACAACAAAGACACACTAATTGTACAATATCTCACTGCAGAGGACGACGGCTCTCCTGGGGATATGCCTGTCCTGGACTTCCCTGATGACATGGATGATGAGCTGACAAACATTAGCCAGCAGACCCTCCAAGATGTCCTTGGAACCCTCCAGACCCCACCTTCAGTCACAAGAAGGAGCGCAGAAGTAGCAGCCATCACAGAGGAACCACCCACCACCCCAATAGTGCGAACTGCCAGCTCCAACCCAGATGAGGCCTCTGAGGACACCGGTACCACCTTTGAGAGGACTGTAGTTGGAGTACAGCAGGAGCTGGCCAAGGAGGTGCGGGTGGGGATGCAAAATATGGCAGCCAGCCTTGAAGGGAAGCGCACGTGCATGATGTCATCTGCAGAACAGGCAGCAGCCATGCAAGCGCTACCATCCATCCTGCAAGGACTACAACAAAGTGTAAGGGAATTCACCACAGCAGTAAGGGAGTCGCCACGACACCTGGCATCCCAAACCTTTCACTGCATGAACAAATGCAATCCTGACCCCCTCAGGGCCGACCTGGCTGCCTACCACAGTGATGTAGCTGCTATACTCAAGAATTAGCAGCTCCCTCTTGCTGTAGTAATGCCTTTAATAGCCCCACAGTTGGCAGCTACGGGAATTCTCACTCCACGTCTTCAAATACTGAAGTGTGTGTTGCCCCTTCAAACCCACCACCACCAAGGGCAGAGGAGATGACACACACACACCAGAAGATGAAGACGTGGAACAGATCACCTTCACCCGTAGGAGTACTCAGTAGCACCATTCCATGCCACACGGGTACTGATATCCTAGGTCCTGTGCTTGTTAACATGCCAGTCTTGCTACAGTTGGGCACATGCACTGTTCTCCAGCACACTATTTACCTTGACACTATGCTCTGTGATTGTCTCTCACTACCTCATTGGCAATTCATGTTCCTCTGCACTGTATGACACTTCACCCCAGCTTGTCCAATGACATGCCCCATTGCACTTGTGTTGCATCGCAATCGAAGGCGACACACTAATGGACTCACAATCCTGGACTATGTAATTATTGCACTACAGCACTTCAAAATAAATAGCACTTACACAACCACTTTGTCCCTGTGTAATGTAACTCATAAACTATGTTGGAGATTAGTGATGTATGTCACATGTCAATGGCCATAGAATGTCAATGCAACTGCATTGAAAGATTGTGGACTGATAACTATGTACTGGGGTCTAGATTGTATCATCATCTGTGCTTCCTGAGGCTTATTTCTGAAGTATATTGAAAACAGACAGTATAATGCTGTGTTGGACAGAAAATGTCAGCTTCAAGGTATGTATAACCTGAAAATCAATGTGGCCAACATTCCCTTCAAGACAATCTTTATGTATGTGACATCTGACAATAAACTTTCATCACACACACCATACAGCAGGAATGGATGAGTACGAGTGTATGGACAAACATGTAACCTGGGAGTACAATGTAAGAAACGATAGGTGTGATTTATGTATACAATGCTACATAAGATTATAACATCACTCAGCTTATCGGGTTCACATGAACATCAGGCTGCAGGCAGACGTACCACAGTACCCAAGATTCCAAATCAGGACTCAAACGATGACAGATTTAAAAACACATCCAAACTTCACAACACATTGGGAACCATAGTAACCTTGAGTGGTGGGTGCAGCGGATGGCAGATGCATAGAGAAGTAGCTTTGGTGTAGCTGCCAATGTGACTGCACATTAGGAATTGTCAATAACCATGTCAATAATGGGATTCTGTGACTGCACATTAGGAATTGTGAATAACCATGTCAATAATGGGATTCTGGTGCAGGATGGAACACAAATGCAAATACTAAATTTACACTGTTCACCCATGCCAAGGCCCTGATCCCTAAGCGTATGACACATACTTTAAAGGAGTTCCTAAAACTTTATTTAACAGTAATAAACAATACTAAAACTAGAGGAAACAGCTTAACAAACCTAATCCTAACACTCTAAACATCAACCCCCACCCCCCTTATATGACGGGACACATGTAGGACACAACATATACTAACCTAAACACATACTAACTTATCCTAAACAAATATATACTTTTTTGTATTTTTTTCTTATAATGTTTTTTTTTACACATAAACCCCAACATCATCTAACCCACCCACCCCCCACAAAAAAGCATGTCATAATATAACCTACTCCACCCCCAACCCACTAACTAAACTAACAGCCTACTCTAACCTAACACTAAACCCCCTAAACCCATTAAAGATAAGAACAATGAAAGAGGAGGGAGGGGAGGGGACTATAGGTGAGGATCCAAAAGTCACAAATTGGCCCTCTGCAGGATCTTTTTTATACCCCGCAGTCTCCTGCTATTGCAGGACACCTCCTGCTGTAGCCTGTCTGTCCTGTCCAACATCCTTTGCATGTCACGTCTCATGTTCTGAAATTCTACATTGTCTATCACTGCAGTTGGGGTTGTCTGTGTTCCACTTGTTGATGGTACTGCTGGTGCCGGAGCCGAGATTGGGGAGGGAGATGAAGGAGCTGTTGCCTGTGGGCCTGGGGCAGATGAGGTTGAGGGACCTGCAACAGTGGCTGTCATCATTTGGGTGAATGTGGTCTGAGCTGTAGTGGTGGTGGTGGCTGCTGTGGGCAAGGCTGGTCCCCCTTGGGCGAATGCCCTCCAGACCCCAGTGGCTCTCTCATGGCGATACCGGCGTGCCATATTTTGGAACCCAGACTCCACATCTAGTACTAGTGGTGATAACGCATTGCTTGCCTCTGGAATCCCTTGATCTCATGGGCATTCATGTTGGCAGCTGTAAAAATAGAGAAAGCCAAACATTAGTGACATCATTATGTGATACATCTACAGATGATATTGTAACACTTCTCAAAAATAGCTGACACTGTCCAAATCACAGTACAGATCATAGAATGTCCCAGGGCGGAGGGTAGTCCTAGGTTTATCGGACTACCTACGCCCGCTGCAAGCGGCAAGTCTCATCATTTTTTGAAATTTAATAATTTGTATAAATTCTTTTTAAATAGTAAGTCAATGTATTGAATTTGATATATGATTTGCACGGAAGCACTTTAGCACATGTACAATTCGGTAATCTAATACGGAGAGTGTTTTTGAGATAATCTATCACTTTGAACTCATTTTCAAAACGTTAAAATATCAGAAGTACCGCCGCTATTTTAGGTTAGCTTTCTCCTGCTGCTGGGCTATCTTTAGCCCACATGACCACAGCGCGCAGCGGGCGTGCGGAAGGCGCGCCAAAGGAAAGCCCTTCTGCGCCCGTCTGTGCCCGGCCGCGCCAGACCGTGCCAAGAGCCAAGAGATTGCGCTCCAAATAGTACTGAGCAGGGATTGCTTACTTACAATAGGGATACACTATTCTCGTTGAACAACAAATCGCATTACATCTGTCTGCAAAGGTTATATCCTTGTGTTGAGAATTACAGCTGTCCCGCTTGTACTTGGACCCCTCAACGAGGTACGGACTATCAAAAAAATAGTAAATCTGACAAATTTCCGATTCTATTAGTCAACTGTCGCTCGCTAGGGGCCCATATAATGGATATCTACCTTTTGGTGGAACAAAAAAAAACCCTAGCTCTGTTTTTCACTGAAACCTGGTTGAATGAAAGCTCTGGCCCAGATATTGTTATGATGCTTCCTACTGGATACAAACTCAGCAGAACTGATAGACCCTCTCGAGGTGGTGGGATCGCAGTTGTATATAAAGATACATGTGGGATAACAATAGCCCCGACAGTAAAGGATGTGAGAGTATGTCTTTCTCCTTTAAGGTTAACCCTCACTATACAATTTCTGCTGTCCTGGTCTATCGACCGCCTGGTCCTAGTGGAGACTTTGTGCCCTCACTCGCAGAGACTATCTCTCAATCGGTTTTTACGAAATCCAATTTTCTACTATTGGGAGATTTCAATCTACACGCAGAAATGGAAGATAAAGCCCCGACCAGGATGATAATAGCAGACATGAAGGCCTGCGATTTAGTGCAATTGGTGCAGGGTCCTATGCACAACAAAGGCCATACACTTGACCTTGTTTTCTCCAACATACCAGAGCTAGAATTTTTATCCTCCTGCCCGCTAGCTTGGTCTGATCATTCTTTGATAGAACTAGAGTTAACCATTGTTCGGCAGAAACACTGGTCTTGCAGTCCCCCACTTTATAGAAGACAATGGCACAAATTAGAGGCCGCTGAGTTTATTAAGGTACTAGGAAAGAGGAAACCAGGAAACTTAGATTCTAAAAATATAACTGATCTCATCTGCCTAATAGACAACTGGATAGAGGATAGTTTGGAGGAAATCATACCAATTTCCACCTCGAAAAACCTTCCTCGTAAGAATTCAGCCCCTTGGTTCACTACAACACATCAAAGTACGGTACCCCTCATGTAACAATTAAATGGATTGTAATCTGAATAAAAATCACTTCCCCACAGAAAAAAACAATTCGGAAAGTTGAGATTTAGCCAAAAAAGTCAAAAAACATTAATTGTTGCTCTTGAAAATTACACTTCGGTATGATTACAATTTCCAAAATCACTTTGGACACACAGTGTAACTTGTCCAACAAATTTTATAATTCAAGTCAATTTATAACAATTCATTCATTGTAATACACAATATTTATAACAATTCAATTATTAACAATTCATTCATTGTAATACAAATTTTTCATGCAATTCACGCCACAATTCATTTGTGCTGAAGGTATACTTAGGTTATTTGGGGATGGGGGTTCCCCATCGCTGTGTTCCTTCACCCTTTATCACGTTTTCGCACGTCTACCAGAGCCATTTCATGTTCATATTTCCTTAGGGGAGTTTGAGGATCTTTTGATTTTTCAAATTGGAGCATTTTGGTTCATACGAGTGTTTGTAGCTTTTTAATAAATCTGTTTAAGTGCACAGGTTTAATTTATCTAATACGTCTTTTCAGCCCTGAAGAAGTCGTTTGGGACAAGAGACAACACTGTCCTGAGACGAAACACGTGTTGGCGGGCTCGAATTCTTAAATGAATTGTGGCGTGAATTGCATGAAAAATTTGTATTACAATGAATGAATTGTTATAAATATTGTGTATTACAATGAATGAATTGTTATAAATTGACTTGAATTATAAAATTTGTTGGACAAGTTACACTGTGTGTCCAAAGTGATTTTGGAAATTGTAATCATACCGAAGTGTAATTTTCAAGAGCAACAATTAATGTTTTTTGACTTTTTTGGCTAAATCTCAACTTTCCGAATTGTTTTTTTCTGTGGGGAAGTGATTTTTATTCAGATTACAATCCATTTAATTGTTACTTGAGGGGTACCGCACTTTGATGTGTTTAGGTTGTAGGTTCTCTTTGGAACCTTTTGGAGGGTCGGGTGATTACCCTCGTGCAGGTTCCCTCTTACTTTGAGATCTTTGGTCCTTTTGAATCCTGAGCGCCTTGGTAATCCTAGTTATTTCACCCCATAGTTAGTATCCTTGGTTCACTACAAGTCTACTTGAGATGAAAAGGGAATGCAGGAAGCAAGAAAGAAAATGGAGGCATTCCCTAGATGACTCATTGAAAAAAGAATATAAGGATATGATCCGGGCATATCACTTAGAAATGAAAAAGGTTCAGGCAACATATTACACCAGCAGGATTGAAGCCGCCACCAACTCCCCTAAGGTAATTTTCAATGTTTTAAAAGATCTTATTCATCCTAAGGAGGAGCCAGAAATCCTAGATTCCCCACAGCAACATGTGGAGAATCTGGCAAGCTTTTTTTTAAGGAAAATCCATCACATTTATGTCTCTTTTCCTGACTCCCTGATTAGTGACCAGGTAGTGGTTAACCTGGAGGTCAGGAGGGAATCTGAAGCTGTCTTAACAAATTTTACCCCTATTAACCTGGACATAGTGACGAGATTACTGGGTTCAACTAAATCAGGCTCCCCACTCGACCCTGCCCCCCCTCAGATTCTCTGTATGGGAACTCCAATAATAGGTCCGGCAGTCACAAATCTTATTAATACCTCGCTAGCCTCCGGTATTGTACCCGACTCTTGGAAATGGGCTATTGTTAAGCCTCTTCTGAAAAAAACTAATTTGGACCCAAAGATACTGCCCAATTATAGACCGATCTCCTTGCTACCTATAATGTCCAAAATAACAGAAAAGTATATACATACTCAGTTATCTACCTTTCTGGAAGATAAAAAATGTCTACATCCCACTCAGATGGGCTTTAGACCACTACATGGGACGGAAACCGCCTTGGTAGCAATTACAGAAGAAGCCAAAATGAGGATGGATAAGGGAATGGAAACTGCCATCATTCTTTTAGACTTAAGTGCAGCGTTCGATACTGTTGATTTGAACATTCTTAAAGATAGATTACAACGATGTGGCATTCTAGAAGTAGCATTGGAATGGATTCTTTCATTCCTCCACGGAAGATCTTTCCAAGTCCTTGACAGATCATGTACCTCTAGGCGCACTTTCAGCAGTTGTGGAGTTCCACAGGGCTCTGCTTTGAGCCCATTACTTTTTAATGTTTACATGCAACCTTTAGCATAAATTATCGAATCATATGGACTTAAGTTGGTGTCT
Source organism: Pleurodeles waltl (assembly GCF_031143425.1). Taxonomy (NCBI): domain Eukaryota; kingdom Metazoa; phylum Chordata; class Amphibia; order Caudata; family Salamandridae; genus Pleurodeles; species Pleurodeles waltl. The sequence continues at coordinate 166,517,215 of NC_090450.1, forward strand.
TACGCAGATGACACTCAACTAATTGTCTCCTTTTGTAATTCATATCCGGACATGGATACAGCAGTGGGTCCGTGTTTGAAAGTAATGGCGACTTGTATGTCAGGAAGTAAATTAAAGCTTAATGATGACAAGACAAAAGTCATGTTCTTTGGATCACAAAAGCCTCCTCCATCAATCCAAGATCATTGAGTGGAGATCTCAATCTTCCCTCCGCTAAATCTATTATTAAGAGTCTGGGAGTATGGTTAGATCCTCAACTCTCCATGTCACAACATGTCAATAGAATAGCTGGAACTTCCTTTGCTCTGCTCAGAACCTTGAGGAAGGTTATAACAATACTTCCTCCTCTTGCTAAGAGACTGGTGATCCAGGCACTGATAGGCTCTCACCTCGACTACGGGAATGCTCTGTTTGTAGGAGCACCAAAATATGTAATCCAGAGACTGCAGAGGGTGCAAAATGCAGCCGCACGTTTACTTTTGAATACCCCTAAACATCACTTTATTCGGGCTGCAATTTCATCCCTACATTGGCGGCCAGTGGATAAAAGAATTCAGTTTAAGACGTTATGCCATTTTCATAGATCTATATTTAATCATGGCCCTGAAATACTCAAAACCCTGGCATCGATATATACTCCGACCAGACCACTTAGATCTTCGTCAGCGGTGCTGGCCACAGTACCTAAAATAAAGAAAATGAGATAGGGAGGAAGATCCTTAGCCTATCAAGGTGCCACTCTTTGGAATAGCCTTCCTTTTAGTATTAGATCGACATCCCAAGAGACCTTGTTTAGGAAGGCCTTAAAAACGTGGCTATTTAGAGTCTAATCTCCACTGGATTGTAAGATGATGACACCTTGCTGCTATGTATGTAAAGCGCTATGAGGCCCTCGGGCAGTACTTAGGCGCTATATAAGCTGTTATAACATAACATAACAGAGAAATGTCAGGCCAACACAGCCTACACATCTACTATCTAGCAGCACAACAATGCACAAAAAGGTGTGTACCTACTTAAATGTTCTGTGCGTCTTTGTACTGCTAATAGTCACATAACAAATGCTGCAAGTTCTCCACATGTGTCAGGCCAACTACTGACTATCTTCTGGAAGACAACCAAGGCCCTCAAGACCTGCGATTTGTAAATGGAATTGGCTGGACGGTATGCAGTTCCTAATCATGAGGGGGTATCCTAAGTTGGAACAAATGAATGGTTGAATTACATGTCTGTCTTCTACACTGGGATCCTCATATCTAGGTACACATATTTCCTAACCCTGTGCCTCAGGGGGGGATGGACATGCAACACATACTTTCAAACATCAAGGACAGGCAGGAAGCTTTGGACAGCTGTCCATGGGTTTAGTCAGTCCACCAGAGGTAAGGAGGGCTTCTAACTAGGATTGACTCTAACATTGGACAATCACATCCACATTTATGTTTCTTATTGCAGACAGTTGTCAACATAATTAGATCTCACTGATACCTTTGCAAAAACAAGCACATAGATGCAAGCACCCATCTGGGCTGCATGCACACCTTTGACATGTCACTCAAGTGCCACAGAAACAGAGCACACCATGTGGAGTTAGATGCTGCTAGGAAGTCAAACATACAGTCCTACATGTCCAATAGTTAACAGGGATGCTCAAGTCTGTGGGTAATACTTCGGCATCATTGGTCTGTGTGAATCAGGGTACGACTTGCTGACTAAATCATGAATCTGGCCACCTCCAAATTAATCACTGGCATACATGTAGCAAAAAATCACCATCTTCACCTGCCCATGCCTATAGCGCAGCACTCGACTCCCAATATATGACTCTCTGCCACAGAATGTCCAACTCAAACATGGAACAAAATGTCAACCTCCAGTCAAGTCACATATCAGATCATGTGCCAGCACATCATACCTTGCGATGAGTCGAAACACAGGAGAGAATCACACAACAGCTGCAAACACAACACAGGACAAACATATCAACACTTACTGGATACGTCTATGTCCGCTAATCGAGCCACATCACCAATTGTGTAGGGGGCTGGTCCACCTGTAAAACATGGAAGGGTGAAATGTGCTCAATATCTTCTCCCTGTACATAACTTGGATAAACAACTTACTGTGTGTGGCATTTTATATGATAGAGCAGCACATTAGGCATGTAGACACCCCAACAGACATACTACTGCAAACATGCATTGACACTGTCACTCCAAATGAGTGATAGACACACATTTGCACACATGCACTGGACTTAACAATCATGTGGTGCCAAACATGATTACTCAATTTAGTGCAGAATTGTTTCTAGAGGGTACTCCATTTCATCATTTGTTATTTGCAAAGCCACATTCCTGGTGCACTGCAATACCAGTGACTCAGGTATTGTGGCTTGTGCATCGAGGGAAAATGAGTTACTGTGTGATGCTCATGTGGGTTGAGTTTAGTTCTGGAATTATTGTGCTTTCAATGGTCCATTATATGAGTGCCTGTGTTGTATGTAGGTTACTAATGCCACATTGGCAGTGTACCAAGAGCCGTATATGCCCACTATGACACCATGACTGCAGGGTTCCTGTGTGTTACATGATGACAATGTTACGCTAAACATGGGTTGGCCATTTCTCTGAATCAAAACAACTAACAAATATATGCTAACAGTGTCTATTTTGATAATCTGTGACAGAATGCATGGGCACAGGTGTAGTAATTGCACCTGAAATGTATTACTCTGGGCCCTGTGTACCTATATCAGGTATTATAGATCACAGTTTGCCACATTCATTAGCTTACATTTGCCAAGTTGGGTGATCTGTGGTTATACAACCGAACTGACACTGTGCCCTAATTGAAATATGGTTTAGCAAATGTCCTATTTCTTCCATCTTGATGACGTAGGTCTCGATTTGTAAGCACCTTATGAATGGCGGCACTCACAGGAATGCTGGCGTGCTGATCTTAGCATTCAACCATGTCTGTGATAGCCTTCATACTTAAGAAGTCAACAATTGTACATATGCTGCACTAGATCAGCAGGGGTGTACCAAACATAAACTAGCAAACTATTTCGTGACTTTTAATGTATGATGGAAGCAGTCCGTGGTCCTTTGCACAACATCATGCAAATAAATATTTTCTGACCATGCATTCACAAAGGTCAGGGATCCCAATGATGATCCATTAACTTTAGAAAAATGTTTGGCTATAAAGTGACACAGATGGCAAAAGCACCATCTCTGTACCAGCAATTGTGCCCAAGGCAAAAATGGTGTTGGCCCATGCTACTCAATGATAGGAATTCAATGCCTACTCTGAAAAGCCACAAGAGGAACCTGTGTAGTGCTACTGCAATCTGGTAGAGTCCGGGCACAATTACGTTTGGCCATGTGAAAGATTATCTGTCTAGACGTAAATACACAGAAACACTGAACTTAGGGCCAGATGTAATTGTTTTTTTATGTGTGGCATTTGCTTCATTTGTTTACTCTACAGCTATGGAAAGTAGCACAAAAAAATTATATATTTTCAAGTGTGCATTACATTGGCATCCATAATTAATTTAAGTGCTCCACAAACCAAGTTGAAATATCAGCCTAAGACATTAACTGAGGTTAGGAAGATATTTGTATGTAGGGCCATGAATACTGTGCAGACATGTCTTAATGGATTTGGGAACGACTTTGGTTACTTGCATTAGCATGTGAAATACATCTCATTCTTGGTACACTCACAGGCCCTGAATGTTACTTTTGTTTGTTCCGCATTACCATCATCTATTGATGTAAAAGCAGCACTTATTAACAAGATAAAGTTGTCTTATCTAAGTTGTTGCAGCTTTTGCAGCAACAAATGACGGTAATGCGTAGCAAAAATAATATTCATCAAGGCCACAGTTTCTTTAACTTGCATTCCACATGTCCACAAACATTGAATGCACAATCTGCTACTGTCACTACAGAGCATTTAACTGTACACATTAGTCTAATTTGTACTCACTAACAGGGCCACCAATTACCACATCCAGGTAGTCCAGCAGGTCTTGCTCCCCGGCCACCAGGTCAGCCCAGCCATGTTTCGGTTGGTGGTCGTTGCATGGGCTATTGAACAGTCTCTTTAGGTGGAACAGCACCTTTGACCACCTGAGCCTCCTCGCCTCGGTGTGATACACCTATATCACCCTACCACCAGCCTCCAACATCAGGGGGAGGAAGTGGCACACCAGCCAAATAAAAGCCCCCTGCTCCTCCTCACCCATTCTCCCCAGACGTGTCCTTTCCAACATATCAGAAATTATAGGGATAGGAAAAGGTAAAGAGGGAAATAGAGGGAAAGGAGGTATGAAAAGGAAACCTAAAGAACCTACAAACAGCCTAACAATACCCCAACTAACAATACCAACTAACACACTCCCAACAGTACAAAGACAAAACTAATCTAAAAAAATGACAAAAACACACTTACACTGATTTACACAGACAATTACAAAAACAACAGATGACAATGGAAATAGAACACAGGAGTCAAAAGCACAATATTGACAGACACAATTCTCTACACAGCCACACAGTCTAGAAGAATCACAGACTGCAAAGTGAAAGTGAAAGTACATCCACTGTACCATTTCTGTAAACAGGATATCCTATTACATCACTTCCTGTCTCAAATGCGGTTCGTTTTTATTATGATGTGTGAAATTCTATAACGCTTACGGGCTTTGCGTCAATATTTTTTGACGCATATGCTTGAAAATACCCCCGCATTCAAGGATCAATATTTGTGATAATGGCAATGTCAGAAATGTAACCCATCACATGTAATGAAATGTTGGATACCACTTCATGGTCACTTGTGTGTATACTACCCATGAGTCAGGCATTTGAACATGCTAGGTAGGTACAGTGTTTGTGACACAGAGTCCCAAATCCAATCCAGAAATGTTTTGGTACACCACAGTTTGACTAATGTAAATGACCTATCTTCCTCCTGTGGCTGTGGAGGACCAGCAGACCATGCTGCATGTGTTCACATATTGCCAGTGCTTCATTGCACAAAGGTGTCCAATTCAAGTGTGTGGCCATCTGTACCCTGTGTCAGTATTGGCCTCCATGTTGTCAAAGTTACTTGCAGGTCTAATCATGAGTCTGTGGAGCCATTCCCTCAATTAACAGAGTGTCCTTCAAAGCAGATTTGCCCTAAAGCCAAAGATCTACAAACGACACACATGGTGATAGCCCAGCTATGGCAATGCAGAACTTTATTAAGGCTGATGACAGGGCAACCTTGGTGTGCTCAAAAACTTAATGGATGAGTAATAGGTAACAGGCAGCCTTCATCACAAATGTGTACACAGGGTGGTCTTGAAAATTCCCACTGCAAAAGGGAACATCAGTGCCTCTATGCTAATTAATCTCACAGCTAGTCACCACGCAAGCACCATCAAAAAGTGGCGGCAGAAGTGATTCTGTGTGTGGACCGTAAGTGCACAAACATGTTTTTTCCTCACATACACATTGGTAAGCCTTCTTTGTTGTGCTTGAGGCACCGTACCAAATCCATGCATACAGCCATAGCACACTGTCACTGTTTGGCAAACATATTTACAGGCAATACGAGACAAGGGATGGTGGCTGGATTAGGCCATTTGAATACGTGTCCCAGAACTGATTGCGATGAGTAACATGATTAAAATATACTATCTATTTGAGGATTCATTGTAGACCTACCCCACACAATAACCCATGAGTCAAGGGAGGGCATGGAAACCAAACATGAGACAAATGTTGCCACAGGGAATCTCTATGTTGAACGCAAAGCCTGGAACCAGTCTGGCTAACAGGATGCAGGCTCTGTCAGGAACAAATATGAACAAGGCAAATACACAGTGAGCAGACTCTGACTGGGACAAGTAGGAACAACACTGTGGGAATTAAAAACAGTTTGTGCTGTGGTCTGTAACGTTACACAATCCCCCAAAGGCTGTGGTACACACGTGATTTATATGCCAATGCACAACAAGGAAATTCTGAATCTGGCAGCTTCTAAGCAGTTCCAGCCAGCAGCAAAGGCAGAGCAGGTTGAAATGGCTGGTCGGCATGGTAGTACTCACATATGTGTGCAGCTTCAGTCTTTCACAAGTCATGGAGTTGAGAATCAAGTTCAAAGGGCCAAGTGGACCTTTCACAAGGGAAGCAATGGACAGCTGATTACAGGCCTTACCGACTACCAGGCAGTGCATTATTTGACCTGAAGTCCATGCAGACTGATGAACTATGACTATGGCATGCCATCCTGAAGTGGGAAGCACACAGGAGTCAGAATGGGAGTGTGGGTGTGTGCAGGTGAGGAATCTCAGGGTACAGATAGTCCACTAACAGGGCCCCCTAGAGAAGGGTGGGGAGAGACTTAAAACACAGCAGTGGCAGGACTGATTACCTGGGATGGACTGCGCTTGGCCTGTTTTGTGTGCAATGCTTGTCATACCTGGGGCACTCGTGCTATCCATTTTCAGCTTAGATGGACTTCTTGTCACACATGCTACTTGCAGAGATAGCTGATGTCACACTTACTGCTTTCAAGGGTCTGGTCATACATTCCTGTTACCAATGCAATGGCACTTCCACTGCCTCATGTATGAGACACATTTTTTCATTCTGGTTGATGGAGTCTTAGTTGTGTGTCATGTGCTGCAATGTACCATGTTGGCAACATGGATGTGTCTCATAGCTTTGGTCTTCTGATATTGCCCTTCACATGTGAAATAGACAGGATCTTTGTCATTTATACTGTGTGTGATGTTGGCTGTATATTCAAACCCATCAAATGTGATGTGGCTTTTTCAGGATCCTAATCTGTATTTCTGCAATGTTCCATGAGGCTAAACTCTGATTATGATTCCTAGGGATCATGTGATGCATACAAAATTACCCAGAGCCTGATTGAGTGATGAAGGTAGATGTTTAATGACATATGATAACAAAGGTGTGATGGTGACTACAGTTAGAAGAAATTTTCTACGATGTGTTGTCTGCAACGCAGTCCTGCAGCAGTGTTTGGATGTTCCCCCTCATTTTCATAGACAGCATCCTCCTCTTCCTCCTCTTCAGGCATTTGTGGGTCTGGTTCATAGAGGGGAATGTTCCTCCTTACACAAATGTTGTGCAGGATGGTGCATGTCCTACGATGTGCCTCCTTATAGGCATGCTCTGCTGCTGTGCTTGGGTTGGCAAATGGGGTCATGATCCATGGCTGGATCCTGTAACCCTGATCAGCTGAAAGAAAAAATGAGGATAAATATTTGGTTGTTGTTTGCACGTTGATTATCACTTTGCATGGCAGTCGTTGTCTTGTCTTGTATGTGACTCATCTGTGTGTATGGTATTGTGTGGGATCCTAGGCTTCTAAGATGTTCTTTCTGCATTGGGTTGTTGAACTATCAAAACTGGGGTTTGGCTGATTGACCTGATATCAGCGGTATATTTCTAGACTTGCAGTTCATTGTGTATCTCCCAAGCATTAATTCATGTGAAAGAAGTGTCCATGTGCCTTCACTGGAGGTTACATGATACTTCCACACACACAATTGATTCCACTGTGGTGGTAACACAGTTGCACTATATGGGTTGAACATCCCATCCAATTAGACATATGTAATTGCATGTGAAATGCAACAGTGAGGCCCTATGTTTGGGGTAGGTGACAATGTACAACACATCTCCATAAGTTGGCAGCACTGTAGTTTTCACAATTGACAATGCACAATTATCCCATGTGTGACCAGTTCTATGCAAACCTATTTTTGTGCCCTCACCGACTTGGCTCATGTGCAAACATGTACCTACACTACTGAACCTGCTCCTGGTACGCTGGCTAACTTGGTTGTGGGGGTGAAGGTTTTAGTGTCAGAAGGTCCATGTGCCTGAACATCTGTTACGTATATGTGTAATTGTCTCAATCCGTATGTGTAGCAGTGTGCACTTTGCATTAGTGTCAAATCCACATGTATTCATAGCACAGTCCACTTCCTTGTTGCTTGCGGCCTATGTCACCCCGGGAGTGATGTGAGATGTTGGTACTGCCTTAATGATTCCATGTCCCCTTCATTAGAGACAGCATCATCATGCTATGTGTCTCATGGTGTTTGACCTGCAGCAAAACACATTACACACCCCTTACACAGGACGTATTGCTTGGAAGGGTGTGTGAGTGAGTGTTATTGATGTGATATTGGAAGATTCATCTTCCAAGTTGTACTGAAAGTTAAGGCCATGTCATTGTCACTGTGTGGTTTTAAATTGGACCCTTGTGGTTCTGGAGTGGCATCTGTTGTTTGTCCATAGGTGTGTATCCCATTGGCTCAGGATATCAAACATGACTAGCAGTGTCACAACCTCAGTGTCTTCCTGGCCACGTGTCAATGTAGTGGTGTATGTGTTGTGTGTCCTACAGGGTTGCTGTGTTGTGTGTATATTACTATGTTTCTGTACTTACCAACAAGTAGGCCATTGTAATATCATCCATCCTGGAAGTGTTGATTGATGGTGCTGTTGCGGAAGATGAATGAATCATGAACACTCCCAGGATACTTTGCCACGATGTTGGTGATCAATCCACGGTGATCCACAATGGCCTGCACATTGATGGAGTGTGTGTGCTTCCTGTTGCGGTATGGATGCTCTGTTGCAGCAGGTGGCACAATCCGTACATGTGTGCAGTCAATGGCATCGAGCACGTGCGGGAAGCCATTGATTTGATAGAAGCCCTGTTTGGTCTCCTGCAGCTTCTGCTGTGTGTTAGGGAAGCTGTTGTGGTGTGGTTTTAGGGAGCTGATGGCATCCAGTACCTTGGGAAGGAAGGCAGAGAACGGAGGGCTGTGAAATCCCAGCAACGATGGCACCAGTGGTTTGAAAAGAGCCACTTGCCAACATGTGCAGGACAGCTAGCAGCTTGGTCTCTGGTGGAATGATGTGGGGTGTCTGCAAGCTGAGTGCCAACTGTGGCTCAGTGTGGCACAGCAGCTGCTGTATGGCTTGCCAGTTTAGTCTGTACCTCTGGATGATGTTATGTTCCCTGTGGCCCTGAAGGGTTGTCCTGGTTCTGAATATCCTCTCCTGTCTTTCGCGTTGCCTTTGGGCTCCCTGTTGGTGTGGTGGAAGCTGCTGCTGTTGCTACTGTGCTCTTCGTCTTCATGCATGCTGGTTAAAAAGCACCTCCATGTCTTCCTTTTTGAGCTCTGATGTTGCTTCTGTGTGTTTTCCTTAAGTACTGGTGTGTTTGCCCCATTTTAACGCCTGCCCTGACCCAGGTGTTAATTTTTGGCGCACATCAGGATTTGTGTCATTTTACGGCTCCGCCTCCCAGCCGTGCGCCATTTTTGCACTGTTGGATAAATATGGTGCACGGGTGTGTAAGTCATTTTTTGGACGGGAACGCCTGCCTTGCATCTCATTAATGCAAGTCGGTTTCGCGCATCCAGAAAATGACGCACCCTGGGATATTTTGACGTTAGACGGGTCTAGCGTCAAATTATAAATATGGGGTTAACTTTGCGCCAAATTTGCATAAAAAAAAATGACAAAAATCCGGCGCAAACAGAGCGTAAGTATGCCCCTATGTGTTGTTAAATCTAAGTGAAAGCTTTTGAAAATAAGCACATTGCATGTACACAATGAAAAAGCTGGTTTTCACTAGGAGGACACAAGGAAGAAACAGTACTATCCAGTATAAAAAAAGACTCAGTGCAAAGAGGTCTGCATATTGTTGTTATCTCTCACCAGTCCTTTATCTCTAGTTAATAAAAAAGATACGGGGTGTCACTGTGTGTAAGGATGACACAGGGGTAACTGGGAAGAGTGGACAATTAGTCTGTGATTTTGAGGGGGTAAGGAAAGGAGAGGAGTGTTAAGTGTGAAATGTTGAAGAGACGTTGATTGCAAGACATCAATGAACAGTGCCATAGCCTAACTCGCATGATGCATTCCCTGATAACAAACCTTTGAGACAAGTGCTCAGGGACTCATTTAGAGTTTGGTGGAGTGGGGCATGTCAGCAAACAATAATTTTCTGTTTGATAGGTGATCTCACAATGGTGTCTATTTGTTTTATTAAATTTCTGAACAAAGTAGAACAGCTAGTAGCAGAAAGGAGCCAGCAGCAAGTGGTAAAGGAGATGGTGTGAATAACACATAGTTGGAAACACTCCACATTGAGATTGTATTTTATAATACGCTTGCTTGATTTACACAGGTTTCAAGCTCTGTTCTTTAAGAGCATATTAACGGGACATTGTTTTATGTATTTTTACCACACAATCACATTACAGACTGTGTCAACGATGTACGCCCAACTCTGGGAAATTTCTGTTGGTATTTTCATTTTTAGGTAAAATTTAATCTGAGGACATGCATATTGGATGTTTTATAACCCTAGGTTTCCTTTCGATGGCAGACACTCAGGTGGCTCTGCCTCCAGATACCTATGACCTGAGAGCCCATCTATTACTGTCTCCACCAGGTCAGTGATTCAGAGGACCTGTTGTATTTACAGAATATCTTCTGAAGCATATTATTCCTTTCTCAGGACAGCTATAGACTTTGGAAGAGAAAATGATCATTGGCCCCTACTTGAAGGGAGAAAACTCTAAATGCGAAAAGGCCACTGAAATTTTTGTATTTCAGAAACTATCCAACACTATGAGGTTTGTATCTAATTAACTACCACTGAGATATATTTAGAACTTAATCACAATTAAAAGCATTCTTAAGAATTATAAGGAATTATGTAGATAAAGAGAGGTATAACAAAGTATTGTTATAAATTGAGCTATTGACAATACTTGGTTGCTGCAAGCAAATTTATTTGGTTAGAGACCTGCTGTGCAAGAATTTTCAATATCAATATTTGCTTGTAATCTGTGTGTCTTGAAAGATAGGTAAAACACCACAGGAATGATTGCATGTCTCTATCACAATGAGAAGCATTTTTACACACATTTCGTGAGAAAATATAAGTACAATGATGAATCAACTAATAACAAGAAGACAGTGGATAAAAGCTTGAATTAGAGTAAGCATTATATCCTGCATGCACTTGTAATAAGACAGACAAGGTATACACCATGTTTGTGATTTAGTAGCCATACACCAACTCACCTTGCTGTGCTGCCCTGCGGCAAAGGAAAAGGACAGGAATGTGCTGCATCTATGGCACACAGCACATTCCTGCCCATTCCCACTGTGCTGACACTGTTTTGGCAGGCTAGCTCTAAAGGGTGTCTGTGTTTTAGGCAGGATTGTTTTTGTGCAGGAAGTGAGGGTCTCTTAAATATGCTTCATGATACATACACTAAAGGAACTCCTGATTTTGTAAGTTGACCTGGGAAGCTCAGCGTGCACTCATAAAACAGAAACTTGGCCCACTGCTTCAATATATGCCATTAGAATATTTAATAGTTACACAAATTCTTGACAGGAGCCAAAAGTTTTCTTTCAGATACCTGTCAGTGACGTCTCAGAGCATCGGTTGGAAGAATGTTCTGTTCTAAGATCTGTCCAGCGCACAGGGGGAGTGAATAAATATCTTGGAACCGTATGCTTATTTTCTGAGGAGGCAGGAGGGGAGTGTGCAGAGACAGATGTTAAATGTTGACAGCTGTGTTAATGTCAGAATTGTGCATGCTGCACATGGAGTGTGCAGGGTTAATTCTGAAGAGGCAGGTTGCCTCTTCATCTCCAGTTATTTGTTTACATTCTTGTTCCTCTGATGTTTCCAACACTTTTGGCTCTATTTGAATTATTTAAATAAACACTTTTTGAAAACCTATTCAAAAAAAGAAATAAAGGGAATTCACCAGTGAATAGCTGTATTATCATATTTGTCAAGTTTATGACTTTATATACAGAATTACATTGCAGAATGGATCTCACACTAGTTAGCTGATTTTTATTTATTAAGCAGAATGTATTGATTATGTGATTTATCTGGGCAACCTTCAGACTATGCCAGAAACCTTGTTGATGAAGACCAACGTTAGCAGTGGAAGGAAGATGAAGACTTAGGAACTGAAGTTTTTTAATGTATGTTTTAATTTATTTGTGGTTTTCTACGTGTGAACTTGATCCCAAGGGCATTATAGCGTTTCACGGAACAGCAGGGAATCAATTATGAAAAACAATCAACGTACATAAACAGCTAAGCATCAAAACAAAACAGACTGGTCAAAAGGAACAACAATTTAGGGAGCGGACCTCAGAGACCAGAACAATTTGAAGCGAACACTACTTTATACAAAGTGTAAACAAAGTGTCTTTGAAAAAAAGAGGATTTGGACTTTCTTTTAAAGGTGGCAAATTGAGAGTTTACATGTAGAGCTGGTGAAATGAAGTTCCGAATCCTTGCTGCACTGGCTGATAGCGCCAATTTCATATAATGCTCTTTCTTGAATGTGGAAGGTTTCAGAGAAGAAGATTCTGCCTGCCTTGAGTCCTATTGAAGGCCAGAGAATTTTAGTTTTTCATTTAGATAGTAAGGTGTGGAGTCGTGAATGGCTTTGTGAGTGATGCGAGCAGTTTTGGTCTGTGCAATTGTGCAATGGGGAGCCACTGAATGGTACGAAGGATAGGAGTGATATGGCTGAAAATTTTGTGTGTCATTTGACAAAATGGGAGGTTAAGGGAAGCAAAGGTCTCAGGGGTGACAGATGAGTTTTTGGGAATCCGGACTGGAGTGACTCCCCATAGTGCATTTTGAATAGGACTAATTCCTGAACGACATGATGTAGCTTTTGACGTAGTAGTGTCCGAACGATGGTGGAGGACATTAACTCCACCATCCTGAGGCCATTCCACCTACCAGATTTAAAGATGAACAGTAGCCCAACAGTCCTCTCTTTCGATTGCTTGAAGCACTATCAGGGTTGTTTCTTTCAATGTACTAAAAGTCTGGTGAACAGTTGTTCAATAAAGCTTTACAGTTTTTTGTTTTTTTTTTCCATCGCTCTGGGACGTTGTTTCTGAAAAACAAAAGAAACAGATGACTTCTCCCTCCACCGCTCTCCTAGAGTGTGAGTTTATTATTATTTTGTTTTCCTGCACCTCAACATCAGGTTTTCCTAACAGTGTCAAATAAGACAAATACGACATGACACTGTCCACTCTAAGTATGGCAGGTGTATTAATCTGTTTCCTTTGATGGTCCGTACTTGGCCTTGGCCATTTTGGGGAAGATTTCCAGTGACAGAGTCAATGAGGGCTCTGTTAATGGAGTACTTAGGGGCATATTTATACTCTGTTTGCACTGAATTAGCATAACTTTTTAACGCTAATTCAGCGCAAACTTATCTACATATTTATATTTTGGGGCTACACATGTCTAGAGCCAAAATATTGGAGATAAAGTCATTTTTTGCCTGCGGAAAACTACCTTGCGTCAATGAGATGCAAGGTAGGCGTTCCCGGGCATAACAATTACTCAAAGTCCCTAGCGCATTATTTATCCTGCTTTGCAAAAATGGTGCACGGGAGGGAGGCGGGCCTAAATAATGCCGTTAGGCTTGCTTAGCGCCATTATTTAATGCCTGGATCAGGGCAGGCGTTAGGGGACCTGTGGGCCCATTTCCATGGTGGTACACAATGGAATAAGCCCACAGGCGCCTTCCCCAGGGACACCCACAACAAAGGGACAGCGAAGGATGGGGGACCCCATCCCAGGTAAGTACAGGTAAGTAAAGGTAAGTATTTGTCGTTTTTTCTTAAAGTACAATAGGGGGCCCAGAAATAGGCCCCCATACATGTCACTGGGTGCAACTGCCATGCCCGGAGACTCTTGTCACCGGTGCGGGCCATTGGGGTGGTGGGTATGACTCCTGTCTTTTATAAGAGAGGAGTCATGTGGTATGGTAGGTTTAGCGTCAATAAATGACGCTAGGCAGGTTAGAGTCATCTTTTTTTACTCTAACCAGCCTAGCGTCTTTTCTTAACGCTAAACCCACTACTCCCATACCGCCACCCCCACCCGGCTAACGTAATTCTCCATGACGTTAGCCCACCCTTGGCACTGGATTGCACCATTCCATGAATAAGACACCCAGCAGGCGTCTTGGAATGGCGCTGGCCGGCGGTATACTTTTTGATGGTAACCTGTACAGTTTAGCATCAAAAAGTATAAATCAGGGCCTTAATGTCAGTCTGTCTCAAAATTAAGTGAGCTGACCAAGGGTTTAGTAAGCAGGGAACTCAGTTGAGTTTGCAGTACAGTACCCTTTCTTCCAAACTCCAAAAAAATGCTTTTATGTCCTGATCTGGAATTAACTGCTTGACACCCCAAAGCAGACTGATTTGTCGATTGGAGCTCTCAGTCATGGAGAGATTTTCATCTGAATGTTAAGCTGGACAGATCCCAGTGCTTTGGCCTTTTCCACAATAGTTTATTGCAATCCAGAGGAGAAAAGGATTCCGTCCACTTTTAAAGAGAATTACTTGATTTTTTCATTGATATTAGAAGAAATTCTGTTTTGTTTGGGTTGAGCTTCAAGGCTTTTTAATTCGGTCCAGGGTGTTGGAGAACAGGAGGATATCTTTAGAAGTTTAAATCTTCAGATAGTTCTGGTCATCATCTGCATACTGATGACAAAGAATTCAAGAGTTTCTTATAATCTCTCCAAGCAGACATAGGGGGTCATTCTGACCCTGGCGGTCGGTGATAAAGCGGCGGCCAATCCGCCAACAGGCTGGCGGTTCAAAAAATGGAATTCTGACCCTGGCGGGAACTGCCAACACAGCCCGCCACTTTACCACTCCGACCGCCACGGCGGGACAGACAAACAGCGCGGCGGTCACCGCCAACAGGCAGGCGGCAGACAAAGTACCACCCACCCTATCACAACTCACCAATCCGCCACCTCATCCGGGGCGGGAGCCCCACCGATAAAAACACGGCGGAAACAGACTACGAACGGGAAAACGCTCACCACTATACACTCCACGAGGACGGAGGACAGCATGGAGCCCTAATTACACATCCTACCCGCTCTCGTCTACCTGCTCATCTACCACGAGTACGAACTCCGGCGCAGACGACAACGGTGAGTACCGCACCTACGACACAGGGGAGGGGGGGAGGAGGAAGGGTTACGGGCACACACATACGCATCACACCCACCCCCCAACTATCTACACACCAATGCAGAGCACCAAGTCAAAGTGACCCCACCCAAACCCCCCGGAATAACGAAAAGATATGATACAAGGGAGAAACAACATTTATGTACAAAATAGGTTCATTGAAGACATGGCAAAATAGGAAAATTATGGAAATATTATCTAATGTAAACATTGCGTGACCGAGAAATAGAGGCAGAAAGTCCCGCACAGTCACAGAAAATGCAAATGTCCGTGGGCCGAAGTGTATCAACACATGGGCAAAGCACACAAACGAGACCTGAGTCCGTTGGAGAGAACACTGCAGGGGCATCACATGACAAAACTACAGGCACCTCAGGGGGAAGGGAAGGGGGGGCACCACAGCCACATGAGTCCACGACGCCAGATCCAAGAAGGGGCCACCATGCCCACCGTCCAATCCTGGGGAGTGCAAAGCCACAGTCTCTCAAGTCTCTACAGTGGGTGGCTTGCCCACTGTCATATCCTGGGGAGTGCAAAGCCACAGTCTCTCAAGTCTCTACAGTGGGTGGCTTGCCCACTGTCATATCCTGGGGAGTGCAAAGCCACAGTCTCTCAAGTCTCTACAGTGGGTGGCTTGCCCACTGTCATATCCTGGGGAGTGCAAAGTCACAGTCCATCAATTGGATAACAGTCTCCACAGGCAATGGAGGAGGCAGGGTGGGCCGAGTGCAGCGTGAACATTAGCACGACACAGAACCAGCACAGTCATTGGCCCAGCGGTGCATGAGACGGCGGGGCCCAGCGGAGCGGTGCTTGAGATGAAGGGCCCAGCGGAGCGGTGCTTGAGACGGCGGGGCCCAGCGGAGCGGTGCCTGAGATGAAGGGTCCAGCGGAGCGGTGCTTGACAGGAAGGGACCAGCGGAGCGGTGCTTGAGACGGCGGGGCCCAGCGGAGCGGTGCCTGAGATGAAGGGCCCAGCGGAGCGGTGCTTGAGATGAAGGGCCCAGCGGAGCGGTGCTTGAGATGAAGGGCCCAGCGGAGCGGTGCTTGACAGGAAGGGCCCAGCGGAGCGGTGCTTGAGACGGCGGGGCCCAACGGAGCGGTGCCTGAGATGAAGGGCCCAGCGGAGCGGTGCTTGAGATGAAGGGCCCAGCGGAGCGGTGCTTGAGACGGCGGGGCCCAGCGGAGCGGCGCTTGAGACGGCGGGGCCCAGCGGAGCGGTGCCTGAGATGAAGGGCCCAGCGGAGCGGTGCTTGAGATGAAGGGCCCAGTGGAGCGGTGCTTGAGATGAAGGGCCCAGCGGAGCGGTGCTTGACAGGAAGGGCCCAGCGGAGCGGTGCTTGAGACGGCGGGGCCCAGCGGAGCGGTGCCTGAGATGAAGGGCCCAGCGGAGCCGTGCTTGAGATGAAGGGCCCAGCGGAGCGGTGCTTGAGACGGCGGGGCCCAGCGGAGCGGTGCCTGAGATGAAGGGCCCAGCGGAGCAGTGCTTGACAGGAAGGGCCCAGCGGAGCGGTGCTTGAGACGGCGGGGCCTAGCGGAGCGGTGCCTGAGATGAAGGGCCCAGCGGAGCGGTGCTTGAGATGAAGGGCCCAGCGGAGCGGTGCTTGAGACGGCGGGGCCCAGCGGAGCGGGGCCTGTCTTGGCGGGGCCCTCTTCAGCGGTGCCTTTCAGGACGGCGGGGCCCTCTTCAGCGGTGCCTTCCTGCACGGCGGGGCCCTCTTCAGCGGTGCCTTTCAGGACGGCGGGGCCCTCTTCAGCAGTGCCTTTCAGGACGGCGGGGCCCTCTTCAGCAGTGCCTTTCAGGACGGCGGGGCCCTCTTCAGCGGTGCCTTCCTGCACGGCGGGGCCCTCTTCAGCGGTGCCTTTCAGGACGGCGGGGCCCTCTTCAGCGGTGCCTTTCAGGACGGCGGGGCCCTCTTCAGCGGTGCCTTCCTGCACGGCGGGGCCCTCTTCAGCGGTGCCTTTCAGGACGGCGGGGCCCTCTTCAGCGGTGCCTTTCAGGACGGCGGGGCACTCTTCAGCGGTGCCTTTCAGGACAGCGGGGCCCTCTTCAGCGGTGCCTTTCAGGACGGCGGGGCCCTCTTCAGCGGTGCCTTCCTGCACTGCGGGGCCCTCTTCAGCGGTGCCTTCCTGCATGGCGGGGCCCTCTTCAGCGGTGCCTTTCAGGACGGCGGGGCCCTCTTCAGCGGTGCCTTTCAGGACGGCGGGGCCCTCTTCAGCGGTGCCTTTCAGGACGGCGGGCCCCCTTCAGCGGTGCCTGGCCTGTAATTCCAGGGAGTCTGACCTGGGCAGGACTCCCTGCTCAGTCGCCCTCCGACTGTGCAGTTGCTGGACCCTTCGGTGACGGTGTCCTGAGCCCTTGGGTGTCCTCCCTCACACCCGGGATGGGGCTTGTGGGGCCCTCCTGGTCCGCGCTCCTGCTGCCTGACTTCTCCGCCCTGCTGCCCTTGCCCTCCTTCGCTGTGGCTCTCTGGGCCTTGCCTCCCCTGGATGTTGTGGCAGGTGAAGTGTCCGAACTTTGGTCCTTGGGGGCAGCCGTGGCACTCCTCCCGCGGCGGCCCCTCACTTTCCGGGTCCTCTTTCCAGGGGGGGGGGCTGGCTGTCCCCTTGCTGCTGACCGATGTCTCACTGCTGGCAAAGGGGGGACTCCAAAATCCATGGACGACGCTGACACGTGAACCTGGGCTGGTGGTGGCTGAGGTGCTCTTGGGACTCTTAGCAGATGGAGGGGGTGGGTCAGGTGAGGGAAAGAGGTCAAGATTGGAGAGGTAACACTTTTTAGGACCAAGGTAAAAGGTAGGTGCAGTGGTTATGGGAGTGGAGGAAGAGGAGGTGGTTGTAGGAGAGTCAGGTGTGCTGTCCTTGGGTGAAGGTGCATGGACTGGAGGCTGTCGTGAGGTGGTTGACTGTTGGGTGGGTGGCTGCCTGCGTTTGTGTGTCTTGGAAGAGGGGGTGACAGACACAGTGGGAGAGGACACAGGGGACGTGTAAACGGCAGTGGGGGTGGTGACTGCACGTGTGCGGACTGTACTGGAGGGTGTGCTGGTGATGGGTGTACTGGCTGTTGGTGGTGTGCATGCAGGTGTGAGTGGCGACGTCACAGGCAGGGAGGAGGGAGACAAGGAGGTGGGGGACACAGAGGTGGTAGTGGCTGTTGGCATGTCTGCATCTGGGTGTTGCTTGGGTGAATGTTTGTGTGATCTGTGGTGCTTATGTCTGGAAGAGCTGCCCTTGGGTGTTGAGGTGTGTGCAGGCTGGTCTGATGGTGTGGGTGGGATAGGCAGAGGAACAGGAGACAGAGACAGGGTGGAGGCAGTTAGAAGAGGGAGGCTGGAAACAGGGACAATGGCTGCCGTCAGTGCTGAGGCCAGAGAATTGAACGATCGTTGATGGGCAGACTGACCCGAATGAATGCCCTCCAGGTATGCATTGCTACGATGCACCTCCCTCTCTACCCCCTGGATGGCATTCAAAAGGGTAGTCTGCCCAACAATGATGGTCCTCAGGAGGTCAATGACCTCCTCACTGAGGGCAGCAGGGGTAACAGTGGCAGGGCCTGAGGTGCCTGGGGCGAAGGAGACGCCCGCCTTCTTGGGCGAGCGGGCACGGAGCGTAGGCTGAGGGGCTGCTGGGAGGGCGGAGCTGGTGCGCTGGGTGGCGGCTGTACCTGTAGAGGCGGGGGGCACGGATGTTGCCACCACCGCTAGGGAGCTCCCTTCCGAGGACGTGTCGGTGTCTCTGGTTTCACCACGGCTCCCCGTTGTGAAGCTCCCCTCGCCCTCCGTATCACTGGTGGCCTCGGTGTCTGTGCCATGGCCCACCGGGGCCTTGTGAGTCGCAGCTCCCTCGTGCTCCGGTGCCAAGTCTCCTCCGCCTGATGATGCTGAAGCACACATGCACAAGAAGACAAAGTAAAAGGGTGGGGGGAGACATAATAAAAGGTTGAGTACATGCATTGTCAACACCGTTGGCGGAGAGGACAGACACAGGAGCCTCATGCACTAAGCCGCGCAATCAGGGTACACTACTGAGTACTTGTGACTGGGCCAACAGGTCTAGGGACAACAAACGCGCACATGGGTGATGCAGGACCATGGCTAGCTGTACCTGGCACCGTACAGGAGGTTGGGGACGGGGGCACAGGGCCATGCCTAAAGGAGCGGACTACACTACAGAAAGCGCCCTGGCCTAATGTCACCCACAGCTCTCCTCCCCCACCCAGACGCCTCCACTGCGTGTAAAGATAGCTGAATGTGCTGGTACTTACCCCCTTGTGTCTGCTGTGATGTCGTCACGCGCCCATCCAAATCGGGGTAGGCCACCGCCAGGATCCGGGACATCAGGGGGGTCAGGGTACGGCTGGCACCCCTCCTAGGTTGGGAGGCCATCCCCAGCAGTGACTCGGCGGTCTTCCTGGTCCCGCGGCGGATGTCCTCCCACCTCTTGCGGCAGTGGGTGCCCCGTCTGTTGTGGACCCCCAGGGTCCGGACTTCCTTGGCGATGGCACGCCAAATGTCGATCTTCTGATGGGCGCTGACCTATCTGACATGTACAGGGTGGAAATTGAAATATCATCAATTTTCCGCATGATAGATGCGATTGGCCCCCCCTCCCCAACCTTGCCATGTGGCACATGCTCTCATCTGTCGTGCCTTGCACTCCTCATTCGCTCCCCACCCCACCATCTTACATCCACCATACACAACCCAGGCATGGCCCATGCAACGTGCACACAGTGTACTTACCTGTTGGTCTGGAGGACCGTAGAGTCGCGCATACTGGGGCAGGACCCCATCCACAAGTTTCTCCAATTCTTCTGTCGTGAAGGCAGGGGCCCTTTCCCCAGTCGCAGCAGCCATTGTATCTCCCAGACCGAGGTCACAGCAGCACTTGCAGTATAGGTCCTCTCCTGTGGATGATCAGGTCTCGAGTGATTAATCAGATAGAAAATGGCGGTCACGCCCGCGGCGGCGCGTACCGCTGCGGTGCGTTCCGCGACCGCCGGCGCAGCTAGTCATTGGCCCGTGAAACCCATAGGGTTCCATGTTAACCAATGCGGCTTTGCGCCGCGGTCTTCGACCGCCTACCGCCACGGTGTGTCACGCCAGCGCATTGACCTCACATCCCATTGTCACACATCTCAGATCAGGCAGCCGCCATTACCAGGGGCCACAGGGCTTAATTACTACTGCGTCACGCAGGCCCAGGCCTTGCATTGCCACTCATACAAGCCATTCAATGCATTGACAATCGTGTACTGTGCAAGCTGTAGTTTCGTACCTGTGGGTTGTTTGACTCTGTGCTCCATGTTGTCCTTCCTAGGCACCGTCCGCTGGGACTTGCGAGGAAAAGGATGAATCCTCCCGTGTACCGACCGCTGGTGGACCTGTCGACAATGGAGGAACGTCATATAATACTTCGATACCGACTTGACCGAGCCACTATACATGAACTGTGTGCCCAGCTGGAGCCAGCACTGTTGTCCCCCATCCGCCAACCCACAGGAATTCCCCCTCTGGTGCAGGTTCTGTCAGTCCTCCATTTCTTGGCAAGTGGGTCTTTTCAGACAACAGTGGACATGTCATCAGGGATGTCTCAGCCTATGTTTTCTAAGATTTTGTCCAGAGTGTTGTCTGCCCTGACGAAATACATGCAGAGCTACATAATTTTCCCTGAGGAGGGTGATTTGGCCACTGTGAAGGCTGACTTCTATGCCCTTGGACATATCCCCAACATCATTGGTGCCATTGATGGGACCCATGTGGCCTTAGTACCCCCAAAAGACGTTGAGCAGGTGTACAGAAACAGGAAAAGTTACCATTCTATGAATGTCCAGGTGGTCTGTTTGGCTGACCAGTACATCTCCCATCTAAATGCCAAGTTCCCTGGGTCAGTGCATGACGCGTATGTTATGCGAAATAGCAGCATCCCCTATGTGATGGAACAGCTACAGAGACACCGTGTGTGGCTAATTGGTGACTCTGGTTACCCCAACCTGCCGTGGCTACTGACCCCAGTGAGGAATCCCCGGACCAGGGCAGAGGAACGGTACAATGAGGCCCATGGGCGATCTAGGAGGATCATAGAAAGGACCTTCGGCCTCCTGAAGGCCAGGTTTAGGTGCCTGCATATGACAGGGGGATCCCTCATGTACTCACCAAAGAAGGTGTGCCAGATCATCGTGGCCTGCTGTATGCTTCACAATCTTGCATTGCGGCGCCAGGTGCCTTTTCTGCATGAGGATGGTCCAGATGGTGGAGAGTGAAGAGGAGGAAGACGACGGGGACGACACGGACAACAGGGACACGGTCATACAACAGTATTTTCAGTAGCACCCAGGTAAGAATCCCCCACGTCATTTTACATTTCCTTCTGGCCTCCTGCATCTCTACTTTCTGTGTTTCCCCCCAGTTCCTTTCAACTGAATTGTGACTTTCCTTGGCTTTTCAGAGCTGTATGACCCACTGCGTGACATCTGGTTTGTTCGGCAATGGAGTAAAGCAAATTGACATTGGTATGTTGTCATCACAAAGTAACTGCACGTTTTTGACCCGTTATGCATAATACATTTGTTAAGAATACAAGCAGACTCCTGAGTGTTTTATGTGCAATAAGTGATTTATTTAAAGTGCTACATATAGGTCCATGATAGTAAAACGGTGATGGGTGGGGGTGGAGTGATGTCCATGGCAGAGTCCAGTTCTCGCTCGCACAGGTGCATTGTCCATATGCCTGTGGAAGGATGGAGCAGGGGCAGTTCAAGGTTGGACAGGGTGACGATGTGGGACAGTGGAATGACATCCGGGGGGATCTTAGGCTGGCGGGGGTCTTGGCATCCTACTCTGTCTTCCTTTGTGATCTCATGCTCCTCTAGCGGGGTGGTTGATCTTCAGCAGGAGGTGGGGTTCTGGTGGCCCGTCGTTGTGTGGGGGCCTCCTGTCCACTAGCGCCGGCGGAGGTGGTAGGCTGTTCCTGGTCCAGGCTGGGGACAGGGGCCCTTTGGGGTGCCACATGGTCCCGCAATGTGGTGACTATTAGGTTCAGGGCCTGGACGATGTTCCTGAGCTCCTCTCTGTACCCCATGTACCGTTCCTCCTGCTGTGCCTGGATCTCCTGGAACCTGGCCATTACCGTCGCCATCGTCTCCTGGGAGCGGTGGTATGCTCCCATGATGGTGGTGAGGGCCTCTTGGAGAGTCGGTTCCCTGGGCCTGTCCTCCCCCCCCTGTCGCACTGCAGCCCTCCCAGTTGCCCTGTTTCCCCGGGCCTCTGTCCCCTGGACGGTGTGCCCGCTACCCCTGCCCCCAGGTCCCTGTTGTTGTTGGGGTGTTGGGTCAGCCTGGGTGCCCTGTAGTGGCGGACACACCGCTGATTGACCTGTCCTGGAGACAGAGGCATGGGCCCGCTGGGTGGGAGCGGTGCTGATATTCCCAGAGGGGGTTAGGTCTGCTGTGGCCTGTGTCTGTGTGTGGGGAACCGACTGTCCAGAGGTCCCCGAGGGTCCGGGCTGGTCATCAGGTTCCAGGTCGACAGAGCTGCTGTCCTCACTGCGGGCCTGTTCTGGGGGTGGGATACACATATCTGGACCCTCCTGGCCGGTGTGTTGGCGATCGGGCCCTGCAGGGGTGAAAGAGTATGGTTATTGCTTCTGTGGGTTCCATGGTGTGCGATTTGTGGGTGCCCTTGTCCCCCAGTGCTGGCATCCCCTTGTGGCAGGAGTTGTGAGGGTGGTTTGTGGGGGGGATGGGTATGTGCAGTGGTCATGCATAGGTGATGGGTGTCCATGGTTTGTGTTGGCATTCAGGGTTTGGTTTTGGGTTGGGTGGGTTGTGCTGGTGAGACATTGGCAGGGAGGCTGTGTGCTGGGGGGTTGGGGGTGAGGGTGGGGGTGTGGGTTGGCATGCTGGTGGTTGGGGGGGGGAGTAGTTGAGACTAGACTTACCAGAGTCCATTCCTCCGCCTACTCCAGCGAGGCCCGCAGGATGCAGGATGTTGAGGACCTCTTGCTCCCATGCTGTGAATTCGGGAGTGGTGGGTGGTGGTCCGCCGCCAGTCCTCTGCACAGCGATGTTGTGTCGTGAGACCATCGACCGTACCTTCCCCCGTAGGTCGTTCCAGCGCTTTCTGATGTCTTCCCGGTTTCTGGGATGCTGTCCCACCGCGTTGACCCTGTCGAAAATCCTCTGCCATAGCTCCGCCTTCCTGGCTATTGTGGTGTGTTGCACCTGTGTGCCGAAGAGCTGGGGCTCTACCCTTATGATTTCCTCCACCATGACCCGGAGTTCTTGGTCAGAAAACCTGGGGTGTCTTTGGGGTGCCATGGGGTGGTGTGGATGAGGTGTGGGGTGGTGTTTGCGGTGATGTGAGTGGTGGTGTGTGGTGATGTGTGCGTAGATGTGGTGTGGTTGATGATGTTGGGTTCCTGTGTGTGTTGGGGTTTTAGATTGATGTTCTCTCTCTCTCTCTCTCTCTCTCTCTCTCGCCTTCTCTCCGATTTCCAACTAGTGGGGGTTTGTGGGTGATGTGGGTGTATGTTTTATAGTTGCTTGGATGTGTGGGAGTGGTGTTTGTATGTGTATCAGGTGTGTGTATTTCAAATTGTCCAATGTGGCTGGGTTTTGGAGCCTGGGTGTGTATTTTGACCGCGGCGGTGTGTACCGCCAATGGAATACCGCAGCTGAAAGACCGCCGCGTGGATTGGTGGGTCGTAATGGCATGGGCGTGTTTGTATTGGCGTGGCGGTGGAGGTTTGGTCATCTCCAGTTTATCGCTGCCCGCTGATGAGGCGGCCTTCCGTGGATGTCGGGTTTTTGGCAGCTTGGCAGTTGTTGGTCAGAATGACCGTGGCGGCTTTCCGCGGCCGCGGCGGTAGAATGGCGGTCTTCTGACCGACGGTAGGAGCCTTTTACCGCCGAGGTCAGAATGACCCCCATAGTATCGGTTAAAGAGAGTTGTTGACAGAATCAAGCCCCGCAGAACTTTTTGTTTTTGGTCGACTTTGCTAGAAACAGTGTTATCCTTTTTTTTCTATTTGCAGTCAGTTCTACAAGTAGGAGATGACCCAGTTTAGCGCTGCACCATCGCTGCCCGTCAGTTTTTTCAAGATGTTAATGGGAGACTAGTGATTAACTGTATAAAGGCACAAATAGAGGTAGTTCTCGGAGTCGAGGAAGTGGGGTGAATCATTCACAAGTAAATCATTTTTAAGATTAATCTATAAGGAGTAGGCTTATTCTCTATTTAGAAGAATAGATTGTACAGTCATTAGGTCTCTCTATTTCTGTTTTTAAATGATAATGACAAATGTCCCAAGTTTTTTCCTGCTATTCCCTTTTGGCAATTAGAGAATGGGTTTAGATAGATACTACAATCATAAGGGAAGGAGAGAGCAATCACCCATCTAGTCACCGAGAAAATCAAATGCAGAAACCAAAAAGTCTCCATCCCACTTCCCAGAGAAAATGGCCTGTTAGCTAGGCCTGCCAACCCTGCTGTTAGACCTGTCAGCCTTAGTGTGGTCTTTCCCCAAACTTTTTGAACTCTCTCTCCTATTTTACTAAAATAGATTTTCTTGGCCTTAGGACTATCCAGTGCTAAGGTGCCTATGTTCACTTCCTAAAACATGGTGACATTGCAATATTCAATTTACTTATAAGCCCCTAGTAAAGTGGTATTATGTATACCCCGGGCTGGTAAGTTAAATGCTACTAGTGGGCCTACAGCACCTATTGTGGCAACCACTTGAGTAGCTCCATAAGACATCACCCAGGCCTCTCATTGTAGCTAATGATCAGTTTTAATCTGCCAATTCGTCTTGGCAAAATAAACTCCTTGCCAGGCCAACAAATCCCTGTTTAATACATATGTTACCCCTTAGGTAGACCTTAAGAAAGCCCACAGGGCAGGGTGAATTTACTTAAAAAGTTGGACATCTATCTTTTAGGCTTTACATGTTATGGTAGTGAAAAACTCAAACATATGTTTTTCACTACAGTGAGGCCTACCATAGGATCACAGTGAGTTACCTTATTGCATTTAACAATTTATAATCTTTGTGTGGGAGCAGGTGGGAATGTCCTGTTAGACGTCTAAGGAATTGTAATTGTAATTTAAAATCCTCTTTAATGGTAAACGCAGATTTTAAGTCACAATTCTGAAAATGCTTCTTTTTCAAAGTTGCCATTTTCTTTTCCTGTCCATTTGATGCCTGCAGCCTGTTTCTTGAATCACATGACTAGGTGTAGTTGGCAGTTCTCTTTTGTGTATTCTTCCCAGACAGACACACAACAGACAGATTGGATGTTGGCAGGATAGGTCCTCCAAGCGGGAAAGCTGGGGGGAGCCCCAATTGCACGTCAAAGACCCTGTCTCAGCTCACACATACAAAACTTCACACTAGCCTTTTGAAACTAAAGACATGCTGGGACTAGGGCAGGGAGGCAGGAAATTCCAGACCCATCTGTGGAGGGAAAACTGCAGAGGTTTCTTCCACTTCAAAACTGGCACCAGGTATAAAACTAGGACCCTCACACCCACTATTTAGTTCACTTCTCTACCTGCAGAAGGAGTCTCAGAGGACTGTCCTGCTGCCTGTGGCCTGCTGTGTACTTCAGAGGATTGCCATTGCACCATGAAGTCTGCCCTGTGCATCAGAGGACAGTCCAACTGCTTGAAAGCTGATTTCCATATTGAACCCAAGACTTCCAGAGTGCCTCAGGGACAGAAATAGCTCCAGACATTTCAAACCCACATTTGGGCGCATCCTCAGTGAGTCCTAACTCCCCTAGTGATGCCTTTCCAGTCTTGGACCCTTGGAAATTGTCAGGATACTTAAATTCGATTTCCTCAGGAGCAGAAGATAACTCCTCAGTCCCGACCCGAGCTACTCACAACGAATGTTAATCCTTTGTGCTGAGTACCCCGGAGGGGAAAGGGGAATGGGATTGTAGAGAGACTGCCACAGAGATGATGAATGTCAGTACTCAGTCTGCCTCTTCACGTCTAAGATTGGATGCAGCACCTGCAAGAGTCACAGTCGCAATTACTAGGGACATACAACATCAGTTTTACACTTTCTACTCTTAACACTTAATTCTCTTTAATTCTATTATTTCTTCACTCACCCTTAGTTCTCTGTAGCCTTGCTTCTCTCTATGAATGATAAGCTCTTCTTAAAAATGCTTATTACTGATTCTGGAAGAACTTCTCAACTTTTGTTAGAGATTGGTTTTATGTTGCTATATATATATATATATATATATATATATATATATATATATATATATATATATATATATATATATATATATATATCCAAGAAAGAAGTGACTCAAACAGATGATCTCATTAAAGAACAAAAATATATTTCTACTACAACGTTTCAGCTTCCGCCTTCCTCAGCTGCACAGCCACTGAGCAAACCATCTTGTACTACCTGAGGAAGGCGGAAGCTGAAACGTTGTAGTAGAAATATATTTTTGTTCTTTAATGAGATCATCTGTTTGAGTCACTTCTTTCTTGGATATTACATTTTCTTGTGGCTCTTTGTATCCTTTGGGATCCAGATTTTTGCCCTGGCTGGCTGTTGTTTTCTTGTGATCCTGCATCTTCCAGTATATATATATATATATATATATATATATTTATATATATATATATATAGTTGGTGATAATGCGTTCTCCAAATCAGCTGATGTTAGTTGGTTTCTACTTTACATTAGAGAGTTCAATTACGTTTATTGCATTGGTAATTCTTGCTTGTGAAAGTTTGTTTCTCCTGTCTTATTTTGACTTCTGTCAATACTTGTATTTGTAAATGCTTGTTTATTAAAGTTCGTTTCTTCTTTCTTACTTCGACATTTGTTGATAACCTGTATTTGTAAATGCTTGTTTATTAAAGTTAGTTTCTCCTTTCTAACTTCGACATCTGTCGATAACTTGTATTTGTAAATGCTTGTTTATTAAAGTTTGTTTCTCTTTTAAACTCTACTTTGGTTTATTACCGTTGCATTTGTAAATGCTTACTTGTTAACATTCATTTCTCCGTTAAACTCGGCCTTCGTTTATAACCTTGGTATTTGTAAATACTTGCTTGTTAAAGTTCGTTTCTCTTTTGACTTTGGTATCTTAAACAGGAACCTTGTAAACATAAGGTTTATTCATACATTAAACTCTGTAGCCTTGCCAAACCTCCACTGGAACGGTCTACTATCAAACTCCTCGAATAAACCTTGACAATATTTATCACATTTTCTGTAAAATAGTCTTCAAGTGTATTTTTACCTCACAGGAGTTTCTGCTCTGAAGCGCGCTCTCTCTCCACACAGCGGATTCCTGTCAGACCTCAGTTGAAGTGTGAAGCTTCCAGCTGGTGAGCTCGTAACCTAGCAACCAACCGATTGCAAGACTAGAACGGTAACTAACCTTCAGGACTCACGATGGCCTTCTTGGATCTTCTCTTCTTGATTCTTCCTTTGAAATAAGCGCAAGATTACTCTGCAAACCTTCTTCCAGTTTGGGCTTTGCTGTTTCCACTGAGGATATCTCTTTGCTTTTCTCAAGCATTTCTTTGATTTGATTTGGCAAGTTTGTGTGGTCATGACAGAATTGGTGCTAAATGTGCCCAGACAGCCCAAATCCAAGTCTTGGGACTTTGAAAATTGTCTGCCAACAAGTGCACTAAGAACTGAGAGGTGTCACGGACCTACAAGCTGCCCAAGGTGTATCACCATTTGGGCTGACTTTGCGGCAGCTCCCCCTATGTTCTTCTCTGCAGCAGCAAATCCTCTTCAGTGGCTCCTCATAGAAGGGGCAATCAGCCTATTGGAGCCCTTTTCAACTACAGACTGCAGCATCATCCTGCTGGAGATTTTCATCTTTCACAAAAAAGAGTAAATCCAAACTTCATCCAGAAGCTACCTAATGACAGTGCCTCCTCCTTGAACACCCCCAGCTGGCTTGCCCCACTGAACTTCACCATCTCATATATTTTCTTCAAAGATTCTTCTAAGTCTAGTAAGTACTGACTGGGCCAATTCATTTTGTGAACTGCACACCTTTGCGGTTGCCCATAACTTTCAACTTTGCCCTGGTCTCTGTCAACTATACATCCATAGTTTGCACTTTGATTTGATTTTTGGTCACTATTTTGCACTTTAAACTTTGAAAATTCAAAACCTTGGTCTACTGATTCAAGTTGTGTCATTTTGACTTCAAATAATTTACTATTACTATTACTACTATTTTTCTAATTTGGTGTGGGTTTGTTCTTGTGTGGTGTTTTCACTTTATCACTCAGCCATGCCTGGCTGTTTTTGTGCCAAGCTACGAGAGGGTTAAGCCCAGGTTAATTTAGTGACCTTATGTGGTTCTCCTTGACAAAGATTATGCTTGAGTAGGGTTTCACCTCCTTTAACAACACCCCAGTTTCTCACCGTTGGAAAACAGGGAACCCAGTTCAAACCGCAGCACTGGCTCAACATCCTTTGAGTTCAGGACACATTTCTTAATCTTTCTGTGCCCAAAAAAAAGAATGTGTAATCAGTTTGGTTATAAAGTTCTGCAATTCCTTTGAGACAGGTTTGTGCAATATACAACGGCATAAAAAGTATTGCTTTCTAGAGAGACAATCACATCTGGTTGAATGAAACAAAACATTTCTGATTTTTACATTGACATGAGGTGCTCCTGTCTAGGTGTATATGAGAACAGAGGAAAAGCATATGAACCAACATTGTTATGCAGATGCACAGAAATGATTCTTTTTGTAGGGCCTCTCAGAAACACAGTAAGTAAAGAGCAGATATGCTATATAATGGAGATTTTGGTAGATGGCTTTGCAAGCCCAGCAGCAAAGTTTAAATCGGATCATTGCACTGAGATCAAGATAGTGAATCTCATGTAACATAGGAGTGATGTGGTTAAATTCACCTGCATTTGTGATTAGTCTAGTCATTGAATAGAGAATTGCTTTGAGCAGACCAATGGTAGCTCATGTGATGCCAACAAGGACAGCAATCCCAAAATAAGCTCCGGAAGTAACAAGAGCATGTACTGAAAATGTAAATGGGCTTGAGTGAAAAGGTGCCTGTTTTTAAGGGAGTGTAGAAAGAAATAAGCTGACTCTTCACCCTCCAAGTATACTATAAAAATGGATGGCATAATTCAAAGGGAAACAGAGGGACAGTTATTTACTATTAGAGATGAAACAGGAAAGATGCCTTTGTATTTCAAATAATATTGAAGGAGGAGCTCAACTTTACTCCTGTGGGAGAGGCTGAAGTTAAGGAATACATTCGTCTCTGGCTACACGGTAAGGAAACTGTACAACTTTGTTTTTGAAGTTTTATCAAGCCATAAATGAAGAATGGCTGTGTCCCACTGAGCTCCTCCATTAAATGATGGAATTCAGGGGACAAAATCAAACCCTTAAGGACAACACATGGCATTGCAGCTTTATCTGTGTATTCCCCAATCTTCAAAACTTTTTACATGTTGGGCCAGGAGGCAAATCAACTCAGAACCTGACCATGTAATCCAATGAGAGTTTTGATTGTTTGGAATAATCTGCCATGGTCAACTGTGTCAAAATTCAATTCTTTCAGTCTCATTCATAAAGGATAATTGACAATTTTGAGTAAGTTTACTTGTTTTTGGTATTCACAAACTAAGAGTTGAGAGTAAGTTTAGGACAGCTCTATCTTGCTTATATAAACTGCTTTACTTTTTATTTTCAATTTATGTGGCAAGAAATGTCCAGTTAGGAATTTCTAATTTGAGCAAATGTGAGACCCATTCCAATGCCAATGGTTGTTTATGTTATGGTCTATAATGTGCAATCCATGAAACGGAATACCTTAACCAAACATAGTAGCTGATTTTGGGTTTCGAGGAGAGGCAACTCCATTGCAACAGTGATAGAGTACTGTCTGTCAAACTATATGGCAGAGTACATCGACTATGGAGCCTACTCTGCCTGCATCACCAACATACTCCTAGACAGTCCAAAGGAGTATAAGCTGTTTGAGGTTAACCATCCGACATCCCACTGTATTTAGAGTAGGTGATGGGGTGGCTTTCTTTGCTATCTGTCACCATCAGGTAAAACATGGTGTGAGGCATAGTAAAAATAAGAATAGTAACCCCCACACCATGGAACAAACCTCGCATAGTGTGGGACATTTCGTTTTATGTATTTCAGTTTAAAAAACATCCCACACCAAATTTAAAGGAGGCAGCCCCTTAATTTATTCAAGTGTGCTAATGCTTCCCACTTCCACCATGAACACTACACTTAGATAGGGTATAAGTATGTGTTCCATAATGCATAGCTAAAATTACAACACACAGTAGAAGTCAAGTGTCGTCCCTTATCCAGTCTCTACCTATAGCATTGTTATGTTATTTAGGATTTATAGTGCATCTACTCACTCGTGGAGCATTGTACTTGTACGAACAGGCCACATAACAATAAAAATGCACAGTGGAAAGGCCCTAGTGACGAGAGGAAAAAGAAGTAGAACAATTAAAACAGATATTATTTTAGTAACTTCTTAAAAAGAAAAATCTCAGAGTTGCACAAAGATTCCAAAGGAGAGTATTCCAATGATGTGCTGCAAAATAGGAAAAAGAGCAACCCCAATTCTAGTGAGATGGATATGACATGCTTTTGCAATGGCAAGGCTTACAGATCTTAAAACTCTTGTCTATAGAAGGAGACTCTACTGTGCAGATAAGGAGAACCTAAAGAGTCAAGAGGCCTATGAACCTAATAGAAAACCTTTAAAAAGACCCATTCGATGGATAGCAGCCAATGAAGTGCTCTCAGCATAGGGGTGGGTGGGAATCTGACAGGAAGATTACACACCATATAGACTCCAGTGTTTTGAATAGTTTGAAGACAAGTAAATAGGTAATCGTCAACATCCACTTATAGACATTACCATAATCAAGCCGCTACATGATCAAAGCTTGGAAAATGGTTTTGTAACATTGTAATGGGAGCCAGTTGAAAATGTTTTGTGCACCATGCACAGGATCCCATACATGCCCACACGGTGTGGTACTATGATCTTTATTGGAAAGTAGTGAAATTGTTTGCTGCTTTCTTTGGAAAAGGAGCAGAGCCATGTTCACTTGGCCACCAGTTTCCAGACCAAAGAGAGGTAGTTTTACCAAATAGGATGACATTCCTCTTACCTGCATTCAGTTTAAGGCAACTGTCTTTCATAAAAGTGGCCATGTTACTCATGATGTCCAGGAAATTGTCTCTCTTTGCTTCAGCATTGTCAGCAAAAAATATTATCAATTGGGCACCTTCTGACTAAGATTCTGAGTCGAGGTGACAAGCTCTCACAATGGCTATGAGAGAGGACATATGAGTGTTTAAAAGCATTTAATTAAGGAATGACCCCTAAAAAAGACTGCAGGAAATAAGTACAGAGTTAGCTTTGAATGAAGACATATAGATGGACTGAGATCTTCCAGAAAAAGACTAAAATCATTTAAGTGCCTTAGAGATTTGGTCTATCTCATGCAGTCTTTTAATTAATGTGGCATGAAACTTCATGTCAAGGGCTGCCGACAGGTCAAGAAGTATAGGGCAGCAGATCTGCCCTCGTCCAGATTTAACTTGATATTACTGATGGCAGCCAGTAGGGCAATTTTGTTGCTGTTTGCAGCCCTGAAACATGATAGAAAGGGATCCAGTAGATTATTTTGCTTTAAATGCTATGATAACTGGATGCTAATTAACCTTTCAGAATTTTTTAATGTGGAGGGAGCAAATTTGCATGTTTCTATTCAGCGTGGAAATCAGCAATGTGAAGAGGCAAATTAAAAAGGTCACTCAAATAAACACTCTAAAAGGTGACATTAGGTGAAATTATAGAATGCAGACAAGGGTCTGATAGATTTTTGCCATTTCATTGTGAATTGGTGCACTCTATCAAATTCATTATCTGGTCATCATAGATCAGGAATATAACACGACAAATTCATCTTTCAAAATTAAATCTGTGCATTCAAAAACAGCTGACCTCTGTCCATTGAGCACAAGGAGCTGTGCATGTTATACTATTAGGTGGTATTACAGAAAGCGTCTATTCAATTAAACCTTTTTCATGGTGAGCTCAATTGTATCCACTCCTTTGTGAAAGTGATTCTCTTCTTCATTTGTCTGTGAGCTCATTGTGGCAGATTCCAGCCTTTCTCCTTTAGCTCTAAGTGCCTCATTATGAGTTTGGGGGTCTGGGGACTGCAATGGCAGTGGCGGAGGTCTGACTGCCGTCGGGTTGGCGGTTGGATTGCCAGATTATGAGTCATGCTGGCCTATGGAGCAAGGACCACTGTGGTCCTGTTGGCACCACCAGGCAGCACAGACCTCCAAGGTCATGAGGCAGTACAAACAGGCTTGCGGAGCCTGTGTTGGTCAGACACATTATGAGGTTGCACCCCGCCAATGTGACAGTGGTGGTCCAACCACTACATATCAGCAGGAGGAAACGGACTATGAAGGGAGATACTCACCTGCAGGCAGCCTTACACGTCCGGTGCAGCCATGGAACCCATCACGCACGGACTGTCGCTGCTGCTGACCATCGAAGGTGCACAAGATCAACACGCCATGGGCGCAACCGATCGTAAGTACACACATCTGCCTGTGTCATTAACCGTACCAACAGATCGTTGCACCGCCGTCCACATGATTTGGAGGTCATGCAACAGGCACCAAGTACACATGCCACTATGTACACAGTCAGAATTATATACACAGAAGAACACATTCACAGGCACAATAAGCCCCCTTTGAGCAGGTCACTCACACTGTACTACAACACTACACGAAAACACATGCTCACTTATCTCAGGCACAGGGACAGTGAAGTGTACACAACATTGTCTCACACAAACTCAACAACACAATAACATCACATCTACAAATACAACTCATGCACTCACATTGCGCTCATGCCATGGACTGTCGTCACATTCAACACACACATGTATGGACGTGGTATGGAACACAAACACTTCCAGTAAACAGCCCTGCAATGGACACACACATCACACACATTGCAACACAAAGGAAGGACAATGGGATGCAAATTAGACAGAGAGACAAAAATACAAGCCTCACTATGCAACCAATACCTGCACAATTGGGATGAGGCGAGCTGGAACACCCAGGGAAGTAGGCTACACTGGGACACATATCACCTTGTGACTGCCCACAAAACATCTTTTTCACAGGAACCTGCCATTCAGATATCTCTGGGACAAACAATACTAGACCCAAGCAACATATCTATATGAAAAATAATGCAAACAATGTTAGCACAATTGAACACACTCCATGTCTGCACAAACAAAACTCACAGTGACACACATCAGATGAATACATAATCCATATCAGGGGGACAATTCAAACACCATACATGCTAACATTGGGCAACACAGCATGAAATACTTACCATAGCAAACAGTACACAATGCCATGACAACACTATTGCATTTACACCCACATATCCATACTCTCAACATATTCCCTTGTCTTGAGGGACACCAGCACCACCCACAAAGTCAGATACTGCAAACAACAAAAGATTTATCAGCAAGCAGACTACAACACACACAACTGTAGGCAGACAACACAAGTTACTCAGGAACAAAATAAAGATATAAAAAGAATTGTAGGACAAATGTGTACCCAACAAAACAACTATTTGGGTTTATTATTTTGATATTCAAAATGTCCAAGGCCATTGGCCAGTCCATACTCAATGGGCAGTGCACAACACTGTGCCCACACTTGTCTCCTAACTGCCAGAGAAC
Source organism: Pleurodeles waltl (assembly GCF_031143425.1). Lineage (NCBI taxonomy): Eukaryota > Metazoa > Chordata > Amphibia > Caudata > Salamandridae > Pleurodeles > Pleurodeles waltl. The sequence goes on from NC_090450.1 coordinate 166,551,164, forward strand.
TTCCACAGGAAGGGGCATCAAGTAAGCAGGCAGGCACCTCAAGGATCATCTTTAGGGAGGTGTTGGATATGAGAGAGGGGCTTTAGGCTTGGGTTTGGGAGGGGTTGTCTGCTTTTTAGGAGGGGTGGGTATTTTCTTGGGAGAGCTCAGACTCTGGTTAGGGATGGGGTGGAGGGAACGGGGAAAGGTCAAGGTCCAACAAATAAAAACTTTCTTAGAGGCACAGGTACAGTCAGCAGAAGGGGGTGAAGATTTGAAGGTCAAGAAAGTGGTTGTCTGCTGTGTTGGTGTTTATTTTTTGAGTCAGGGGTATGCTTGTGCTTGGTTTGTGTCTGTTGGGTGGGTGAATGAGTGCATTTGAGTGTGTCCTGAGGGCCTGGGAGGTGGGGGTGCTAGGGGATGGAGTGGTGGATGTGTGAGTTTCTGTTGGGGTGGTGTCTGCTGGTATGCATGCTTGTGGTGAATGTCTGGGTGTCTGTGGGTATGCTAGGTGTGATGGCTGTGTCAAAGACAGTTGGTGTGGTACCTGTGGGTATGCTTGATGTTATGTGTGTAATGCTGGGGATGCCTGGGGAAGGTGTTGAGTGTTGTGTCTGTGGGTGTCTGCTGTTTGCTTGTGTGCAGGTGTGTTTTGTGATGCTTGTGTCTGTGTATGTTGCTCATGTGTGTTGAGGTAGATGCACACAGATCGGTCTGTGTGCTTGGGGTAGGTAGGTGAGGGGTAGATTTGGATTGCTGAAGGAGAAGTGGAGGGACGGAAGGTAGGGGGTGGCTGGCTGGTGTCATTGAGGAGAGCAGACCCTGAAGAAATCATTGTAGGCTAGCCATTGCACCATGAATGCCTTCCATGATTGCATTTGTTTGTTGTAGTTGGGTTGACAATCCCTGGATGGCATTCACAGTGGCTGACAGACCCACAGAGATACTTTCTCAGGAGGTCAATAGCCTCCTCATTGAGGACAGCAGAGGAAACATGGGCTGGGGCAGAGTTGCCTATGGCAAAGGAGACACCCACCCTCTTGGGTGAGCAGGCACGGACAAGGGAGTGGGGAGCAAGAGTGAGGGTGGTGATAGAACTGGGGGGGTGGCAAGCAAAGATGGTACGGGGAATTACCTGATGGGTCCGCAACCACTAGGGAGTGTCCATTGGAGGAAGAATCCAATGATGAAGAGGATGTTCTGGTCTACCTGGTGGCACATCTGTCACCTTTACAGGCCACTGGGTCTCTCTGTCTCAGTGGTGCCTTGACCCGAGGTCCCTTGGCCAGATGCTTCCCCATTCAGCTCTGCCCCGTCTCGTTTGCTTGCAGGTGCTCAATCTGCAAATACAAAGAGAAATAGAATCATCACATTTCCATGATCACACATGAACAAAAGGTCTGATTAGCAAATGTTGCCATGATAACAAGTAGGCCCCAGCAGCAAACTCTGTCTAAGTGGCCAATACATGTGCTGTACCATATGCATGCATGCTGTTTGAATTTACAACTGTTAACAACAGGAAATTCAGGATTTCTTACAACTACAATTACATGGCTGAAGTTGTGTAATTACAATAACCATTCACAAAGTAGGAGACCCCATCACCCTCAAAGCCTTGTCCCATTAAGCAGACCTCAGTTACCTGTTGTCATATAAGGGTAGGACAAATTCAAATGCATTCCCACAGGCCCCCCACAAGGTCAGACACACATCTGTTTGTCACATGCATAATGACCCCAAAAATAAGAAATGATGCTCCAAAATCCTTCCATGCTGCTGGCAAGAGAACAATAGCCTGGAGAAGGTGACATGGAAATATTCATGACACAGTGGAAGCAGTTCCACTATGCACACTTTACCAAGTGATATTTGTCCCAATAGAGTCATGGAGGTAGTATTAATGTTGCTCAGATACACCACACATGTGGCAAGGAAATTGACAGCGTAGACATCATGTGCAGTGTGTCAGGGAGAGATGTTCCCAAAATTCACAGCACAAGGAATCAGCAAACCCCAGGGAAATCACCACTAGTGTCTGGCACCCCTTACAATGACATACTCTGAGTGCATCAGTAGACACCATTAGTACCTTGGATGTTGGAGAGGCCCTGGGATTTGCAAGCACTTGTTGAAGGGCCTCAAAAAAGTTCCCCAATTGAAAGCTACATCGTTGTCTCCATTATGGTCATGCAGACCCAGATGTCTGTCTATGGGTTAATGCTTGTACCATAACACATGTGATTTCAACATAACTGCAAGTCACTCCATGATGCATGCCAATAGTCAGGTTACAAACCTTACTCATTGCACATGTGTAGTGCACTTTTCCACATGATGCCACATCAAGAGCATAGATTTTCACATTGTGGCGCAAATCTCTAGGCCCACCTGTCATGTCACTCATTGCTATTCCAGTTGTGCATGTCAAAGGACATGCTATGATGTATGAGGGAATGTGTCAGCCAATTGACAATGGTGACACACTCCTGTATGTGGCAGAACATGAAATGTACCCCCATTGTAAATGTCCTATTCCACACACAGTTTGCCATGCACATATGTGTGAGAGAATACAGACATCCTATCAACATAGGTACACATTGCATGAAACAGCAGCATACAAATGTTTTTCAAAAGAGAAAGGGACACATGCTGACATGTAGGCACAAGGATTGTAGGGAGAAGTGATCTCACATAAATCATGTTAATGGAAATTCTCCACTTACTAAGGGAAAGTATTGAGCTATAGCTGTATCCAAAGTACAATGTAGGCTATGTCACATGTATGATGGCCATCTTCACATTACAGACTGCAGTGAGGCACCAGTACCCACCATACGCTAAGGACAACTAGCCTCGGGGTGGGAGATGCCAACAAACTAATTTACCTGGACACATGGCTGAGGTCAGTGATCTGTCACTTACTTACCTTTGGCCTATAACATTTAGTAGCGGTATGTTGCATAGAATTTACACACACCACAACAACAAACAATACTTATGATAGATCACTGTACAGAGCCAATTGTTGTTCCTGGAGAGCAAGTGGTTTGTGGATTGTACACAGTTCTGTCTTAGGTTCCTGGTCCAATAGGCAGGGCACATCAGTATACAATACATGCCATATCTACACAGACAATCACTCATCTACTGTGTGACACATGGCTGATCCCTAATTGTCAGGGGGAGCCATCAAAACCTAACACATTCACTTGGTAATTTGACAGGTAGGAATATGCACTGTACTCACCCCCTTGTGGCTGCTGTGCTGCTCTCTGATGATCTCAAACTCTCAATAAGCCACTGCCAGAATGTGGGCCATTGGGAGTAATGGTCCGATGGGCACCTCATCCATATTGGAGGACATCCCCGGCTGGACCTCAGCGATCTTCCGGACCCAGCGTCTCCGGTCCTCCCACCTTTTCCTGCAGTGGGCGCTCCGCTGGCTGCAGACCACCAGGGACTGTACTTTCTGGGTGATAGCTCTCCATAATCCCTTCTTTTGATGGACGTTGACCTGCATGGATGCAGAAGACAAATCAAGAGATCGTGATTCCAAGTTTCATCACAAATGGTAGAATCACATATGTAGGAGGCTGGCCCGGCTTGTAGTGGGTACCAGAGATACTTACATCTTGTGCCAGGTCCAGTTATCCCTTATTAGTGTAGAAGAGGTGTTTCTAGCAGCTAAGGCTGATAGAAGGTAGCTATGGCAAAGCAGCTTAGGCTGAACTAGGAGACATGTAAAGCTCCTACTATACCACTGGTGTCAAATGCACAATATCACAAGAAAACACAATACACAGATATACTAAAAATAAAGGTACTTTATTTTTATGACAATATGCCAAAAGTATCTCAGTGAGTACCCTCAGTATGAGGATGAGAAATATACACAAGATATATGTACACAAACCAAAATTATGCAGATATTAGCAAAAGGAAGTAATGCAAGCAATGTAAAGTTACAATAGATTGCAATAGGAGCACATAGGTATAGGGGCAACACAAACCATATACTCCAAAAGTGGAAAGCGAACCACGAATGGACCCGAAACCTATGTGAGCTTGTAGAGGGTCGCTGGGACTGTAAGAAAACAGTGAGGGTTAGAAAAATAGCCCACCCCAAGACCCTGTAAGTTAGGTGTAAAGTGCACCTACAACCCCCAGAGAGCACAGAAGTCGTGATAGGGGGATTCTGCAAGGAAAACCAACACCAGCAATGTAACAACAGTGGATTTCCAGACCTGAGTACCTGTAAGACAAGGGGACCAAGTCCAAGAGTCGCAACAGTGTCGAGAGTGGGCAGGAGCCCAGGAAATGCCAGCTGAGGGTGCAAGGAAGCTGCCACCAGATGGAAGAAGCTTGGTGTTTTGCAAGAACAAAGAGGACTAGGAACTTCCCCTTTGGAGGATGGATGTCCCACGTCGTGAAAAAGCTTGCAGAGGTGTTCCCACGCAGAAATACCACAAACAAGCCTTGCTAGCTGCAAGGGTTGTAGTTAGGGTTTTTGGATGCTGCTATGGCTCAGGAGGGATCAGGATGTCGCCACTTGGATGAGGAGACAGAGGGAGTGCCCAGCAAGACAGGGAGCCCTCACAGAAGCAGGCAGCACCCGCAGAAGTACCTGAACAGGCACTTAGAAGAAAAGTGAACCGGAGTCCACCCAAAGTCACCAAAGAGAGTTCCACGACGCCGGAGGACAACTCAGAAGGTTGTTCACTGCAGGTTAGAGTGTCGGGGACCCAGGCTTGGCTGTGCACGAAGGAAATCCTGGAAGAGTGCACAGGAGCTGGAGCAGCTGCAAATCACACGGTACCCAGCAATGCAGTCTAGTGTGGGGAGGCATGGACTTACCTCCACCAAACTTGGACTGAAGAGTCACTGGACTGTGGGAGTCACTTGGACAGAGTTGCTGAGTTACAGGGACCACACTCGTCATGCTGAGAGGGGACCCAGAGGACCGGTGATGCAGTCTTTTGTTGCCTGCGGTTGCAGGGGAAAGACCCACGGGAGATTTCTTCAGAGCTCCTGGGGCAAGAAGGAGGCAGGCTACCCCCAGAGAATTCACCACCTGGAAACAGTCGAGAAAGCCGGCAGGATGAAGCGATACAAGGTTGCTAGTAGTCGTCTGGCGACTTTGTTGCGGTTTTGCAGGTGTCCTGAGCAGTCAGCGGTCGATCCTTTGGCAGAAGGTGAAGAGGGAGATGCAGAGGAACTCTGGTGAGCTCTTGCATTCGTTATCTGTGAGATCCCCAAAGCAGAGACCCTAAATAGCCAGAGAAGGAGGTTTGGCTACCTAGGAATGAAGATTGGCTACCAAGAGGGGTAAGAGCCTATCTGAAGGAGCCTCTGACGTCACCTGCTGGCACTGGCCACTCAGAGCAGTCCAGTGTGCCACACACACCTCTGTTTCCAAGATGGCAGAGGTCTGGGACACACTGGAGGAGCTCTGGGCACCGCCCCTGGGAGGTGCAGGTCAGTGGAGTGGTCACTCCCCTTTCCTTTGTCCAGTTTTGCACCAGAGCAGGGCTGGGGGATCCCTGAACTGGTGTAGACTGGCTTATGCAGAGATGGGCACCATCTGTGCCCATCAAAGCATTTCCAGAGGCTGGGGGAGGCTACTCTTCCCCAGCCCATCACACCTATTTCCAAAGGGAGAGGGTGTAACACCCTCTCTCAGGGGAAATCCTTTGTTCTGCCTTCCTGGGCCAGGGCTGCCTGGACCCCAGGGGGGCAGAAACCTGTCTGAGGGGTTGGCAGCAGCTGCAGTGCAAACCCTGAAAAGGCAGTTTGGCAGTACCCAGGTTCTGTGCTAGAGACCCGGGGGATCATGGAATTGGGGTGACCATTCCATGATCTTAGACATGTTACATGGCCATGTTCGGAGTTACCATTATGACGCTGTACATAGGTAGTGACCTATGTACAGTGCACGCGTGTAATGGTGTCCCCATACTCACAAAGTCCAGTCCGGGGAATTTGCCCTGAACGATGTGGGGGAACCTTGGCTAGTGCCAGGGTGCCCACACACTAAGTAACTTTGCACCCAACCTTCACCAGGTGAAGGTTAGACATATAGGTGACTTATAAGTTACTTAAGTGCAGTGGTAAATGGCTGTGAAATAACGTGGACGTTATTTCACTCAGGCTGCACTGGCAGGCCTGTGTAAGAATTGTTAGAGCTCCCTATGGGTGGCAAAGAAATGCTGCATTCCATAGGGATCTCCTAGAACCCCAATACGCTGGGTACCTCAGTACCATATACTAGGGAATTGTATGGGTGTACCAGTATGCCAATGTGAATTGGTAAATTTAGTCACTAGCCTGTTAGTGACAAATTTGGAAAGCAGAGAGAGCATAACCACTGAGGTTCTGGTTAGCAGAGCCTCAGTGAGACAGTTAGGCATCACACAGGGAACACATACATATAGGCCACAAACTTATGAGCACTGGGGTCCTGGCTAGCAGGGTCCCAGTGACACATAACAAACATACTGACAACATAGGGTTTTCACTATGAGCACTGGGCCCTGGCTAGCAGGATCCCAGTGAGACATGTGAAAATATCCTGACATATACTCACAAACAGGCCAAAAGTGGGGGTAACAAGGATAGAAAGAGGCTACTTTCTCACAACATACTTGTCAGTTACATCAAGCTAGGACTTTCCTTTTTGTCAGTACACACATACATGCCAGTATGTACAGGGACATGACTACAGACATATATTTTCCATCTCCAGACTAACACACTACCCTGCTCAGGCCCTACACTGACTAAGCAAGCTTACTAACATCATGTAGCCCATGCTCTAGCAACCTGTACTTTGATGTGAGCCACTACGAAAAAGATCACCCATATGTGGCTTCTGAAGGGTAAACTTAAGCATGAATGGACCAAGACATTCTCACTCTGTGAGAATGATTGACTGCATACAGTACTTACAGGCAACTGCCAGAGTACAAACTCAAACATTACCCACGAGTACAATGAAGTGTCATTCCTGTCCATGTGGAGACAGGTACAATACCAAATGCAGACTCATGCCACTTCAGGGGGTGGGATTCCGTGCTATTTAACTGTACCACAGAACACTCCTTTGGACATATGTGTCCATCCTACAGAGATGGCATCCAAGAACCAAATACATGTGTTGTACAGTTTCTGCTATGAGACCAAGCTACTGAGCCACATATCATGGCCTCCCAAGAATTAACACACTGTCTGCACTGTGGGACTGTCATTTGTGCAATATGCCTGTACAGGACAAATGTGACCTGTGGGAAGGTGACAACCGAGCTGTGGAAGTAAGGGACCTGTCATGAGTCAAACACACATTGAAAATGATGCTAAGTGCACATATGGCTTAGAGTAACGACTTACCTCTCTACCAATTCCTTAAATAGTCAAAGGAATGAGGCATTCTGGGCAGGATTTGCCACCAGAGCCTCATATTGGCCACATGACAGGATCTGCTGGGGTACAGGGATTGGGTACAGTACCACAGTTGCATAGCCACAGTGACTCTCCTATAGCCTAGGCTAGGCCCATACTGGGAATTACATTTGTCAGGCCCTGGTCTGTGCAGGCTGAGCTGACAGAACCTACATGACACTCCATTTCCATCACTTTCATGCAGGTCCATGCACAGTACATCATGTAGCCAACAGTAATTTGGCAAGTGGTGTGTGTGGCAACCTGAAGGACAGAGCGAGTCATGATATGCCTTCCAAACAACAGTTTAACAATCTCTGTGACACTATACAAATAGCTCACATTACTCTAAACTGACTCATACAACATGCGTACTCAGCTCATGCTGTCATGCACATACATGTTGTCTATTATTTACAACAGTCATGAGGTAAAAGATGTCAGTGGATGGCAGTAAAGCCTCCTTAACTATTTGTGTGCATCTAACATAAGGAGGATCCAGGAATTCAAAAATCTCACATAACACAATGTAACTCAACTTAACATATGGCACTGGCCACCAATACCTGCATATTGCCCCTCCCATTGATGCCACACAGACTGCAACAACAGGCACATGAGTAGTCCAGCTGACACACAAGGGCTCATTCTAGCCTAAGGGGCGGGAAAGGATCATGAAGTACAGAGAAAAATGTGCGCATGAGGTACTTACCTGCCCCTCTGGTGACCCTTAGAGCTGTTCATACAGGGATAAGACCTCATCTACTAACCTCTCCAGCTCCTCTGGAGAGAAGATAAGGGCCCTATCACATGCTGGACGTGGCATGATTGCTCACAGAGATGGTACATGGCAGTTCAGGTCATGGAGGTCTTGCTGGTAGCAGTGTCAGGAATCAAGTAAATGAATCTGCAGAACATGGCAGTCACGTTCGCCACGTACGCGGTCGTCACTGCAGGCGGGCACAGACATTGGGCAGCAACTCCCACTGGTAACAACATTGGCCTACGGCTGAGTCCACCGCAGTTGCAACTGCCTACTGTATTGTTCACTTCCGCCGGAGGTTGCAGGCAGTTCCTAATGCATCCACTGTTTTGGTTGCCTGAAATGCTGTATTGAGCTGTAAAACTGTGTTACATCCCCGTAAATGTATTTTTGACCTCACAAATATGCTTATGCTGTTTTGTCATATAGGATGTACTCCTCAAACACCATTGTACAATATAGCAGGGCACAGATGCCATGTAAGTGTGGGGCACAGCCCACCCCCGCCGATGATTATTTTGGCGGTAGGGATATCCAGTTACATTTTGAGGGGCAATTGTGTTGCACATCTGTGCATTTGGTCCACATACATGTTGTGAAATGCGCAGAGATCTATGGTGGCCACATGTGAACATTTAATTGTTTGCAGCTGTGATGTGTACTTGTTGCCTTGTCTATCCATCCAGAAATGCCTTGTCACATGATATAATTGTCATGCATCATGCATGTTGCTGGGACACACTAACTAATATTAGAAATCATGTCTTGTCATACATAGGTACCCAGCGCTAGGGAGGATGCGACAACCTCCTGTCTACCATCCACACCATCTGACTAGGCAAACAATAGTGGACTTATGTCATCAGTTGGAGCCCGATCTGATTCCAGCTATTAGTTATCCAATCAGAATACCACCCATTATACAAGTCATGTCAGTATTGCACTTCCTAGCCACAGAGTCCTTCCAACATACATTGTCCATATCAGCTTGCATGTCCTAACCTATGCTCAGTCTGGTGTTGAAGGATGTCCTCTCAGCAATGTTGAAACACCTGGACAGCTACAGCCAGTTTCCCCGACCTCACGATTCACCCCATGTGAAGGCTGACTTTCATGGTTTTGCACGTATCCCACATGTGGTGGGGGCCATTGATGGCACACATATTGGCTTGGTACCACCGCAGGCTAATGAACAAGTATATCGCAACAGAAAGAACTTCTATTCCATCTACGTGCAAGTTGTCTGATGGATCTCTACATTTCACAGGTCTGTGCCCATTATCTGGGTTTAGCCCATGATTTCTTCTTAATGCAGAACAGCATCATACCCCAGCTGATGTCAAGCCTGTACCCAGAGAGGGCCATGCTGGTTGGTAAGTCACAGCTGTCCTGTGTGGGAGTGTGTGCAATGTCTGGTGCTACAATCAGTAAGTGAGTGACTCATTGTTGCACATATGTCGCATTACTTAACAGAAGACTCTGCATATCTAAACTGTCCTTCCTTGTTGACACCAATAAGGAATCCAACTACACCAGGGGAAGAACAAGATGGCTAGTGGAGTGGGATTTTGGGCTCCTGAAGGCCAGATTTCAGTTTCTAGACCGGACTGTTGGAGTCCTCCTCTACTCATCCAGATAAGTGTGTCAGATCACTGTGGCCTGCTGCATGCTCCACGACATCACAGAGGAATATCCCATATATCCCAGAGGAGGAGGAGCATGCAGTGCCACCGGGTGCGACCCAGTAAATGCCAAGTGAGGATGACAGTGGTGAAGATGAAGGAGCTGACTTGAGGGACTATCTCATCAATAGCTGCTTTTCATGAGTGAAAATATGTCATGTAATGTATTGACTGTGACTGTACGAAGAACTGTAGATGTGAGAATGTTTGGAGTTGTGTTTTGGCAATAAATAGGGAGCTGATACTCTGCAATATTCAGCCAAAGTGTGCTTGTAGAGTTAACCTTTGCCATATCCCCACCTTGATTAAGCTGCTTTGTTTGTGTCAGTCTCATTGCAATATAATTTCCTTCCATTATGTCTGCTATGTGATTTGTTTAATGGGTATGCTTTCAAGCCCATGCTCCTTGTTTTGTCTTTGTATAGTTGCCTTCACCATGACATCTTCATGTGAGCATTTCAGAGTTGTGACATTGGCAGATATCTTAGGCTGTTCTGACATATGAAGTGGACATGGATTGTTCCAGGATATGTAGGTCACAGATATGAGGTGTATGAGACCTACGCCAAGGCAGCTTGAATAGTGTTTGGGTGGAAGGTCTAAAGTGCAACATTTTACTTGTTTAGTATGCTGTGTTGGGCCAATTGCATCATGTGTGCCATCATGTGGGCATGCAATCTGTAGTCATCAATTGTGAGCAAGACATTCACTCTTCACATTGGCTAAACACTCTCTTGTATGACCTGTATGTAGCTGCAGATGTGTTTCATCATTGCACTGGGGGGTACAACATGTTTGACAGTGCACTAGGGGCACAGGTTGGGGGCCCATGGTTGACTGTGATGTGGCTGGGAGGTGGTGTAGTGGCCACAGTGAGACTCACTGTTGGTGTCTGACAAGTTTGTCCAGATGGGCCAGAACCAACTTCCATTTCCAGATGTCCAGTACTATCTTTATCAATGGGCGGATCATCCATGGGGGTAGTGACAATCTCTTCTGTGGGCTCTGTGTGGTCTGAGGCAGCTCGACCTGTTGATGTGAAACATACAATGTCACTCGTTGTATTGTGACATCCACCTCCAAACGTTTACAGTGACATTTTGTAAAGACCTTGTACATAGTTGATTTGCAGGTAATCCTATTGTGACAGGTGCACATGGTAGTGGTTGTACTGATTTGACACTTCTGGAGCATGCCGGATCTCCTTGCCTGAAACAGTTCCTGAGATGTGCAAAACATTGTACCTTGGGGTGATGGCCTGAGAATGTCACCTTGCCACAAGTGTAGGCTAAACAGTGGCTAGGAAAGTCAGGTTTTTGTCCCATTTGAGATCTAGTCGAATGTGATGCAGGCAGACCACTGGTGTGTTGTTTTGAGTTGGGTAAACAGTGCCTCCTGGGAGTCACAGTCATGTTACTGTTTCTACTGCGCACCCTTGACAATTTTCATCCTCCCAGGTGTTTGGAGTTCATTTAGGAGTTCTATTCTGGATGGATTTGGGCAAGTGAAACTGGTTTTGTTGTTGGATTTAGGGAAACAGGGCCAAATGGGATTTGGATTCCGGGCACTCCCTCTATTTCCCACCATTTCTCATATGGTATCATCCCAGGTGAGTGCATTTCAATTGGGATTTCACAGACATGCCTATATGGGTATATGGACCGTGGGCTTGTGTCTGAGTGAGAGATACAAAGCCTCCTGGCCTTAGCGGTCATGTCAGTCCCTCTACTACACACACTTTACAAATGTTATTCTCTGATTTGAGAAACAGTGTCTCCTGTGAATTGCAGTCATGTTATTCCCTCTACTCCTCACACTTGACAAATAGTATCCTCCCAGGTGAGTAAACTTCATTTCTGATTTGATAAACAGGTGTCTTTCAACAAGGGAACACTGTGCTGGTGCTTGGAGTTATGGAAACAGTGCCTCCTGGGATTTCCAGTCCTGTCACTCTCTCTACTACACCCACTATACAAATGTTGTTCCCCCTGGTGAGTATACGTAATTTATTAGTTACCAAACCAGGTATTTTGAGAGGAGGATAATGAGCTTGTGGTTGGGGTAACAGTATCAGGGCCTCCTGGGATTGTAATTCATGTCAGTCACTTTACTACATACACCATCCATATGTTGTCCCCCCGGTGAGTACATTTCGGTTCTGAGTTGACAAACAAGTGTATACGGCAAGTACACACTGTGCTGGTGTTTAGCGTTACAGAACCAGTGCCCATTGGGATTTGCAGCAATGTCACTCTCTCTACTACTCACACTTGACAAATGGTATACTTCCAAGTGAGTAAACTTAATTTGAGAGTCACTAACAGGTGTATTTGGGCAAGAGAACACTGGACTGGTATTCAAGTTTAGAGAAAGAGGGGCTATTGGGCTTTTCAGTCATAGCACTCCCTCTACTTCCCAACAGTGAGCCCATGGTATCCCCCAACGTGCGTACACTTCAATTGGGAGTTGTAAAACAAGGGTATTTGGAGAAGGAACTACTGGGCTGGTGGTTTGAGTAACATTAACAGTGCATTCTGGGAGTTGTAGTCATGTCTGTCCCCGTACTACACACACTTGACAAATGCTATCCTCCCAGGTGAGTACACTTCAATTCAGAATTGTCAAACAAGGGTATTTGGAGAGGGACGCCTCGGGCTGGTGGTGTGAGTAACAGTAACAGTGCTTCCTGGGAGTTGTAGTCATGACAGTCCTTGTACTACACACACTTGACAAATGTTATCCTCCCAGGTATGTACATTTCAATTGTAAGTTGCCAAACAAGGGTATTTAAAGAAGGAAACACTGGGCTGGTGGTTTGAGTAACAGTAACAGTGCTTCCTGGGAGTTGTAGTCATGTCAGTCCCTGTACTACACACACTTAACAAATCGTATCCTTCCAGATGAGTACACTTCGATTGGAAGTTGTCAAACAAGGATATTTGGAGAATAAAATACTGGGCTGGTGGTTTGAGTAACAGTAACACTGCCTCCTGGGAGTTGTAGTCATGTAATTCCCTGTACTACACACACATGGCTATTGTTAGTCCCCCGGGTGAGTACACTTTGATTGGGAGTTGCCATAGAGGTGTCTTTGGACAAGTGAACCCTGGGCTGGTGAGTGGAATTACAGTAAAGGTGGCAAAAGGTGAGCAGTGAGTATGCATGACTGAATTTTGGTGACATTTTTATTGTTATGACTCTATTCCCTCTGTATTCCTGTCAAACCCTCAGGATGCAGGATGGCCAAGACCTTCTCCTCCCAAGGAAAGGGTATTAATGGGGCACTGGGAGGGACACCACCAGTCTTCTTGGCTGGCAGCTGGTGTCTGGAGACCAGGGAACGCGCTTTGCCCCTGAGGTTGTTCCACCTCTTTCTTATGTCTCCTTTGTGTGCAGGGCAGTGCCTACAGCATTGACGATGTTGACTATCCTGTCCCCGATTTCCATTTTTCTAATGAGAGGAGTGTGCTGGACTTGGGCTCCAACCAATTGTGGCTCTGCTCTTATGATTTCAACCATGACTCTCAACTTATCTTCAGGAAAATGTGGATTTTTAGAATGTGACATGGTGGAAAAGAAAAAAAAAGAGGGGAAGTGCAAAAGGGACTAACTGAACAAAAGTGTGTGCTGAGTGCGAAAAGAGATGTGAGAAAAAAGTGGTGCCTAGTAGCTGTGCTGCTGTAGTAAATAATTTTCTCTGGCTTCAGTGTGTTGCTTTGGTAATGCAGAGGATTTTGGTGTTTGTAGGGGTGTGTATTATATTGTCCTTTTCATGTGGGTCCAGTGGGGCAATGTGTGTCAGCTGTGTCGTTTTCAAATCCATCCAATGTGCTGTTGTATATCACTTTGGTGATCACAAACTGCTGTCGTTCAGACCGCCATTGGCTGACCACCATGTGTGTCCACCACTGCGACTTTGGGCTTGTAATATGGTCAGTGGTTGGACGCGATGCTGTTGGCGCTGGAGGTCAGACCATCTATTTACAGGCCTCCGCACTGCTGCTGGCCTGCCTATTTTGCATGGGGTCGGTGGTACTGCATGTTTCACTCGTAATAGGGCAGTCTGTAAGACCATAAACATGGCAGTTTTTTGGGGACCGTCTGTCTGAGGCCCTAGGGTTCTTCTTCTGATTCTTTGGTTGTGTTGAGGTCAGTGGGCATTGTTAAGTCCATCCCACTTTGCCAACTCAAACGTGAAGTCTCCATTGATGAGACTTCAAGAATTTCCATGACTTTCTCTAGGGTTCTGTTTTTATAATATTCTTTGCTTTCCTTGTCTAGAGTAATCAGCAGCGTTAGTGGTTTTAGTGAGCCATATCTTCTTTCCAATGTCTTGAGCTTCATGCCAAATGCTAGGAATTTCCTGTGGTTTATGTATGTTTTCTGGTAAAAATGTGCACATTTAGTGATTTTTGGAATTCTTGGTTACAAAAGCACCAACTTGACATGCCTGCTAGTGTCATAGAAAGCTTTCTTGTGGGTTCAACATGATCTAATTGTATGTAAATTCACATTTTCACATTCACGTTGCAGCTATCTGGGAGTAACTACGATAAGAAGAACAGTGAATCCAACTGATATGCATCTTCAAACACTCCCAGAAGTCCAACATTACCTCTCCGACTGCCATTTTCCAGGTCCACTAGTTTCTTTTGATGTTTTATAGTTCTTTACTCCAGTCAGGGCCCCTGCAAGTAAGGTTTAACTGATTCTGTACTTTTCCAGACTCCTACCAATGCACCCAGTCTAGCCAGGAACACAGCTGTTTATGATATTATAGATGTAACTTCTGCTGTGGCCTGTGAGGGAGTCTTTGATTGAACATATTGCTGATTTGATCAATGTTAGTACTCACATCAGTGTTCAAAAATATTTCAACCTAGGGAGCCATACTAGAAGATTGTACTTGTTTTGATCTTACAGCTACCACCTTCAAAAACAATATTTGTTGTTCGGCTTTTCACTTAGACATAGACAAATCTGATATCCATGTTTGCAATCTTGAAAAAAAGTTAGATGTGCCACACAGTTATCGGTACATATCATGTCCTTGAAAAAAAAAATCTATTAATGTACGCTTGGCACAGAACAATGTTCATTTTTAACAGAGTATATCAAGATAGTATTCTCCATACAACATTCCACATACAACATAAATCTATGGACCTCCATTGCTTGAGTACAGTCAGTACTTGTCCCTGTAAACATCAAATATATCTATATCTTTGACCTTTTGAGCTTCAGAAAACTGCAAGTATCATTAAATTCTACGTCCTGACAGTGAATCTAATGACTGCTTTATCTCCATGACAAAATGTAGATTTTACTCTATTCATTTCTGACTTTGCTTTTATAACTTACAGTCATCCACTCGTAAGCAAGGTTGTACTGCGTCTGCAAGTCTGCATGCTTTTGTAACACTCTTTTTTGTGATTTGTTAGAAATTGGGTTTCTAGTTGGCAGGGGTATGTACCCAGTCCACATAGGGACAACCACTCTTGTAAGGATAAGTCAGTTATTCACTGAAAGATAACCTACTCTCACCCTCTGGTAGCATGGCACAGAGCAGTCAGGCTTATCTAAAGAGGCAATGTGTTAAGTATTTGTGCAACACACACACAGGCAGTAAAACAATGAAAAACACCAGAAAAATATTCCACACCAGGTAAAAAAACATAACTTAGGATTTCATAAATAATTTAAGATCAAAAAGTCAAAAATCCAATGAGTATAAGTCAAGTTTTTAATTTTTAAAGAATAAAACGAGTTCTAACGCTCAGAAGCATACTGGCCCTCATTACAACTTTGGCGGTCTTACAGAAAAGCCGCGAGCTGCACTATACCGCCAGTGCTGGCGGTATTGGTGGCTCGCTATTATGACTTTTCCACTGGGCCAGCAGACGGAAACAGTGTTTCCGTCTGCTAGCCCAGCGGAAAGGTCACATCAACATTGCAGCCAGCTCATAATAGAGCCGGCGGCAATGTTGATGTGCAACGGGTGCAGCAAAACCCGTCACACATTTCACTGCCTGAAATTCAGGCAGTGACACGCGTGATGGGGCTGTGCCTGGGGGCCCCTGCACTGCTCATGCCAAGTGCATGGGCAGTGCAGGGGCCCCCAGGGGCACTCCGAGTCACCCTTACCGCCAGCCTTTCCATGGCGTTGTTTACCACCATGGACAGGCTGGCGGTTGGGGACTCATAGCACCGCTGCCCTGGGGATTTTGACCACCAGGCGGAAGCCTGGCGGTATGTTGGAGGGTGCAGCGGTATGGTCGTGGCTTATGCGCCACAGTCATAATCCACTGACAGTACACCACCAGCCTGCTGGCAGTGTTACCACCAGCTTACGGCCGGCCACTAGGGTCGTAATGAGGCTCATAGTGCTTTAGAGGTTATTTAAGTTCGGGCTGGACTGGGTCAAAGTCAACAGTTGAAAATGGCCATATTGGAGAGTGGGCTGGGTAAAAAAGCCACGCAGGCCCAGGGAACAGAGTATTTTGATCCTGATCACAATCACAATATGAGTCAGTAGATGTGTCAATGTCACTCCCACACTGATTTTTCACAAGCGTTGATGATGATGTTTTGGTTTCCTTAGACAAGCGTTGAAACAATGGTGTGTTGATTCTGGAACAAAGCGCCAAGTTTCTCCATGCTGTTGAAAGGATGCATCAATTGTCCTTCAGCGATGGAAGGGATGCAGTGGTTTCAGTGCTGTATTGATGCCGATGTGCCTTGTTCCACTTCCAAAAGGTGGGGGGGGTGTCTGTCAATGAGCGGTTCCTTAGGCACTGCTTGTGCAACAAGTGTGATGGGCCGGTTTTACTCCCACAACAGGGTTGTGTGTTGGTTGCTGCTTCCAGTAGCCAGGAGATGTGTCAATTTCACTGGTGCAAGTATCTGAGTCCACTTTCAGTGAGCCAGGCACAGTAGCAGGGGTAAAGACTTTGACATCCCAAAGTCGTTATCAACTGGGGGCAAGCCAAACGTCTTTGGAGATCACTTTGGGTTGCAAGGCAGAGTCTAACTCTCCCTCAGCAGGATCAGAGAGCAGCAGGACAGTACAGCAGAAAAACAGTCCTTCCAGGTCAGGAGTGCAGCAGAGTAACAGTGTTTGATCTATCACAGCAGTTTGTCTGACAGAGTCCAGTTGTAGGCTCAGAAGTGCCTAATTTGCTGGGGTGTGAGATCCAGTACTTATACCCTGTTGTATCTCTGAAGTGGGGGTGCCTTCAAAGAAGGGTATTTGAAGGGCACAGAGCACCTTTCTTCCTAGCACCAGACTACCAGTGGGGGGTGATCAGCCCTTTGTGTGGAGACAGGCACAGCCTATGCAGGTGTAGGTGTCAACCCCTCCCTCCCTTTCTGCCCAGGAAAAGCCATCAGAATACAGATAAGGGCTCAGTTTCATCTACTCTTCCTGCGCTTGTGGCTGTCTCCAGGGAATACACAAAGTGTAGCTGTCACTCACCCCAAATGTGTATATGAGAAAGGCTGCTGGCAAACAGAGCTCTAAGAGCAGAGAAATGCCCACTTTCTGAAAATAGCATTTCTAAAATAGTAATGTTAAAACCGACTTTTCAAGTAAAGAGGAGTTGGAATTACCACCCCAATAATATGAAACATGAGATAGCTACTCCTTCTCAATCAGGAATTACAGCTTAAAAGTTTAAAAAGGTTTTCTCAATGTTAACCTATGAAAGGGGTAGATCTCACAGTAGTGAAAAATTACTTTGGGAGTTTCTTACTACCAGGATATTAAAACCTTAAAGTACATGTCCTACCTTTTATTTACCTAGAACCTTGCCTTATGGGCTACCCAGGGCCTTCCTAAGGGTCGACCTATTTGTAATAAAAGGGGAGTTTAAAGTGGGCAAAGGGTTGTAAAGGCCAAATAGAAGTGGCATTCAGCCTGCATACAAAGGCTCTGCAGTGGCAGGTCTGAGACATGTTTAAAGGGTTCTTTAAGTGGATGGCACAATCAGTGCTGCAGCCCATTAGTGGAATTTAGTTTACAGGCGTGGGATATTTGATATACCACTTTACAGGGGACTTATAAGTAAATTAAATATGCCAGTTGTGGATGTACCAGTCAAACCATGTTTAGGGAAGTAGCACATGCACTTTCGCTCCCCACAGCAGTGGTAAGGTGCTCAGAGTCCTAAGGCCAACAAAAAGAATCAGCAAAAACATAAGGCAAGTAGGCAAAACGTTTTGGGGAAAACCACCCTAGGGCTGACAGGTCTAAAATAATTCTTATATGTAACAGAATCAGATTTGTGTGAAGTTATTCCTGCATTGTTTGCCGACTTACTTTTTTAATAACTACTCCAAAGATGGAGCACTTGCAGCTCCATTAATGGATCACCTCCATCATTGCAGAAGGAACTTCACACACTCCATTTCTGTCATCCCCCTAACCTCATTGGCTCTGTTTACCTGCACAGCAAGGCAGTCATACTTTGTAATATGTCTAATACAGGGGTCATAGCTAGATATGGATTTCTCATGGACTAGCTGGGGATACTTGAGAGCAGAAGCGTTCCCAACTGTGGTCATGACGTCCTCTGCTTCTTCCCTTCATTTGCCTTTTTTATTACCTCACTGCCCTCTTAAACTCCTCTTCAGCTTACAGCAAGGCAGTCCTCTCCCTGTGTCACTTCTAGTACACAGGGCCATATCAGATATTTATTTTCTATGGGGAAGGTGGTCATTAAAGAAGTAGCCAAGCCAGGAGGGGGTGTGGCTCCAAGAGCCACGGTGGCAGCCCCCTAAGCATTCAGCTGTGCTAATTTATCTGCAATTATTCAAATTGTATCAGCTCTGCTAGGGGGCACTTGTACTTGGTGAGGGCCCCAACTGCAGTAGTGACCAGAGAGGAGCCACTCCTGGCTCAGAGCACAAGCAGAGATGCACAGCAGTGCCTTGTGGTGCTCAGGGGCCTCAAGCTGCAGGTTCAGCCATTTGCTACCTTCTCCTTTGGGCCTGCTCACAACCCTGGACTCCACTGGGCACTGTACTGAACCACTGTTGCAGACAAAGATGGACCCTGTGCTAAAAATGGTCCCCCATTGAATAGACCGAGGTGCCTCCCTAATCTGCACACTGGCAGAGTCACCACCATGCACTGAAGTGTGGACCCAAACTGCACCTTGACCGCATTCACTGTAGGGCAGGCTGAGAGCGTACAGCCCTACGGGCTGATTATAATTGCAAGCACAGCTGAAATTCTTAAGGCCTTGAGGACAAGAGCTGCCCAGCATTGGAAGGTGGCCATGGCCTGCACTGCCTATGCAGGCCCCTCTGTGGAGGCAGTCTTCATGGCCAGAACCCATGGGGAAATTGTACACCTACCATCTCTATGGTACAATTTTCACTGGATGCTTCCCTTGCTTGATGCTCCACTGCCAGGGATGGTCCTCCTTCACCTCCTTTACACATCTAGCTAGAGTGTGACCCCCCATGGACGTAATGGTGAAGCAGCTGTAGAGTTGGCCTACCCACAGAGTGTACTACTGCCCTGATGAGGAGAGGGGTTGCATCCTCCCTTCATTTATTCATTCCTTCATTCATCTTCTTTGGGCCTGACCCTCCCCTGCAGCACTACACACTCACTTTACACTGCCACCTTGAGAGGACCCCAGAAGCCTCCGACTGCTGCAACCTGCCCCCTGTAACATCAGCCATCAAGACTTGTGTCTCTTCCTCATAACAATAGGCCAAGAGCATTTTTTGCATGTTCATACTACCCGTGCTACAGGCAAAACTGATATCTGCTTGTAAGCAGGCCCATCCATGACACTCTCATCACCCCCGGCCACAATGGGAAAGCTCAGACCCGCAACGGTGTTGCAGATGCCAAAGACATCGAGCAGGTCCACAGCAACAGACCTCACTCAGGTGGACACCTCAGAAAAACTAGATTTCATCCTGGCCACCACTGAACATTCAGGGATGTCACTCGAGCATAAAATTTATGCTGTTGAAGTGGATCTCAGCCTGCTTTGTGACATCCATATGAAGCTCTCAGATAGAGTCATGCACACAGAGAAGACGCTCTTGGCACCGCAACTAGAGTCTGTGGACGTGCAGCGATTGGTCACAGACATACATGACGGAGTAGACAACTTTAAAGAGTGTGGGAGGGTGGGGAGAGGTCATCCTGAAGAAATTATATCCCCGAATTAGGATTGTCAGAGGAAGCGGAGGTACAATATGTAGTCTCCTTCCTGGAAACATGAAATAAAATCTTTATGCCACCGGACACATTCTCCCCTTTTTTCTCCATAGAACATGCACATAGAATACATGCGTACAGACTTATCTGAGGTCTGCGCCCTAACTGCTGATAGCTTGGATTCTTCACTACAGAGACCAGGATGCAATATTAACAAAAGCTTGCAAACAGTCACTTTTAGACATCAACAATCTTAATATATGATGTTTTTCCCGGACTATACCATTGCCGGCCAGTGCCAATCCGCATCTTATGCAGCAGTAAAATGCATGCTGCAAGACATGAACCTCACCTCCTCCCTCCTCTTCCCTCTCCAGCTCTGAGTGGTGCACAACAACAGGTTACATATCTTCAATGACCCTGCAGCTCCCTGACACTGGGCACACCAGTTCCAGAATTCTGAATGGGTGCCCCCAGCAGTGCCTGCCTCCCAGCTCAGATGAAATTTCAGGCAGGATGGCTGTTTGGGGCACCCAAAATGATGCACCTTGGACAGCCTGAACCCCTTTGTTTCAGAAGGGGAGGAGAACTGGTGCTTAGGTCTAAAGACAGCTGGGTTAGAGAAAGCACAGGCATCCAGTGCTCTTAAGAGCTCTGAGAGAGGCCGCTCCCTCCAATTCTGGTGCTTTTGATATGCTGTTTAACAGCATGAGAGCAGTGCCAGGACTGGGTAATGCAGTTTCCTGGGTCCAGAGCTTCGAATACAGAAGACTCCGGAGCAAAGAGGATGTTGTGGAAAGTAAAGAAATTAAGGTTTTTTTTGTTATTACTATGTTAATGCCGCCTCATCACTCAATATATGTGGCAGGCGCCACTGCTGGCCCCTTTCCCATCTGCTATATGTAATGCACCATTACCCTATGTACACAACTCACTCCTATGCTTCTTGTGCTCATTATTATAATTATACGTGATTTGTAAAGAGCATAAGTATCTAATAAAGGTTTACCAGCGCTAGCCTCCTCACTGAGTTAGCCAAGCATTACCACTTGAACAAATAGTTAACTGTTATTGAAAAAGAGGTGGAAAGATCCAAGTTTTAAGCAGTTTACAAAAGGCTGTCAGCGATTTACAGGCTCTCAGTGACTGTGTCAAGACGTTCTAAAGCTTAGGCCCCAGATACGCAAACACCCCGCAACCTTGACAGTATTTCTTAACTGTAGGAACCCACATACAGAACACTGCCATAGTTCAGTCTGGAGACCACCAGGGCCTGGACTACAGTTCTTTGGGCTAGGACCAGGAGGCATACTAGACTTTTCCTCAGCCATTTAAATATGCCAAAACAAGTAGCAGCTACTTTGTTGATCTAGTGACTCATAGACAGCTTTTCATCGAGCTATACCCCCAGATATTTTACCAAATGTACTGGGGAGGGAGTGGTGCCTATGGATGACAGCCACAGATGAGGGCCCTATGGGTGGGGGTGATTACACACCAGTGGAACCTCCATCTTTTTCCCATTAGGTTTCAGTGAGTTGGAATTCAACCACCTTGAAAATTGGACAAGACAGATGTAAAGGGCTTCTGCATTGTGGTTATCCTTGGATGATAGGGAAATCACAATGTGGGTATTATCTGCATATGAAAAGAATGTAAGCCCATGGAATTCAACAATCTCTGCTAAAGTCTTACGTAGAGCCTGAAAAGAATTGGACTTAGGGCAGAGCTCCATGGCACCCCGGAGGCTAGATGATGTGATTTAGAACTATGTTGGTGTGCGTAGTCCTGGGAGGTGCAGTTGTGCAGGAAGGAGCTCAACAAGCTCAGCCTAAGGTATGTACCACAACCCCCTCTCCCATGGCAATATCACTGAGCCATTATAACCTTGTCACCTGGAACATCAGGGGGGTAAAAACAGCTAACAAGCACTATGTAGTATATTCCTAAATGAAACGTAGAGTGGTGAATATCACTCTATTACAGGAATCCCACATGACTGAGTCTGAACTTGGCAGGTTTCTACCCAGCTGGTGTGAACAACCCTTCCCCACAACTTATTCTGTATTCACTTGGGTGGGCCTGATATGGATAAAGATGGGAGGCCCATTTTAACTGCACAGCATAGAACTAGATGCAGAAGTCAGATATGCCCTGTTGAAAGGCACCCTTGATGGATGACCATTAGTGTTAGGCAGAATATACCCCAATATTGAACAGATAGCCTCTTTAAACCATCTGACTGGTGTTCACAACTGCTGGGCCAGAATGCCCTGGACTCTGAGCAGTGATTTCAACTGTGTCCTGGATACCAGTTTAGACCACACCTTACACCCACTGTCCCACATAACAGTGACAAGATGTGCTGTGTACTTGACTTTCTGACTTTGCGACTGGTACTTAAAGCATCACGGTCCTTCCCAGGAGTACTCCTTCGATTACCCTCCTCATGGCTTGCATATATGCCTTGAGAGAATTGTTTGCTCAGGCTCTCTCAGTGCCTCCTTCTCACGACTGGACTATTTGGATGAACAGTATCTGATTATAACCCCTTGGCAGCTGGACCTTCAGTAGTGAGCCTCCACTCTCTGATACCCACCTGGTGACTATAACCTTACCTGCTCGAGGACCAGGTGTTCCAAGCTGACCTATGGGACCAGATCTTCTCTTTCTTTACACATAATGAAAGCACCACCTCTCCTGGGCCATCAAATGTGATGCCTTTAAAGTCACAATCCAAGGCTCTCCAACGGCATGGTGGTAAGAGCCTGCAAAACCCTGGAAAGTGAGCTCAAGCATTGCGAAGACTTTATGCTTCCCTCAGACTCCAAGTGGTCACTGTCCGATGTGGACAAGGAGACTTTCCTGATGCTGTAAACTGAGCACTTCACCCTTATTAATCGATTCGGATATATCAATTATGTAGAACACACTGCAAGGACCCAAGCAGAAGCTGACAAATCAGGCACTCTCCTCATGTGGCTGCTCCGGCAGGACAGCACCCCTTCAGCCTTACTCTCACTGCACCTCACATGAGGCACAATCGCCTACCCAGGCAGACATGCATGAGGCCTTCACCTCACACTACGTGGGGTTATATGGGCAGACCCATATCCACAACTAATGGCTTAATTGGCTTTTTCAGGGACCTTCCTTTGCCTTGGCCCACATCGGGACAGCGACGTGGACTAGCTGTTCCCATCCCTTCTATGGAGATTACGGAGGAGATCCGCTTCCTTGCTACCAACAAAACCCCAGGACCGGACGATCTTCCTACATGCTGACCTGCTTTCTCCCGCCTAGAATGCCTCTATAAAACAGCAATAGCAAAATAGCAGAAGGCTACATCCCATTCTCGCTACGGGATGTCACACTAATCTCCATTCCCAAACTGGCAAAGACGCATTCAATATCTCTTCTTACTGCGATTAAACAGTGCTTAATATGGATTCTAAAATTCCCAGCAAAATATTAGTGGAGCACCTCTTTCCCCTGGTCCCAAGCCCAGTGGGTGCTGATCAAAATGGATTTGTACCTGGCAGGAGTCCATCTTTGAATCCTCAACGCCTTTACAAAATCCTCCAGGCTGACCTTCTCAGGGAGGACAAGCAGGCACTATGAATGGTTTGGCTGCTTTGTGTTGCACCCCAGATGTGAGTCTGAATGAGATGACAAATATAACCCCTGTTATCTCTTTGCTGGGGCACTAAGCAGGGATGCCCTCTGTACCATCTGCATTTTACCTCGCAGTAGAACCCATAGCCATTAGACTCCACAAGAAGGGGTGGCATGGGTGATCACACTTGGCAATCACACCCACCTGGTCTCTCTACATGCAATCAATACTATGCTCTACGTCATGGATGAGCGAGTAAACTTATCCGCCATCAAGGCCACCCATGCAATTTGCCCAAGTCTCTGCCTTCAAGTTAACTGGCAGAAGTCCTGCCTATTTCCTTTGTGCACAACTTTGAATGACCCTGGTGTGAATGTCGGAGGTGGACGGCTGATATGGCAGCTGCAAACATTCCATTATTTAAGTATGAAGATTTACCACAAGGAGCAGGCACTACAAGAAGCCAATCTCTAAGAGAAGTGATAAGGATAAGGAGCCAGATGGCATTCTGGCACACCCTACCCCTCTCTGTGGCTGCCATAGTGGCACCTTTCAAAATGAAAAACCTTAAAGCACCTGCTATACTATTTTGCTATCTCCCCCTTGTCTGACCCACATCACTCTTTTGCAAAATAAACTTCATCTTGGGGGGCTTCATTTTGAGGGAGGACCACCACAGAGTTCCTTCACACAAACTGTTCTCACCCACGATGGGGGGAGGACTTGGGACCCCAAACTATGAACACTTCTACTTAGCATACCAACTCCAGTTGGTGTGCCGATGGTTTGCACGACACCACCTAGATGATACTGCTTCAGCCTCTCTATCTTGGAGCTTGAACTCCATGCTTCACCTTTTCCATTCTACACAGACTAAACCTCCTACCTCCCCTGTATCCTCCATGTTGCTTTCTTATGCTATAGAAGATGCCTGTGGATCACCATATCAACACTATCACTAGCCTTCAATGCTTAAGGCTTGGTGGTCAAGGGGCATTGCAACCTTGGGTGACCTGTCTGAGAATGGTGGACTCCTACCCTATGACATGCTCATAGAACGTAGTGACATCCTGCAGGGCCACTTCATCATACCCCATGCTCTATTACGGTACTCAGCGCTACTGGCACATTACTAATACTGAACCCTCAAACCTTTCCCTAATCCAATAACTTCACACATGAAGAACTAGGAACCACCTCATCACCTGGCTATCAAGACACTGAAGGTTCTCACACAAGTATGGGAGGTAGTCCTGGATAGACCACCTCCTGACAAAGATTTGCATAGAATTCAAGCCTATGAGGTGACACTCTAGCACAATGCCAGATCCAAGCTTATACAATCTTTCATGCTTCACATCACTTACTTAACCCTGAAGAGAATAAAAAGATACTTTCCTGGTGCAAGTGTGACCTGCCTCCACTGTCTAACACAGGATGCTGACTTCCACCGCAAGGTTTGGGTGTGCACCTCGCTCATTCAATACTGGTCATCAAGAACAGGCATTTACACCTGGGAGATCCGCACTTTGGGTACTTTTCTGTGCCCTGTGGGGCAATGAGTTGAGGCACCTTTCATGGATCTCGCCATACTCCTAGCACAAAGCACCATTGCGCCACTGGCAGGCTACTCAGACTTGGAGTCCTATGGCATGAAGACTCTTAAACCTGGCTTGAGCTACAGCTGAGAGCACTGTGCTTTGCAGGGAGGGGGCCAGTGCCCTTCATCAACATCCTATTGCGGTGGAGTGAGATGCCCTCCTCCTGCAGTTTTAAAAGCAGGAAATAACTACCTAGGACTCATCTCAACACCTTGCACTTTCTCTGGCCCAATATCACAATAGGCAGGTCAGACTCCCACTGATGCCACTTCTGCAGCATTAAAACCAGACGCTGGGTGACCAACAGTCCTCTCTCCATCCACCCTGCATACGCTATGCCACATTCTCTATGAGTGCATAAGACTTTGCCATGCTATTGTGCTTAGCATAGAGAAATCTCACTCTTTGTCCATCCATTTCTATCCTGACACAGTTGCCTAGCCCTACCAGCCTAACCCTGCCCAGCTCTTTCCCCTTTTTCTCTATGACTAGCTTTTATCTATCGCACTACCACCTCCGGAACCCCTCTTCCTATCTTGAATGGATTTAGGATCTTGTCATACTAATCGATCTTTTATTACCCACCAGAATGGCACTCGTTTGCTTCCTTGTTAATGGTGTTCTTGCCCTGTACAAAAGCAATAAAGGGTGTTAAAAAACAGAAGTAGCCAAGCCACACCTTCCATGTTTTTCTATGCCGGTGGAGGACACACTATGAGCGGACGTCTCATAGAAAAGATCTTGTCTCTGAAATTATGATTTAATTCTTTGCATAATAAAGTGGATGTAGAGATGTGGATATTTTTAGATGAGTTGATTTGATTTGGATAAAACCAACCTTAACAGATGAAAAATATGTGTTTGTAGTCTTTTCTTATCTCCTTATCATTTTCTGCTCTTCTGGGTATTCTTTTATTGAAAATATTGGATAGTTTTTATCTTTATGCTTATTTTCCTATCAATTGAATAACAACATTATTCAATGTTGTCAAAATGATATCACTATCAATACTAATAGATTCATGTACATCTACAAAAAGGGTTCTGGTTTTTATGTAAAAATGGGATCCCTAAAATGAAGCAAAGTATACTCAAAGTACCTATGACACTTGATTTCGTAAGTTCACTTCTTTTCTCGTCACGTCGGTAGCAAATTGACTTGAATTTATGCATGTCTGTTTTCTTTTAAATATGTTTGGGCCTTGCTTATTATGACTTTTAGGGCCAGATGTAGGAAACAATTTGCGAGTCGCAAACGGCAAAGAATGCCGTTTGCGAGCCGCAAATGTGAGTTCCCAATGCAGAAATGCATTTTGCGAGTCGGGACCGACTCGCAAATTGCATTTCCGAATCGCAAATAGGAAGAGGTGTTCCCTTCCTATTTGCGATTTGCAGTGGTATGCAATACCATTTGCGACCGCATATGCGGTCGCAAATGGTGTCGCAGTTACCATCCACTTCAAGTGGATGGTAACCCACTCGCAAATTGGAAGGGGTCCCCATGGGACCCCTTCCCCTTTGTGAATGGACCACAAATTATTTTTTCAGGGCAGGTAGTGGTCCAAGGGACCACTACCTGCCCTGAAAAAATACCGAAACTAAAGGTTTCGGATTTTTTTTTAAGTGCAGCTCGTTTTCCTTTAAGGAAAACAAGCTACACTTAAAAAAAAAAAAAAAAACTGCTTTATTTATAAGCAGTCACGAACATGGAGGTCTGCTGACTACAGCAGGCCTCCATGTTTGCGAGTGCCCATAGTCGCTATGGGGCCGCAATTTGCGACCCACCTCATTAATATTAATGAGGAGGGTCTTTGCGACCCCATACCGACTCGCAGACGGTGTCTGAGACACCGTTCTGCATACCAAATAGCGAGTTGCAATTTGCGAGTCGGAAGGACTCGCAAATTGCAACTCGCTATTTGTTTTTTTGCTACATCTGCCCCTTAGTCTGGTGCGTTGTTTTCTCAAGGATGCTTAGATGGCTGAGTGATTTAACATAATAAGATGTGTCTGCACGTTAAATCTTTTTTACATTTATTTAAGAAACAAAGATATTTTCCTCAGTACGTAAATCTGATGATTGCGTCACCCCTTGCATTACTTTACCTGGAGCAAGGGTGACGCACAACTTTGCAAATATGATTCACTGTATCCATGGTTCCACCTTAAGGTGTTAGCATTCCATGTTATCTTTGTCATGGTTTAACCATAGGCATACAATGTCTTTGTATTTTGGCGATGCCTGAAAAGCCCTGAAAGTTCACTGCCTCTCAATTATGATAATTAACAGTGTAAATAGTTGTATCTGCTTTTAGGGAATTTTCTTCTCCAGGTGTAGGTTTCAGTTTGAAGGATCTGTGTGTATAGAATGATGTCTCTTGAAAGGGGCAAATCCTTTCATTGAAGTTGCATGAACTCTCTCACACTCTGAAAATTATCTTGCATTACTTATCAATCTCCCTCCTTTATCTGAAACAAAACCCTCACTTCAACTTCACCCTTTACCAATTGCTCATCCAAGAGAAAAAAAAAGATGTGGATTGAACTGCCACTTCCTTTGATGGAAAGTAAACACATCCAAGGCAAATGTTCTTCAATTTACTCTCACAAAAACAGTAATTGTTTTAACAAACCCCAAATACTTAAAGCGCCATTCAGTATAGAGAAACACCTGTTCTCTTTATCTAAACGTGCATTGATTAACAGTCACAAACAGGCTTTCAAGAAAGCTGCTTTTTTGGTAATGTCATCTGGATTTTGCATTTACTGTGACATCATTTACAGTCTGGCCCATTTAATCAATGGCGCACGATTTTATCTATGTACAACATTCTTTGTTGAAATGCTCTGTATAGTGCAAAAGCCTTTAGAATTACAGTTGTGATAAAAGCGGCACCCTATTTGCCTTTCACATAACAGGTATGTAGAGATTTTAGGGAGCTGCAAATAAACAATTCCAAAAAAGATTAAATCATACGAAATCCCAATTAGTTTTTACATTTCACTGTGCCATTGATTACCTAACGTGTCTTTATGTTTTTTTTTTTTTTATTATTCACAGGCTAAAATAGCCGAATTACTTGGCCTGAAAAACTACATGGAAGTGATGATGCTTCTCACATATGCTGAACAATCTTCTCCAGTCTCAGATGAAAATGTCACAGTGACGGATACGATATTTAATAATGTTCCAGTTCGATTATATCTTCCGAGGGCAGAATCCCCGAAGCTAAGAAGAGCTGTTATATATTTCCATGGTGGTGGGTGGTGTGTAGGAAGTCCTGGTAAGTGTCAAAGTGCAGTTAGTTGTCAGTGTTTCGTTAAGAATTAAAATGACAGTGTTACTTATTGTTCTTACTTGCATCACCGATAAAAGCTTTATCAAAGTGATGCAGCTCAAAACCCCCTGGCGTTGCACTTTAATTATAATTGTTTCTGGAATCTTTGGGCAAATGCCACAGAACTGAAAAACAAATCCTTATGATTGATAAAATCTTGCTTGAAGAGAAAAATGCAGCAACTATAACTTGCGCCCTCTCCCCTCGCCTTGCACAGTGATGTCGTCCGAGATGTAATTTCAAGTGTGATCCGTAATGTTGTCAACGATTTCATAGAATATGTTATGAGTGTTGTAGAATGTGAGATCATAAGCAGTGCATGGCGAGGGTGCAAGTGATAGTAACTTCAGTAAACTATAACTGGTGCATTTCAGTTTTTTTTTATTTAAAGTGTTATTCTTTAAATGGAATTTTCACTTAATAATAACATCCCTTAACCTTTGTTTTTTTCAGTGAATGTAGGTGTTTTTTTTAAGTTATAAGGGGGAGCCGTTTTAAATAAACAAGACCTACCGCTTTGAGAAAGGGTCAGAAAATCAAAGGAAGGCATATTGGCTTGGGGGTCAACATTTCATCATATATAAAGCAGAAAAAGTAATCGCATTAACTTATGAGTAACCATAATCCAATGTATTTCTTAAGAACACACATTTAGCAATGTGTGTGTGCATGTTTATATATATATATATATATATATATAAAGAGATATATATATATGTCTTTATATAGATATATACACACATATATTTATATTAATTACTGTACATAAAAAAATATATACAAATTCACTGAAAAAACAAAAGTGCAGGGATGTTATAGTTAAGAAAGAAAATGTAAAAAAAACTTTGAAATTCACGTAAAAAAATAGGGTTACTGGGGCGTTATTAGTTATGGTCCGATTTTAAATGTACAAAACCATAAAAATGTACCTGTTATAGTTATAGGCCAGGCCCTGATGCCAACCCCCTATAACCACCCAACCCGGCAGAGATGGGTCTCAGCAGCAGTTGACAGGAAAGAACCCACTCGTCACAGTCACCAATTGAAATGTTGCATTTGAAAAAGGCATTGATGCAAACTCCTCCATCAAGGATTACAGATAACCTTTCAAGGTAGAAATGTAGTAAAAACACACTTGCTTTGCCTTGGCCATGTGCATGAAGTCAGGATGATTAGTACTTTACAGAAGTGGAGCTTCAACGTGGACACCTCCTTTATTCATATTCATATTCATATTTGTAAGTGCTTCCTGGTGAGGTTTAATTTCCCTGTGGTGAGCATCGTGCAAGAATGAATTCCGCCCTGCGTACTTATTAAAGAAGAGGCCACAGTTTTGTGCAAAATGTCTACCCAATTGGAGTAGTTTCTACTTGCTAAGTAGTAAGTATTACCTTGCTAGGAAAATGTGTAGTGCATCTCCTGTACTACAGCTGTGTAAAGGACATCAAGGAAATGTCTCCAGTGACCTTGTGTGCCTCTTACGTTGCCAATGTGATTGTTACCCGAGCATCTTCATCAGAACGTTTTTTCAAGGTGGATCTGCAGAGAATTTTTTATATTTTTTATTTTTTTTTCAATTATGGGGGACTGCACGGAGAACCTTAAGGCCCCAGTGGTCCCAGCCAACTCCCATCTCCTGCAGAACCTGGGATTGCTCCCGCAAGCATGTTGTTGCTTTAAATAGATGCTCCTTGATTGCAAGAACAATGTTTTAATCTCTTTCCCTGCACGCATATTTATGTGAAGGGAAAGAGACGAAAACTTCGCTTTCAGCATGCGAGAGCTGTTTGACAGCGGCCTGAAAGCCGAGTTATGTTTAGTTATGTTAGTTAGAGTTATTTCAAGTAACTATAACGTGTGCCTTAAGGTAACTGTACCTCGTGCCCTCGCCAGGCACTTTTGATTACCCCAGATATTACAGCACTCATGACATCTTTTAGGTAACCAATGATAATGTTACTATAACATTTGCAGGAAAATTATTGATGAGATAACTGTTCATGATGGGGTGCAAGTTATAGTTATCTTAGGGCACGAGTTATACTTAACTTGTGATAACTCTAACTATAATAGCTGAATTTCTATGGTTTTGTACATTTAAAAAGTGAGCCTAACTATAATGCCTCTGTAACCTTATATATATATATATATATATATATATATATATATATATATATACACACATATATATATATATATATATATATATATATATATATATATATATATATATATATTTTTTTTTTTTATAATCCCCAGTCATCATCATTATCAACTTTGTTCGGTCAATACAAAATAACCTTAAAAGCAAATCTTTGACATACTCATATCCTAATTCATAATACAGTTACTAACTAACCATAATAAATAAACATAAATATATAATATATCATAACATTGATACTGACCCCCCCCAAATTCACAGTAACATTTATCATAAAAGGAATACTAAAAAGCTAGTTCATTGCACTTATCTAGTTTCACCAGAAATGAAAACAAGACTTTTCCTGACTTGTATGGCGTTTAAAATCTATAATGCCACCCTATAGTGCCACCAGATAGGTTCACATACTATTTTTTTAAAAAGGGGTTTAAGATAAAAATGACTAAGATGTTCATAAAACTTGCAAAATAACATAAAAAGCAAAGTGTTTTGTTTACTTATTCCATCACAGGGGCAACTGACTGTCCCAAGAGGACAAGACCTCACACTAGGAAATGTTACTAACTGATGTGCTATACCCAGTCTTAATCTTGTCAGAACGAACCGGTGCTGCATATTAGTAACTCCAAGTTGGTATCCTTCCCTACTTGCCTACAATGAAAGGGACATAAATATGCCAGCATTGGATTTCATGGATTCATTTGTTTTCCTACAGTCAGCCCTGTGTTACAAAAAAGTGTCCTTTATACATTCCTTTGATAATACCAACACTTTCTCTGGGTCTGGTTTTATTTTTATATTGAATACAGATTTGAAAGAGGAATCTATAAAGGCGGTATACTCATAGCATTATCCAGTTTTAAACAATCTAGAATAATGTTCTTGGTGAAAACAGTTTCCTCCTTGGACCAAATACTACACCATAGGAGCAAATGGCTCACCCACAGCGCGTCCTCCAAAAATTGGAGGCCCACCTCTTGATGTACAATCCAATTAGATGCTGAAGTAGGTAAACATAGCAAATGTTTTAAAAAATGGTTTTCCTCTAATTGTATCGGGGTGCTTTTTGTGTACCTCCATACACTAGCTCCATAAACTACCGTGGATAGTGCTCTAACCCTATAAATGTTTATCATAGCAGGAATGGGACGACTCCCTAAATTGTTGGCAAATCTAAAAATGTCACCGGAATTCCTTCTTAACTTTTCCCGAATGAATATGTTGTTCCCATTGCCCATTGCTCGAGAACAATACACCCAAGTAACTAAAAGACTTTACAGTAGTAATCTCCATATTATGAATATAAAAACTCCTGCATTTCTTCACCCTTTGGCCACAGGTCATAGTAACATTTTTAGATTTGTTAATCGCCATACCGTTTGAGGTCATGAACTGTTCTAGACCATCCATTAGTTTTTGAAGCCCCACCGGGGTCCTAGAAATCAGGATAACATCATCAGCATAGAGTGATGCGGGTATGGGACGTCCTGACACATAGTGGGGGGTCCGCCTGAATTTCCTGCAAGAACCTATCCACCCCATTAACATATAAAGAAAACAGTAACGGGGCCAGTACACAACCTCGGCGAATACCTCTTCCAATATTAAAAGGGGTAGTACACTCTCCTAATAGGCCAAAGCAGACTTTAAATGTTAAATTTGCATAAAGGTGGGCAATGAAGTCAATGATGTACCTTGGGGCACCCATATCCAGTAGTGTGGTCCAAAGAAGGCCATGCTCAACTAAATCGAAGGCACTACTAAGATCTGCAAAGCAGAGGTAGAGAGACCCTTTTTTGGCCTTTGTATACTTCCCTATGATCAGATCTAAGTTAAGACATTGCTCTTAAGTGCACAGTCCTGTCCTAAATTCAAACGGGCAGGTTAAAGAATATTATTATCCAATGCCCAGTCACTAAGTCTTGCCAGGATTACCCTACTAAAAACTTTCATGGGTGAATCCAGCAATGATATTGGCCGATGGGATCATCTTTGTAACCTTTCTTGTATATATGTATAATAATAATGGACATAGTCCAGGACATCGGGATTTCCCCGGACATGGCCATATTAAACAGCCTTGTCAGAATAGGTACCCAAAAATCACTTTGATATTTCCCCAGTCAGGACTGAATTGATGGCCACTCTGGAACACAATCTATTTTTGCTCAAAAGATTTTTTGCCACACAGAGACCAACAGAACATTCACCTACAGTGATCATTGCACCAGTGCCAATCGCCACTTCATACCACCCAACCACAATTGGCTTTCTCCATACTACCCTGGATGGGTAAGTGTTCCCCAATTGATCCCTGGATGGGCAAATCCTCACCACTCATAATCCCTCAGCGGGACTTCCACAACACAGAAAAGGGCAGTGTTACAGTCTCCTGAATAAATGTACCTAATATATCTACCTCATGATAATTCAACCTCACAAACTACCTTCTGTATTGCTCATCTGAAGGCTGAAAATAGGAGTGAAAAGAACATTCCAGGGGAAACATTCCATCCAATCTCCTCTGCAGCAGAGATAAAACGAATGAAGAGCAAAAAATACAAAAGATATGTAGTATATACACCCCTTACCTACTAGGAACACAAGAAAAGAAAGGAAACAGGATACCAATAGGGATGAAAAATTACTCAGAAAGGACAAATAACTAAGAACATCAAAGCAACAAAGACTAAAGAACGAAAATATTCCATAAGATTAAAGTGTGGCGAAATGTCATTTAACACATCATCAACACTAGTGTACCCTATGTGCTTCCCCAAATATCTATACCATCAGTCACCTATATGAACCCAGAGCTCCTCCTCACTATTCAGTCCATCTAGTTCCTTAGTCTGCAACTCAATGATATACCTCAACTCTAGCTGTGTAACCAATTTGTACTTTTTGTAACAAAAAAGTCGCACTAGTGGATGGAGATACTTCTGCAGGATTTATTCAATATAAAACAGTTGCAGCAAGCAGACCCTACCCGTTTCAGTCCCCGTGGGGATTTTAATTAGTCCCACAACACTGTTTATATCCCCTTAGTCTTCATCTTACTGACTTCTGGCTTAATTCCCCTATTCCCATGGGAGTTGTAGTTCCAGTCCTCATTTGGAGGTTTCAGTTTCTCACATTTTAGTGTAAAAAACGGGTCTTCAATTAGATAAATCAAGAGAAAAACATACACAGATTTTGGATTTGTCTAATCCATCGATGAAGGACAATACTGAACAGGGAGTGGCTTTCCTTAAGTACAACAGATAATAAATGGAGAGGGCGATAATCTGGAGTCTAGAGAAGTGAAGAAAAATGGAGTCATGGCAACAGTATTCCAACAAGTAGAAATTCATACCCACAAAGGGTCTTATGATAACAAACATTAAGAAAGAAAACCAATGGACATGAAAAGCAAGTTAAGAGAATGGAAAAAACTTTTAACGAAAGAAAAAAATGAATGGTGGGAAGTACTAACCCTCAACAAATATGTAGAAGTACAAAGAGTACCATATGGTTTACACATTTCCCTAATGCCACATCATCAAGATACAAGTGGGGAACTCCTCCAGGAACACCCCTTCGGCCATATGTGTTTTATTGGGGCCAAACTCCTGGGACCATTGTGGTGTTGCTGCGCCTATCTGTGGGATCAAGCTGAGTTTCCTATTCACGCATTTGTTTGCTGGCAATGTGCTGCCCCACATGTGACTTGTCAGTCAGCAACCTAAGGCCTAGATCTCAGAGCCGGTCCGACCACATACTTTAGACTTGTGGTTGATGGAGAGTTCATGACTGGTTAATTCACTAATAGAGATGCACTTTTGTTGTTATATGTGGACATATCATTGTACACGTCAACATCAATGTTTTCAATAATAGCAATTGAAAAACATAAGGAGGAAGTCAAACGCAGAAAACAAACAACATTTCTGAGAGATAAAGAGGTCTATGAGGCGGTTAGGATCTTTAACTTCGATAAAAGATTTGATACACTGTGGAAAAATAGTCTTATGGATCAAGTGGCGATAGAATCATCACGCAAAGATTCACTCCAGGGTGACACAAACTACAGTGAAGAGGAAGAAGGCTCAACATCCACAACGCCGAGAAAGAAATCCACTTTTTTAAAGAAATTTGCCTTGTATTCCAACAATAAAAATGGGAGCAACAAGAGGTGTGCCAAAGAGGAGAGGAAGAGGATATGGTATAGGAGCAAAGGGAGTAAAACAAGAAGGGGCACAATGGGCAAATGATCCAGAAAGACTGGGAGTTCGAACCAGAGGAAATTTGAAAAGGGGATAAAATAATTGAAAGCAAAACCCTGGAACTAAATGTGATGAAGTTGTCAACTAGGAAAATTATGAATCAGGAAATCACATTACTCAGGAACGGTTTTAACTTTTGCCCCACAGCACATTTGGATACTTGGATTGGATATCTTTCTTCTATCCGAATCCTCCACCAGGAAATAAAATTGATGTCTTTCCTGAAGCTGTGGTTCAGGATCTACACAAGAAAAATTGCACAACTAAAACATAATTTAACGTTACAAGAAAAAGAAGCACTAATAGTATTACAGGAAGATGAAACTATTGAAATCAAACTGGCTAAAAATGGGGGAACATCATACTCTTAAATAAAGTGGATTATATAAAGGAAGCCAATCGCCAATTGATGGATAGAACATGCTATATCTGTCTCACCAACAATCCTACTCAACAACTTAAAGAGATATTAAGTGAAAAGTTTAACAAGTATTTTGAATTAGAACTCAATGATGTGGATGAACAAACATACTTGACAACTGACTACCGGATAACACCAACTATTTCCTCCCTAAAATCCATTAGGATCAAATAATCCCACCGGAAAGGCCGATATTATTGGCAAAGGGTTAATTGTTGGAACCAATCTCAAATTATATTGATTATTTCTTGGCACCCTTGTTGAGGGATCTGAATTCATATTTGAGATCAACAGGACATTTATTGCAACATCTAGAAGAAATACCATGACAATCTACCTAGGAGTTAATAACTATGGTTGTTATTTCCATTTATACTAGTACTGAAAATCACATAGGACTTCAAGCTTTGTGAATATTTTCTTCAGCAAAATAAGATCTTATTTGAAATGATGGAGATGTGCCTTTACAATAAAAATGTTTTGTTAAAAGAAGACTTGTTCAAACAATGAAGAGGGACTGTCATGGGATTTCCTTTCTCTACAAGTTATACCAACCTAACAATGGAGTTGTGTGAACAAGAAGTTGCATGAACACCTGAGAAAGAAGAGTATGTAGAAAATACAATAATGTGGCTCAGTTTCATTGGTGACTTTCGTAATCTTGGAGAATACAAAAGAAGAGTATGAAAAATAATGTATAAAATTTAATAACATTGTGACAGAACTCAAGATCACATATGAAATAACCAAAACAAATGTTACCTTTTTAAACACTAAAATTATATTATAACTCAGGCCCCGCCATGCACAGTTTTTTTGTCAAAAAGTTTAATGCAAATATTTCACTGATATTATCAATGATGTTATCAAATATGTCATTAGTGCTGTAACTTGTGGGGTAATTAGCAGTGCATAGTGAGGGCTCGAGTTATAGTTTCCTTAGGGCACGAGTTATGAGTACTTGAGATAATTCTAACTATAACAGGTGAATTTCTATCTTTTTCTTCTCTTAAAATGTGAACCTAACTATAACGTCCCTGTAACCTTTGTTTTTTTGAGTGAATTTATTTGTTTTTTTTAATTCTATTTCCTATCTATAACGTCCCTGTAAACTTTGTGTTTTTTCTGTGAATTTCACTTTTATAAATGTAAATTAATTGTAATTACTATACTTTAATTCAGCCGGGGCTATGCATGGCCTTCAGCTGTTGTTGGAAAATGGGTTATTGGTAGGGCAGGTAGGTACCTACACCTAGCAACAAGCCACTAACCTCCACATAGGTACAGTTAGGTCTCAGTAAATTAATCCCAGCTCAACCCTTGGTAGCTTGGCAACGAGCGTCAAGGCTTAA
Source organism: Pleurodeles waltl (assembly GCF_031143425.1). NCBI lineage: Eukaryota > Metazoa > Chordata > Amphibia > Caudata > Salamandridae > Pleurodeles > Pleurodeles waltl. Next base: position 166,587,965 of record NC_090450.1, read on the forward strand.
CTTAGGAGACAAAGTGTAAAGCATTCAAATATCACAAAACAGTAATTAAATAAAACACAGGAAACAGTTTAAAAATCCAAAACCAATTTATAAAAATAGTTTATATTTTTATCTTTAAAATGACACAAAAACGATTAAAATCGGTTCAGGGGAACCGGAGATATGAATTTTTAAAGAATTATTACTTTTCTAGCGCTTAGAAACAAAAAGCGCCAATCGGGTCATCTGGTTGCACCTCGACCGGGGCAAAGTCAAACTTTCAGGCCGACCGCGATGGAGCCCTGCTCCTCTACAGGTCGCGGGAGGCCTCGGTTAAAAAGTTACCTTCTGACTTAGTCTTTATTTTGAAGTTTTTCTTCACCGGGACGAACCTGCCAGTTGAATCCGACCTCCTGGAGCCCTTGTCCGGATACGCGATGTGGGTTTCCTCGGTGGAGACTTTTACCTTCGGACTTAGTCGTTTTTTCGAGATGAAAATCCTTCGACCGGGGTAAACCTGGATCTTGATCCGACGTCCATGGAGCCCTTCTCGGATACGATGGCTGGGAGGTCCCGGTCAACTTTTTACGTTCGGACTTAGTCTCTTTTTTGGATGTTTTTCTTTACCGGGACGAACCACGAAGTCAAGCCGGGTCGCGGTTGAGGCAAGCCGGCTAGAATTTCCGCGGCGGGTCGGTCCCTCTCTGGAGCTTTTTTCCAAAAATTCTCAAATCTTTTCCAATCTTCTGGGGCTTCACCCAGATGTTCTTTTAAGGTTCTTTTGGGCTCCACAGCTCACCCCAAGGGTCCAGAAGTTCTGTGATGGTCCTTGGGGGGTGCGGACTTCAACTCCCAGAATGCACCTGGCGCAAACTCCTTTTTGGCCACTGGACAGTGGTCAGCTGGTCGCTTTCTTCAGGAGTTGGTGCAGGGGACTCTGGTTAGCAATTTTTCACCTGTAGCAAACAGGGAGTCCCTCCTTGAACCAGTTGAAGCCAGGCAAAGTCCTTCTTGTGGTGAAGCCCAAGTGTGCAGCTGGTGCAGTCCTTCTGAGTGCAGGTTCCAGGTGCAGGCCAGGGGTCCTGCAGGGCAGTCCTTCTTCTTCTTTAGTTCTTTTCTTGTTGAATTCTGGAGGGGATCTGAGGCGTGGGTGCAGGTCTGCCAGTTTTATCCTTGCTCCTGGGTGAAAAGCAGGGGGGCCCTGGTTCTCCAATCAGGGACAGGGTCGTCCCCCTGTGATGACCACTTCCTGGGAAGTGTGGCAAAAATCCATCCCAGAAGGCAACAGTCTCTAAAAATCCAACATGGATGAATCTGATTTTTGGAGGTTACATCTGGCTGAGCCCACCCACTGGTGTGGCTAAAAATCATAAACACACCCCTCTCCTGCCCTCTCCTAATCTAATCAAGGGGGCACCTAATTGTCTGGGGTTGCAGGATGTGGGGGTGTTGCTGGGTGCTGCAAATGTCCTTCTCTGCCTTTGAAGACCAGTTTGGCAGCCCTCCCCCTTCCTGCCTCACCATCTGCTGAGGGGAGATTCTCTCCCCCAAGCACATTCCTTTGTGTGAAGCCTGGCCACTTCACACCTCATCAAGGCAGCCTGGCAGAAGCTGCTGCAGGCTGGCCAATCAGAGCACAGCAGCAAAAACAATGCAGAGCTGAAATTGGCAACTTTTTAGGTAAAGTCTAAACTTTTTACCTGAACAAGTTATATTAAATCCAACAACTGGAAGTTGTGGGATTTATTACAACAATTAATTTGATACCAAATTCTTGGTATGTAACATTTAAGGAGACTTTAAAATTTAAAATAAAGTCTGCCCATTCTAGCCTATGAAGGCCATTTACTTCAATGAGGGAAAAACGAATTTGGCTGTTTTTACCTCACCAGGGCTTATAAATCTATTTTTATAAAGTCCCTGCTTATAGTTACATGGCACCCAGCCCTAGGGGCACATAGGGCACACCTTAGGGGTGACTTATATGTAAAAATAAGGTAGTTTAAGACTTTGGAAGTACCTTTAATTCCAAAGTCGAATTTGCATATAACTTTAATTTAAAAGCAGCCAGCAAGGCAGGCTTGCTTTTAAAATGACACTGGGCACCTCAGCAGTGCACCTAGGTGTGCACCACCTATGCTGTGGTCCCTAAACCTACATGCCCTACCATATACTAGGGACTTATAGGTAGGTTAACTTAGCCAATTATAATTAGCCTAATTTGCATATCCATTTTACACAGAGCACAGTCCCTGGGACTGGTTAGCAGTACCCAGGGCACCATCAAAGTCAGGAAAACACCAGCAAAAAGAGGAACATGGGGGCAAAAAGTTATGGGGCCTCTGCAATCAGCCCTGTTTTCTCACAGCTGTGCACTGCAGGTGTTGGATGCAGGGCCAGGCCTGCGGTCAGGCCCTGCAGTTAACCCCCCATAACCACCCAGACTCTCACCATCCACAGCCTGTGGCTGTGTGTGACAGGGGTTAGCAGTAGTGCCTAGCCATGGGTTGGGTAGTTATAGCAAGTATGCCACAACCCAAAGATTATTCTGGGAAAAACTCTTCAGTGTTCAATCAGGAGGAATGTTTAGTATTCAAAACTAGTAAAAAGCAGACACACTACCATGATACAGAAGGATTTGAACCCTGAACCAACTGAGTGTCAGTCTAAATGCTTTACCAGTAGATCACAAGTAGCTCAGGTGTACTGTGCATCACAAATATATCTATAAAATTCAAACCAAAACATCTTGCTAGTGTACTACCTTGAAGTCATTGTATACAGAGACCATTGCACTCTTTTCACATTGCTCTCTCTTTCACCCCATTATGGGATGGAAAAGAGATAGAGAGAGGAAGTGAGAGATTGAGAAAGAGAGAGACATTTAGAGGAAGTCTGACAGAGAGAAATTGAGAGTGTGAGAGAGAGAGAGAGAGAGAGAGAGAGAAAGGGAGATGGAGGGAGAGAGTTTTTCTAGACATTGATGAATTATACACTTAGAATCAGATATTTTAGGACAAAGTGACAAGAAAAATACATTTGTCACGTAGAAAGAGTGCAATTACATTTTCGTATATACTTTACATTTTTTAATTTGAAAAGTAATTACCTTACATTTTTTAATTTGAAAAGTAATTAAAGCAGGAATGTGACTACTGACACAAACTGTAACTCTCAACCTTCAGGGGGAGGGACTGAGACCTAAAACTCTAGGCCATAAGTGACTTTTTTGTTGTGCTGCTCAAGATTTTGATGGCAAAAAGATGTAAATGTTCCATCAATAGGAATGTTTAACAGTGAAAACACTAGTAAATAAACAGACAATACTGCCATGAGATATCAGGATTTGAACCTTCAATCTGCAGAGGACAGTCCAAGAGCTTTGTCATTAGTCCAGATGTTCTGCTGTGCCTGAAAATATAACTATAAGATTTCTGCCAGAAATCTTGCTTGTGTGCCACTTTGAAGTCATCCTATGGAGAGAACTTTGCTATTGTTATTGCATTGGTCTTTTTATAGAATTACTTCACAGTGGCACACAAGCAAGATGCTTGGTGGCAGGAGAGTGCAACAGGGGGAACCTGATGGCCCTGTTGTCTTAACCTGCTGACTTCATTCTGCAGGAGCCGGCATTGCTCCCGCAAGCAGGGAACTGCTTTAAATAGCAGCTCCCTGCTTGTGGGAGCAGTGTTTTAATCTCTTTACCTGCATGCATACTTGCTCACAGGGAAAGAGATAAACGTTCTGCATTCAGGAAGCGGGAGCTGTTTGACAGCCCCAGCTTGCTTAAAGCAGAGGTATGTTTGGTTTTAATTGGTGGGAGCTATTAGTTCCCACCAAGCAAAAACAAACAGCTACTTTGTGAGGGAGGTAGCAGGAGCTGGCTCTGGGGGTGGCTGTCCCCAGTGTCATTTATGGCTCAAAAAGCCTAACTATAACGTCCCTGCTAACTTTGTTTCTTTAAGTGAATTTTGATTTTTTATAATTTCTATTTCCTAACTATAATGTCCCTGTAACCTTTGTTTTTTTCTGTTACTTTCAATTTTTTTTAATGTAAAGTAGTTTTAATTACTATATGCTAGTTCAACCACTGCCATGCACAACCTTCAGCCGTGCATGGTGGGGTTAGATGCAGGGCCGAGGTTGCAGCCAGGCACTGTGGTCAACACCCTATAACCACCCAATCCTACACCACACACGTCCTTTGTCTGTGTGTGGGGAGGGTGGCGGCAGGGCTTGGCTCGGGTTTGGGTATTTATAGGGGGTAGGCCACAACCCAAAGATTTTACTGGGGAAAAGACTTCAGTGTTCTATCACAAGGAATGTTTAACATGCAAAACACTAGTAAATAAACAGAATCATCACCATGAGATAGGAGGATTTGACCCTCCACAACATACCGAGGGGCATATTTATACTCCGTTTGCACTGAATTAGAGTCATGTTTTTTTTACTCTAATTCGGTGCAAAACTAACTCCATATTTATACTTTGGCGCTAGACCCGTGTAGCGCCAAAATTATGGAGTTAAAGTCATTTTGTGGAAATGGAAACCTACCTTGCCTTATTGAGATGCAAGGTAGGCGTTTCCGTGCAAAAAATTACTCTATGGCCTTACCGCCATATTTATACTCCCGTGCAAAAATGGTGCACAGGAGGGAGGAGGGGTCAAAAAATGGGGCAAAGCTTGCTTTGCCCCATTTTTTAACGCCTGGGTCAGGGCAGGCGTTAGGGGACCTGTGGGCCTATTTCCATGGTGGAACACCATGGAATAAGCCCAGAGGTGCCCTCCCCACGCCCCAGGGACACCCCCAGAGGGACTGCAGAGGGTGGGGGACCCCATCGCAGGTAAGTATTTTATTTTATTTTTAAAGTGCCATGGGGGCCTGAAATGGGCCCCCATACATTGCACAGGGTGCAATAGCCATGCCCTGGCGCCCTGTGCGGGCCATTGGGGTGGTGGGCATGACTCCTGTCTGTTCTAAGACAGGATTCATGTGGTATGGATGGTTTTGTGTCAGAAAATAACTCTAGGCAGGTTAAAGTCATTTTTTTGCTATGCAGTTTCTAGACATAGATATGACATTTAACCCACATTTTTTGATGGCAAAAAGATGTATATGTTCAATCAGTAGGAATGTTTAACAGTCAAAACACTAGTAAATAAACAGACACACTGCCATGAGAAACCAGGATTTGGACCTTTAACCTACTGAGGGACATCCAAGAGCATTGCCAGTAGGCCAGACATGATTCTGTTCTGCTGTACCTGAAAATTAACGATAACATTCATGCCAAATATATTGCTTCTGTGCCGCTTTGAAGTTTTTCTATGGAGAGACCATTGCTATTGTTATTGCAATGATCTCTCCATAGAATTACTTCAAAGCGGCACACAAGAAAGATGCTTGGTGGCAGGAGAGGTCCGCAGGCTCCCATGGTCCTAGCAAGCTCTCCACATCCTGCGGGAGCTGGCATTGTTCCCACAAGCAGGGAGCTGCTTTAAATAGCAGCTCCCTGTTTGCAGAAGTACTGTTTTCATCTCTTTCCCTGCACGCATATTTGCATGTACAAAAAGAGAGGAAAACCCCGCTTTCAGGAAGCGGGAGCTGTTTTACAGCTTATGCTCGCTGAAGGCGGAGGTATGTTTGATTTTGCTTGCCGGGGGCTGTCAGCTCCCACCAATCATAAGCAAGCAGCTACCTCCAAAGGGTGGGCACCTCGGAAGGGAGCAGGAGCCAGCCCTAGCAGTGGAGGTCCCCTGGACCATATATGACTCAACAAGGGGGTCCCCCTCCATCTTTGAATTTAGCCCGAGGGAGGTGGGTCTGCGATGGCCACCCTACATTAAGGTATTGGAGCTCTGGGGGTGAAACGCCCTGAAGGCCGACTCCGGAACAACAAAGTCATGGGCAACGAAAGCAGAACTACGCTTTTGTTAACCACGACTTCGTTGTTTTGTGCCTTAACCACACATATGCTGAACAACGCACATGCGTGGTTAAGGCACAAACAAGGGAGTCGGCTGAGGAGGACGACGCGACGAGTCAGGTAAGTGGGGCGGGGGTTGGGGTTTTAGGGGCAGGGTTGGGGGGTCGGGGTAGTTTTAGTTTTAGGGGCGGGGTGGGGGGGGTCAGGGTATTTTTTGTTTTAGGGGCAGTGGCGGGGGTGGGGGTTTTAGTTTTAGGGGCAGGGGCGGGGGTATTTTTAGTTTTAGGGGCAGGGTTTTAGTTTTAGGGGCGGGGTGGGGGGTCGGGGTATTTTTAGTATTAGGGGTGGGGCGGAGTGGGGGGTTTTAATTTTCGGGGCCGGGGTGGGGGGTCGGGTCAGGTAAGTGGTGCGGGGGTGGGGGGTTGGGTTTTAGTTTTAGGGGCAGGGGTGGGGGGTTGGGGTTTAAGTTTTAGTTTTAGGGGCTGGGTGGGGGTCGGGTATTTTTAGTTTTAGGGGCGGCGGTGGGTGGTTGGGGTATTTTTAGTTTTAGGGGGGGCGGGGTGGGGGTCAGGGGGAACACATGCTGGAACAATGCATGCCTATCACTAATGCCTTTACCAGGAATGCCTTTACAATGAAAAATCGTTGTTAAGGCATTCGTGGTAAAGGCTTTACTGGTAACAACGAGGTCGCTGTTCCAACCTCGTTGTTCAGGCATGCGTTGTTCCGGCATGCGTTGTTCCGACATACATGCACTCTGGGGAGCTGGTGGTCCCTGAGGTGTGGTGGTGCATGGGCCTCCGCTTTTATTAAAGTACATTTGCACGGGTTGATGTGGTGGTGCCTGGGCTGCGGGGTGCCATGCTGGACCCCCCACTTTTATTAAAGTTTATTTGCTCCAGGGGAGGTGGTGGTTCCTGGGGCTGCATGAGGGCCACAGTGGCCCCCGCCTTTATTGAAATGCATTTGTTCCAGGGAGGTGGCGGTCACTAGGGCTGTGGGGGACTGTGTGGACCCCCACATTTTTTAAAGTACAGTCACTCTGGGAGGTGGCGGTCCATGGGTTGCGGGGGACCATTTAGCCACACTGCCTTGCATCAACAACTTTTGCCCAGGGAGGTAGCAGTACAAGGGGCTAATGAAAGTCTTAGAAGAGATGGCCCATGTGCCCATTTTTAACACCCTAATGCCTCAGGACCTGGCCCACCCGGGGGCCAAAGAATTTAAAGGTCAGGAGTCTGCGTTTTTTTTTTTTTTAATCACGGAAAAATCCATGGATCCATTGGCTTTTTAGCCCTAGGGACCTCCCTGTGGTACCCCTGCACCAAGGCTAAGGGTTGAGGGTAACCCTACTCTGGCCCATTTTTTTTATGGGACTCAGCTGAAGCCGAGTCCCAAAATGGCTGCCAACACTTCTTTATTGAAGTGTTGGCAGTCAATCAGATATCAGCATGTGGACAGTTGAATTCCGCAGGCCCTCCCCGTCCATAGATATCTATATTTTTTAACCTTTAATATTTCAAAAACTACTAAACAGATTTACACCCAATTACAAAAAGCAACAAGATCTAGCTTCCTGCCAAATTTGGTGTAATTTTGTTCAGCAGTTCGGAATGTAGGCTTGCCTACAATCCCTGTGGGAATTAACAAAAGAACACCCTTTATTTGACTCCCCTTTTTCTCAGCTCCCAATTGATGGGTCAACCCAAAGTGAAGTTTTACATGTGCATCAAGATCCTATAAGACACTTTCTTTGGAAATTTTTGTAAAGGCTTGTCAAGCTGTGCAAAAGATATAGGGAAGTAAAAAATACTTTTTCTATGGATACTGGGTCCTAACTTTAGCTACCTACTGGCGACAGTATATATATATATATATATATACACACACACACACAAACATATATACATTTATGTTCATATATATACATATATATCTACATATCTATCTATCTGCTGTGTGTAGCCTATGGAGCTAATGAACAACAATGGGGAAAAACAAATTTGGTTGTTTTTTCCTCACCAGAGCCTATTAAACAACTTTTATAAAGTCCCTGCTTATATTTACACTGCACCAACCCTTGGGGCACTTAGGGCTGTCTGTGTAAAGATAAGGTAGTTTGAGACTTTAGAAGTACTTTTTAATTCCAAAGTAGAATTTGGAGTTCATTGTATTTTAAAAGCTGCCATCAAGGTAGATCTATTTTCATAATAACTCCAGACCACAGCAGGGCACCCAGGGTTTTTCTAACTACCCTGGGGTCCCTAAACCTACATGCCCTACGATATACTAGGGCCTTAAAGTAGGTTGCCGGACCCAATTATAACTATTACATATTGCATATACCATTTTACACAGAACTGGTTAGCAGTGCCCAAGGCACAGTCAGAGTCAGTAACCAACAGTACCAGTCAAAAAGCTTGGGGATGACCAGGACATAAAAGGATGATTTTCTCACACACATATAAATATATATATATATATATATATATATATATATATATATATATAAAATCACATTTTGTCAAGGCCTAAGCAGCAATGATATAGAAGCAGGAAGGAGTGTGAAATAAGTGTAACATACTAGTGTACAGACAGATGGAAAGCGTGAGAGTACATTGTGGCCTGACGTGGAAAGATTTTTGGTGTCATGCATGTGGGACAGAGTCTGCTTAAACTATGTTGCAGCAAGTCCATAGCTGTGCATCGATATGGATATAAGAGAACGTGCAGAATGGACTCAGTTACACATGCTGGTACCTGCTATCTTTGGAGAAGTCTTTGTCAAACAATTTACACCACGTTGGGTGTGAAGCACTGGAAAAATGCCCAGAGCCGAAAGGTGCTGAGCTTGGTAGTTGTACTCTTACATGAACTTACATGAACCTTAGTATATATACACTGAAAATGTGTTTTTCACAGTATTTTTCACTCCATTTTTTTTAACCCGAAATGCAATGACTCATTTCGCACTAATAGAGCACAAAATAATAGAATTTAATTTTGGCTATTTACTTGTAATTTCATATAATTTTCCTAAAATTTCACATAATTGTTTAAAGCAAATTACATACATTTTCCACCCCATGAAGAGCAATTAGTCTGAGACCTATGTGACTGATGAGCCCTTGAAGCTGTGCCTCTGGCAAACATTGTCTTAGCAAGGCTGATATACACACAAACTATGTCTATTTGTGTGTGGTGGGGGAAGATGTTTTTGGGGAACACTACATGAGCAGTGACCAAAGCACCCACTAGATATGCTGTGAAAGTAACATTTTGACCCATTTTATTTTTAATACCACATGTTAAAGTCATTTATCCTGATTTGTTTCAGTGCAGTCGGCCATGTATTATAAACCAGGTGTTCCTGCTGCAAAAATAATGAGACATTATTTTGTGTGAATATTTAACTGCTTTCAAACTGTCCAAATGAGGAGAAGTATCAATCAGTAAGCACACTAAAGCATAGTTTGAAAAAATGGGTTATCACATGAATGATTATAATCCAACATACCAAGGTTCATGGACTCAAAATGTGAGGATTATTATTAGGGCATGTATAACTGCAATGGACATTCATGTAAATAGGTATCGATAATATGGGGCCTATTCACAAAGTAAATGTATACATGAGTAAATCTCAACATGGCAATTTACTCTAACACTTTCTAGGAAATGTACTACCTTTGGATGCAAAGTGTATAATGTCATGTCTCCATCCTCTGAAACAGAGGATAGAGTCAACGTTGTGAGTGAAAAGTTATCACTAGTAATTTTCCACATATCAGCGTAGGGGGAAGCCTAAAGGTAGTTAAACTTTAAAAAAATTGCACAAAATGTTCAAATTAAATATTGATTTAAATTAATGTTATGCAGTAGTGGTAGTAATAACTTTTTTTCGGCTGTACACCATAAAAATAGTGCAGACAATCAGCAAAATGTTATGAGAACAATAAAGATAAAGAAGAATAAAAGTAAGACAGTATCTACATAAAAGATAATCTTCCAGCAATTATCAGCAGCCTTGTTTGAACTTGATTTCAACACATATATATTATAAAAGCACCTTAT